>NC_091818.1:13582500-13885530 GCF_041296235.1 Equus asinus
GGGTGGGGGGGTGTGGGGGGGCGGGGGGGGCGGTGTCCCGGGCGGCGGGGGGCCGTGGGGTAGGAGTGGAGAGGGGAAAGGTGGGCGGGGAGAATGCAGGGGGCGGGGGTCGGCGCGGGGCGGTGTGGGGCAGGGCGGGGCAGGGCGGGAGTTGGGGATGGGGGAGGGGCGGGACGCCGTGTGGACATGGAGGGTCGGAAGAGCGGTGGTGACAATGATTTTCATTATCATTTAGAAAGAAGAACGTGGACTTCTTTAGAGGAGTCCTTTGAATAGCTTCTCCATTTAGTTAACATACATCCAAATGGAGGTCGGGAAACTTGGGTCCTGTTAACATATGGATGGAAGTGGAAAGAACTATCGCGATGACCGTCCTTGTGTTTCTTTTATTTTTTCTTTCTTCCTTCTCCCCAAAGCCGCCCCCCCAACCCCCGCTCCGCCCCGCCCCGCCCCGTCCCGTCCATAGTTGTAGGTTCCAGTGGTAGGTCTTTCGGGTTTCTGCTATGTGGGACGCCGCCTCGGCGTGGCTTGAAGGGCGATGCTGGGTCTGGGGCTGTGCCCAGGATCCGAACCGGTGCAAACCTGGGCTGTCGAAGCCGGGGGTCGGGGTGTGGGGCGCGTACTTGACCTGCAACAGTATACATATATATATTACCCTAATTGAACAAGGGAAAAAAACAGGCAAAAATCAGACTATGGTTTTGACTTAGAAATACATATGATAAAAGTATAAAGACAGGCAAGGGAGGGTTATTATACCAATATGGATATTTGATAACCTGGTGGCAAGAGGAGTCTAGCAACAGTAGGGGGCATGAAGGAGACCTACTGGCGGTAGTAGTAGTCTTTTTCTTGACCTGGGTTGATGTCACACAGTTGTTTATTTAATAACCATCTATATGTATCGATTTTTGTGTTTGTATATTTCACCATGAAAATGAAATAGAAGAAAAGAAGGTGAAAGGAAAGAAATTTCTCTATTCATCAAGTTCTTAAAGTTATATTTTTGGTCAATCAGGTTCTTCTCCAAATTCACATTCTAAAAAAGTGAAAGCACAAATACTGTTTTCCAGGACAAGTGTAACTGTTCTTTGTAAAAGTATTTCAAGTCAATGACCAGCTCACACTGAACTCTGAGTCCGTAGGTTACAATCTGATCGCCTCAGTACTTAAAATAAGCTTAACTGGACACTTTCAAAGATTATTTTCACAGAGCTGCAATTCACTCAGGCTCTTTTTTCTGTGGGTCTCAAAATAGGAATCCTGCCTCCGCAAATCTAGTATTTATTTGTCATTATGCTTTGGAGGAGAAAGAAGAAACTTCTTAATTTTGTCAACTTAATAATAGAAATTGAGTGACTGTTGGGGGAGATGAGCCTCCTTTCACAATTGTGACAGAACACAGGTTTATTAACCGTGGAAGATCCCAAAGTGAAGCCTCTGGGTCTCTTCCTAGGTCTGAATTGACTTGTGGTGTCTTCCTTTTGCCCTTTCCTTCATATTCTGATGATTCAGACCACTTAACCCTCCTTCATGCTCACAGATCACCGTTTGGAGCTGTGAGGTTCCTGTTACCCCAAGCTGGTGGCATAGTCTCTCTAGTCCCCACTTTCCTCATTGCCACTGGAACAATATGACAACTGAGACAATCCCCTACGTTTCCTCAGTTTGTAGTTGTGCTTATTTCAAAATAGTTTCATTATCCCAGCTACTGCCAACATCTTGCTTTCTTGTTTCCAAGAACAATGTTTAATGAAAAGACCTCTTCTCAAACTAAAGATGAAATCCCATCATTCTACTTAGTTTATGTAGGAAGTGCACATCTTCAGGACCCTTCAGAGAAGGATCCCTCTTGCCCCGGAGTACTCTTATTAAGCACTTTCATCTCACTGATTCTGATTATAATAAGAAAGTCAGAAGAAACCCAGTTTCTCCTGTAATGAATTCATACAAGAATTTCTGCAAGTGACAAAACATTGGACAGAATGACTTCAACACTCAACAGACTGATTTTGAAAGAAAGAATAGATCTGATTATTTCCTACAATGTGAACAGCCTTTGTTTGTGTCCTATGGCTTGGCTGACTCCCAAAGTTGTCCTTTCTTTCCCTCCAATACCAGAAGTTGGAAGGAAAACCCTCCCAGCTACTGTAACATATAAGGACGCAACTCATTGTCTAAACACTGTATTCATGGAGGACATTCAAACTTGGCAAAGTAGAGAAGATTGTTCTGTGCCATGCATTATGAGGTCATGATCATCAACGAAGACTGTCAGAGCCCTCAGTGGCCAAATGGCCCACGTGGTGTCACTGAGTTGGAGATCTCTCCTTGTGTTCCAGGAGCAAACACATGGAAGATGTCGTAGACATACAGAAGGGAATGCTGTGTGAGGTCGTAGTGAGGGCTCTCCTCTTCAGACCAGGGCAGGGAACCCAGCACACCAGAGGGATTGTGGCACCTGCATAACTGCTTCAGTGTTTTTTCTTATTATTGTTGTTTTTTATCAAAATAAAGCATTGTTTGCTTTGATTCTCCTTCAGAATTTTCTTGAAGATACATTCCATCCTTTGAATTATAGAAAATTCCTGTATTCCAATGAGGCAAGGACATATTCACAGGAAAATGGAGTTCCCTTATACCTATGAACCTTCTTGTGCCCGTTGAGGAGATACGGCAAGACAAAATTTCCTCAGCACACTCCACAGACATCCACTGTTAACTCTTCCTGCTTCCAATGTCCGATTTCAGCGTATCAGTTCTGGCACTCCAAAAATAAGTAACAGTTCTTCTAAGTGATCTAGGATCAACAGAAAAATTTCTCTGCTCAGGACGTTATCCCTATAGTGGAAGCCTAGAATGAGAAACCCTGAAATCCAGCTTAATAAAGTTTCTGTCTGTTGTCTTATTCATTCCACTGCAGTAGAGATTTGAAAAAAGTTCTGGAACCTACCCAATATGCCCTTTTGGTCTCGGGTCATTTTTTCCAAATCCAGCAGTCCCTGTGGCACTGGAGTCTCAGGGAAGGAGTAATTAAATCAGCTCAACGTGATATTCGTGATCACGTTGTTTAACACAGCCTGATCATATGTACCCCTCCCAGAAAAGAGAGACAATGGATGCAGCGATCGGTGAATATCTTTTGGGAGGCCAATGGCTCCATCTCTTGATGCTGGATCTTTCTTTTGCAAAAGGGGTAAAAAAGAAAAAATAAAATTTGTGTAAAATAAGAGAAGATCTGGATTCTCTTTGACTTTAGGCAGACTTCGTAAAATCTATGTAGGAAGGAAACTCAGACATCCTGTCCTGCAATGGTTACCTTTGTGATTGCATCCCAAGACTCCCTTTCCAAAATTATTGTTTAAAGAAATACTAATCTGTTATGGTAACACTGTTGACATAAGAATCTTTATGTAGTGGTGGTGGAAATATAAATTAGGAGCAAATAAAATCTTTCTCAGTTCATGCTCTCTTATAATTCTAGCATAAGAAATTAAAAAATATACAGAAGAATGTTTTAGTATGAATATGTGTTAATACCAGCATCGTTTATAATTGCATATTATAGAAAACAACTAAATTTCCCAAAGACTGAGAAGGTTAAGTAAGTAATGAAAGACCCTCAATATAATTTTGTAGCCATTAAAATGTTTGTGTTTATTTTTTTGTATGGGGAAATTATTTTGTTACAATAGTGAATACTGAAACTGGGTTATAATTGTATATTAAGTCATAATACTTTAAAATGCACACACACACACAAAATTCTATAACATGCAAACAAATGTTCACATTGCTTTTTATTGTACAAGCATCTTATGGCGATTTGTCTCTCCTTTCCTGGCTCGTGTGATTTCCACATTTCCTCAGATAATATTAATTTTTATAATAGAATTATTAAAGAACAGGTATTTCATGTCACTTCCTTCTCTGTTCCTTTTTGAGGTTCTTGGAGCCAGGAGCCTCGAGCAGCTGGCTGTCCTACAATGCAACTCAATTCAACCAACTTCTGACACTTTTTACCTGGAGACAGCATCAGGTTCCACAGGTTGAAGATTCAGTCCTACCAGACTGTTACCCTCCAACTTCAGATGCCAATCCTAAGCCCCGGTTGTCACTTGCACTTGTGACCCACATGCTATAGATCAGAGGTTCCCACAACCTCCTCCTTGGGTTCAATTTAATTTGCTGCAGCAGCTCAAAGAACTCAGAGAAATGTTTGACTTTTAAGATTGCCAGTTTATCATAGAAGAATATAACTCTGAAACAACCAGATGGAAGAGATGCCTAGGGCAAGGTATGGGGAACAGGCACAGAGATCCATGCACTCTCCAGGCACGCTACTCTCCCAGCACCTCCACATGTTCACCCAGAAACTCCCCAAACCCTGTACTGTTGGGGTTTTCTGGAGGCTTTCTCTCGTGGGCATGATCAATTATTAATTCCATTTCTAGCCTCTCTCCCCTCTCTCGAGGATGAAGATGGTGCTCAAAATTCCAAACTTCTAATCATGACTTGGTCTTTCTGGTAACCAGCTCCCATCCTGGAGTCATCCAGGGGCCCACCAGAGTCACCTGTTGGGACAAAAGATGCTACTAGTGCTCTCACCACTTAGGTTTTTACAAGGGTTTTAGGAGCTCTGTGTCAGAACCAGGGGCAGACATCAATATATGTATTTCTTATTATTTCTCAGTTCCCAACTCATGTTTACTCCTATTCCATGGACTTTCAGTGTCCACACAACATAACATTTTTTAAAACAATTAAACTCTTTATAGAAGTACTGGATCATGTTCTCAGACTAGTTTTTATCCATTTTCAGAGATTGAAATACCCTAAGTAATCTTAGCATTATGTGTGTGAATGAGATTTTATTTTGCTGAACCTACAAAAGGAATAATGTTGCAGTGTTCTCCTGTTTGTAGTACAGATGTGGCTAAAGTGACAAGTGTGGAATCCTCGCTGAGCCTTGACACAGAGGGAAAAGATCTCTTCGAATGATTATTTGAGGTGAGAAGATGGTAGAGCATCAGCACAAGAAGAACGGAGATTCAGAGTAGGAACTGTGGGCTGGGGAAACAGACACTCACACATTGCTGTGAAAACGTAAAATGGTACAGTCACCATGAGAAATTTTTCAAGTGAAAAGATACACAAGTTAAAATTCATCACAAGTGAAAATGCGCACAGAAAATACACTTTTGAAAATTTAACTTACATGTAAGCCTACATAGAAGAAAACTGTAGTTTACGCAGGTTTAATAATTGGAGCGTTGCTTGTAAGAATAGAGGAAAATCCTTAATGTGTGTTAGTAGAAGACGGGTTATTTAACCTAGGGTGCAGCCACACATACTGTGACCTAATTTGAAGCTGTGGGAAATGATGACACATCTAATGTACTGATTTGGAACCACATGTGTGTGAAGAAAAAAATAAATACTTAGAAATGCATATATGTATTTGAGATTGCATATTAACATAGTATATACTTATATATTTATATACATATACAGGTAGGTGTGTGTATTTTCAGCATCTGCCTATTTGTATATGAAAGTAACTTCTCTGCAAGGATACACACCAAAATTAAAGAACTGTTCTCTCTGAAGTGAACTACTGTGTGTCTGAGTACTTGGAAGGAAAGTTTGCTGACCTCTTTTACCTTTTGAGCGGTTGTGCTATGTATGCATTACATACTTAAATATGTAATAATGCTGATAACTAAAATGTGGGCCTCCTTTGAGGAGAACTTTACATTTCCCATTTGCTCAAGTTCCTCATGAATTTACTGTAGGGGAGTATAATTTGCTACCCCAAAAATGTGTCTCTTTGGCTTGATCAATTTTAAGAGCAAAAGACTTTGACCTTCCCCATAACTGTCTAAAAGAATTCTAGATGAAAGGCCTGTTCCAGGAGGGAGCTCTTACCATGGAAACTACAGTGTGATATGAACTAGGTGTGACAGACAGCGAGGAAGCCAGCAAGGCCCAGTGGATCACAGTCCTCTCTGTATCCCAAAGTCTCTGCCAGGTAGGGCAACACTTATTTACCAAACATTTACTTTTCCATCTCCACCTGAATTGCCCCTGGAAGTCCCAATCCCCCACTGCCAACATCCCCTGTGTCTTCAGCTTGAGTTGGTAATTAAGGTGGTGGCTTCAGCCATTTTGGTGAGTTACTCAGTTTTCCTAGGTTTCTCCCATGCATGCATGTTATTAAACTTTGTTTTCTTTTTCTCCTTTTTTCTGTCTTATGTCAATTTAACTCTTAGAACAGCCAGAAGAACCTAGAAGAATAGAGGGAAAATTCTTCCCCCCTCTATGCTATGTAGGGATTCAACTTCTAATAACACATTCTTTCCAGAATTTGAGGCTCTGGCTGCAGTTTATCCATGTCTGCATATGCCTGAGGAGCATAGGATTTGTAGTCAGATACACATGAACAGGCATTGCAGATTACAAACGCTTCCCCGTCTGTGGCCTCTGGGAGCAGTCAAGCCCACCCAGGCTTAATACAGCAGAGAAGGGTGCAAACATATGCTGTATGGACAGTCAGTATCTGGAGACAGTAATGTGAAACGGAAAAAATGTTGTGAGCTAATAGCAAATATAGATAGGTCTCTGGCCACAGTTCCTGACACAAAGCTCCTGGAACACTGGTAAATTCCTAAGTGCCAAGAGCAATAGAAGCTTTTTTGTTCTAACTAGTCTACTCTGGGTGGGCTCCTGTGTGGCTTTTGGATGCAGGATGGACACCAGAAAGACCAAGCTATGATTAGAAGCTTGGGATTTCCATGCCCCCTTTCCCCTCCAACATCTCTAGAGAGAGAGGAGGGGCTGGAAGTGGAGTTAATAATTGATCAGGCCTATGTGAGGGAGCCTCCATGAAATCCCAATACTATGGGCTTTGGGGTGCCTCCAGGTTGGTGAACACATCTGCCTACAGTGGGGTGATCCATTCCGACTCCACAGGGACAAATGCTCTCATGCTCGGGACCCTCCCCACCCTCACCCTGTGTGTCTCTTCATTAGGCTGTGCATCTGTCTCGTTTATCATATCCTTCAATAAACTGGTAAACATATATAAATGTTTCCCTGAGTTCTGTGAGCTGCTCTAGAAAATCAATCGAACCTGAGGAGGAAGTCGTGGTAACCTCTGATTTGAAGCTAAATTGGACAGAAAATGTAGGTAATCTGGGGACCTACTGCTTGCCATTGGCATCTGAAGTAGGGGGCGGTGTCATGGGACTGAACCCTCAACCAGTGGGATGTGACGCTATCTCCAGCTACAGAGTGTCAGAATTAGGTTAAATTGTAGAACGCCCAGCTGATGTCCACGGAATTGCTTGGTGTGGGGAAAACCCACACAGATTTGGTGAAGTGAGGTGTTCCGTGTGAAAATTAAGATGAGACACCAGGTAAAGGAGAACTGTAAGCTTTTTTCCTAACACAAAGGCGTTGCTTTTTGTTTTCTTTTCAAAGAACTCCTGCAATCAATGATCTTGAGAAAGCACCTGCATTCACTCTTTTTTTTTTTCTACAAGAAGTCATTAGAGGTTAAAAAGCTCAGCTCTGAAGGAAGCTTGTCTGACCTGGTAACATGGCTTCAGCACTTAGTAAATGTAATAACTTCGTAGATGTTATGTAATCTCTTCTGACCTCAGAATCTTCAGCTCTAATATAGAAATATAACGGTAAGCACCTCCAGTGTTGCAAGTGAACTGAACATTAGAGAGGGGATACTGCACATGCTACATACACAAATATAAAAGTGATTAGATTATGAACCCAATGTAGCCAAGAATACAGAAACTTCTCAGGAAGGATGTGTCCTCCAAGATATAAAAGAGATGTAGTTCCTCTCAGGGCTCTCTCTGGTGGCAAATTCAAAATGAAAATGCATAATGGGGGAGGCATTGGCTGCCAGTGACACTGCTGGGAGAGGCAATCCACCGCCTGTGGTCTGTGGACCCCCACTGGGCCACTTAGGAAGGAGTCTTGGGCAGGGAACACTTCCTCACCAAGAGGTAAGGAGTCTGCACAGCCTGTGCTGGACTTGTCACCTCTTCTGGGACTATCTTTTCCCATTCCAGTCTCAATGTGTTTTCCTTCGTTCTGCTTAAGCTTGGGCGTCATATGGCAGCTGGCCAACTCCACTGCTATACTTGTCCCCTGCAGAGGGGGTCAGGTTCTTTCTTCTACGGCATGAGAGGGGTGGGTGCAGGCCAACGGCCCTGCTTCAGCTGCCAGGGGGAACCCGCTGGCCATGGGGGCCAATGCCTACCGCTGAAGCTGATCTTGCTCTGTCTTCTCTATGTGAGTAAAGCATTGTTCCACCCAGTGCTTGGCTGCGTTGTGTTTTCCTTGGAGACTCCAATTCCAAGACGCAGTGGCAGAAGTGTTTAGGTTTCTGTCTCTGGTGATAGGAAACACATGCCGCTTGTGTGGCAGACACCATCCACTCAAGATAGACTCTCATCATCTCTGACACCGTCCTCACCTGCTGTACAGCAACCTGTTTATACGTAGAGCTTACGGCATCCTTCAGTAAAAATATATATAAAAACTCAATCCTCAATAAGATATATGTGTGCACAACCAGATACTATGGAGTTTTCACTCAAAGCTCAATGTTAGGTAGACCACAATTTACCTGACAGAGGGCATAGTCAGTGCCTAGTCAGCCCTGAAGATCACCTCTGCCTCCACCTTCCTGTCATCCCAGACATCTCTTTTCCTGCAGTCCATTCTGTTTCAGCCCTTTCATACACAGATGGCAAATGAGCACACAGAAAATGCTCAGCATCCTTGCCATCAGGGAAATGCAAATTAAAAACAACAATCAGATACCAGTACATGCCTATTAAAATGGCCAAAACCCAGAGCACTGACAACTGCAAATGCTGAGGAGGACATGGAGCAACAGGAACCTTCATCCATCGCTGTTGGGAATGTAAGACAGTGCAGCCACTTTGGAGGAGAGTTTGGAAGTGTCTCACAAAGCTGGACATTTTTGGCCTAAGGTCCAGCAATTTCACTGCTTGGTATATACTTGAATGAATTGAAAACTTATATCCACACAAAACCTACAGATGAATGTTTATATCAGCTTTATTCATTATTGGAAAAGCTGGCAAATAAACAAGATGCCCTTCAAGAAAGAAATGGATAAACAAAACATTGTCTATTCAAACAATGGAATATTATTCAGCAATAAAAAAGAAATGAACTATCAAGCCATGAAAAAAAAATGGAGGAATCTTAAATGCATATTCCTTAGTAAAAGAAACCAATTGGAAAAGGCTGCATACTGTATGATTCCAATTATGTGACATTCTGGAAAAGGCAAAACCAAGGAGATGGTAAAAACTTCAGTAGTTACTGGGACTTGGGCAGAGGGAGGGAGGAATGAATAGGAGCACAGAGGATTTTTAGAGCAGAGAAATTATGCTGTATGATACTGTAACAGTGGATAGATGTCCTTATACATTCGTCAAAGCCCAATAAAGATAAAACACACAGAGTGAACCCTAATATAAGCTGTTTACTTTATAATATTGTATCAATGTTGACTCATCAAACATAAGCAATGTATCTCACAAATGCAAGATATTGATAACAAGGGAAAGTGTATGTGAACTTGGGTATGAGGGGGAATATTGGAACTTGCGCTATCTGCTGAATATATATATATATATATATATATATATATATATATGTATTTTTTTTTATGGTGGGGAAGATTGGCCCTGGGCTAACATGTATTGCTAATCTTCCTCTTTTTGCTTGAGGAAAACTGCTGCTTAGCTAACATCTGTGCCAATCTTCCTATATTTTGTATGTGGGACACCACCACAGCGTGGCTTCATCAGTGGTACATAGGTCTGCACCCAGGATCGAGCCTGGGACACCCGGGCCACCAAAGTGGAACATACGAACTTAACCACTATGCCTCTGGGCCAGCTCCATGCTGAATTTTTCTGTAAACTTAAAACCACTCTAAAAAGTACAGTCTATTAATAAGAAAATTAAATCCTAGAACAGGGAGTTATTTGACTACTGATGGCTTTCTCCTTGCTAGGACCTAAGTTTGGTTTGGGTGTTTCCCATCTCATGGACTCAGGTGAAATGGCCTTTTCCTCTCACCCGAGAACAGAGGGGAAGGAATTGAATGCAATCCTGTCACTGGTCAAAGTGTAGCTGAGTAATGGGCTGGATTGCAACCCTGACCCAGAAAGTTCCCTTGGGGCTTCTGGAAGGAAAGGCCTGTATAGTGAAAAGGGGTATGACAGGGCATATTTTCTCTCACTGTCTTTGGACATTTGGGGCCAAGAATAGAATAGTCTTGTGACAATGGACAGAACACTCTCACTATGAGAGAAAATGAAAATCTACCACTCCTGGAGTAGTCATGGGGTTGTTGATAGAGCCCTTTCATCCTTGAGCCACATGGGCTCTTGACACTCTGTTGTGGGAGATAATGAACTCTGTATTGTTTTCTGAAATTAAGGTAAAATTCACATCACGTAAAATTCACTGTGAAAAGGTGAATCACCCACAATTCAGTGGGGTTTAGGACATTCCCAGTGCTGTGCAATCATCACTGCTGTCTATACCAGAAGATTTCATCATCCTAAAGGAAACCCTGTACAAATTAAGCAGTCGCTCCCCATTCCACCCTACGCCCAGGCTATGGCAACCAGGAAGGGACATTCTATCAATTGATCTGCCTTTTCTGGACTTTTTGTATCAATAGAAACATAAAGATTCCTCCTTTTGTGTCTGCCTTCTTTCACTAGCATAATGTTTTTAAAGATTATACACACATCAGCAGTTCACTTCTTTTCATGGCTGATTCCTATCCCATTGCATGGATGTACCCATTTTTGTTTCTCCCTTCATCAGTTGATGGACCTTGCACCTTGGACTATTATGCGAAGGGCTGATGTGAATATTCCTAGACAAATTGTTGGTTGTATACCTGTGTTCGATTTTAGGGGGTAAATATCTAGGAGTGGAAGTGCCAGGTCATATGGTTATTCTATGTTTAACTATTTTAAACAAACTTCAAATTCAGGTTGAAATCTACTCCACAAAATTGAGTCTCGGCACCAAAAATAGCAGCCATATTTTCTGCACTATTGGTAGAAAAACCCAAAACAATTGCTTTGGTAGGTTTTCCAGGTTTTTCTTGTAAAGCAAGATGAGACAGTAGATATAGTCATGGAGAAAGACAGAAGAAAATGGACAAATCAGTTGCTGGTATCCATGACCTCTGACTCTGTCTTACCCTGAAACAGAGCTGTTCCGCATCCCCGCGACAAGCTGATGAAGACATAGGCTCAGCACAGGAATGTGAATAGCAACAAGCAGGCAAAATTTTCTGCAGTGACCCCTCAGTGCTTCCTCAAGGGCCCCTTCTAATCATGACGCTTTCCTCTGTATTAGCCATCCTTCTTTGTCTCTTTGTATGCCCTGCAACTTCTTGCAGAAGACTGAGTATTTGGAATAGGATGATGTGACAATTCTGGATGTCAGCTTCTCCCCATCCCCAGCGTTTCTTGTTTCTGCTTATTACAATAGTCCTTGTTAGTTTCTTTAGTGAATTTTCAGAGCCTCTCCTGCGAGTTCTGTATTCTTTGTCATGTGTGGCCCCTGAAGTCTTTGTCCCCTTAGCCCAAGGGTCAGCTAGGGTTTCTGAGTTTACTGGGTCTTCAGATGTCCTCCTTGGGAAAGAGGGTGAGTGAATTCTCTATGTGAGAGGGAGAGCAATCATATCCTTTGGTGAAAAGAAAGAGAGTGTGGTGCCAGCATCCACTTCTGCTTTCACTCTGGCACACAGAAGACTATGTTTCCTAGACCTCTTGGTTTTGGAAAGGATGTGTGGCACCTTCTGACCAATGGCATCACTTTTAAGCCAAACAATAAAAGAGGATGTGTAAGACCCTAGGTGCTCTTTCTGTCCTTTGGTGGCAACTAAAGAAGGCATCAGTTTCAGGTGGTGTACCAACAAGATCGTGGGGCCTCCATCAGCCTTGCCCCACGTGACTTAGGAAGCAGGGGTCCCTTCACCTCAACTATCAATGTATGATGTAAATCTGAGGAGAAATGCATCTTTAGTAATGAATTTCTCAATTGTTGTGTTTATTACCAGAGCATTACCTAAGTTATCCTGGAGATTACAATGACCTACCCTCTCAGATAGTCCAACAGATAATTCTTCCAGAACAGGATTTGCCGTATCTCATGCTACTGTGTTCAGCATTAATGTCTCCTGATTGCTGCTTGTCACAGATGGGGCCCTGGAAAGAGACTGTGAGGGGGAGGATTCCATGTGGAAGGTTTAGGGAAGGGTTCTAGGGAGATATCTCTATGGGAAGTTAGCAAGGCGGGGATAGCTGAAGGAGAAGCTGAAGCACAAGACAGTTGCCACTGAGTCTCCGCCAATCCTCAAGGATCTCTGGAGCTGGGACGGCCCTTTGGTGTTGTCCCAAATTGAGAACAGGCTTCTTATTCCCTTATCGGCCAGACATGGGCCTCTGGCTGTCCCTCGAGAGGGCTGTGTCCTAAGGTTAGGTGGTTCCCTATGCTGTGGGCATGTCCTGTGAGGGAAAGAGCTGTGAGCTGTCCTCAGCCAATGTTCCCAGGAGCAGTGCGGTGGATGCATTGGCCTTGAGCATGACCCTGGGCTGAGTCTCAATGTTTCCATGGCACTTCTTATTCACCATCATCTTCCTTCCCAACCCACTTAATAATCTCACAAACTGAGAAGTCCTTGGGATGACATACGTAGAGCTTCTGCCTTTCCCTATGATTGGATGAGAGAACTCATTGGTGAAGACCAGAATCTCTCTCTCCAGAATCCAGACCCCTTACCAAGGGGCTTTGGTAGATCTCCAGAAGTGTTCCAACCTTAGCTGCAAATGCTGAAGTTGTTCCTAAAACAGTGGCCCCAGATTTGCTCTAGTCTGGTGGTTGTAGTTAGAGAGAGTTCAATTCCGTAAGGAGAGTCAGAGTGGTCTCCAAGGTCTTGTGGTCACTGGGACAGGCAGTGTAGACATCAAAACCTGAGGGCAGGTTGGGGAGTCAAGAGGGGTTCTCCTTGGTCTCCTCAATGGTGAAGGAAAGGCCAGTACATCTTGGTACCTCTTCCAGAGCCACCAAAACCGAGGGGGCAGCAGTCGGGTGAATGGTCCAATCATGTCATTCAGGGACAAATCCTAAGGCGAGCCAAGGGAAAGGCAGTGTTTGAGAATCAGGTTTCCCATTCAGAGATCCTCCCATCTTGGCAATTGGAGGTGGTATGAATATGGTTCCCAGGGCTCTGGAATACTCTGGCATGAATCCCTCACTGTGATGAGCCAGATCACCAAGAGAGCCTTGCAGGGCACTGTGAGTGGGGTGAGGTGGCAGTTAGCTGGATGGTATGGCTGTCAAGGGGACAGATTTTTTGTTAGCTCTTGTAAATGGAAGATACACCAATGAATGGACCATGTGGCAAGATATTCTTGAGGTACGTGAGTGAGGAGTACAATCCCATGTCTTACACCACTGTGGAAAGACTGAGTTCACTCCTAATGTGATCTTGTTTTCACTTACACTGGAAGACGAGATGCAAGCACCCATCCCCACCTTACACCTGCAACAGTTTAAACAGAATCCGGCTTTCCAGTTCATCAAACATTTTGAGGATTTCTCTCTGACACTATATGCACCTGAGGCATTTCAAGAGATTCACATTATTATTTTCTCTTCACTTTAGTTAGCTCTTAGGAAGCCAGTTTTGGTAACTCATACTTTCCTTCAAAAATAAACCTGTCATCCAGATTTTCCAGCTGCTTTACTCATGGACTTCAGCAAACAATTTCCAAATTGGAAACCCAGAGATAGGATAAATTGTCCCTCCTCTGCCACAGCTGTACCCATGTGACTTAGTGAATGTTGCTACCTGCCGGGTCGGCTCTCAGGAGCATCCCAGTCCTGGAGGAGACACTCTTGGGACACCCGTGCCTTCATCCTGGCCCTGGACTAGCCCTGGGACCTGCCACGACTCTTTCTCCCTAGAGGGGCAGCACAGGCTTCCCCACCTTCCTCTGGCAAGTCTCTTTCCTGGGTGGCTGTGCTGCATCAGCAAGGGCCTGGGCTGCCGGGAACCAGGATTTATCCTCAGCTTCTGGCTGTCCTGAGACAGGCTCCCTGGCAGAGTCCAGCCTGCCGAGTGTCTGAGTGACACTTGCAGCCATCAGGAAGGAGGGGATAACTCAGAAGTGACAAGCGATTCATCTGGTCCTTGCTTACATGGTGTTTCCTGGGGATGAGTCTCAAAAGGCCGGGTGGTCACCCTTTAGCTGTTGGTTATCAGGCGGGTTCTCTGGTTGAGCCAGACCAGTGTCTGTTGGACACCCACATGGGGAGCATTTCCGGATTATACTTGGTGAGGCTGTGTCCATGTGCATCCACAGAACATTAGTTTGGTGGTATTGCCCGCAGGACCCCCACCTCACACCTTTCTTAGGCCTCATATTTCCAACTTCCCAACAGGAAAGGTTCACACCTCAATGACAGAATCACAGCACAAGACTGTGGAAAAGACCCCAGTCACCCGAGGGGCTACATGTTTCATGGGCTCGGGCTCAGCTACCACTCTAGGAAAAGCCAGTCAAATTACACCAGAGTGTGTAAACTGTTGATTGTCCAAGACCATGGACCTGAGAACCACACAAGCCCAGAGGTAACCCTGGGCAGCAAGGAATACCGTGGGGTCATTCCTGGTCTGGATGATGGTCTGTTATCCTGGAAAACCAGAGCTCACCTGGGATCCATCTGGTACAGCCTGGAAGGAGTGGCCACGATGGACCTGACAGAAAGGCTAGGGGCATCTAGGGAATTTCTGCCCTAAGAAGGAATTGCATGCGGAAGTGCAGGGATACTGAAAATCCTAGTTCACAGGGAGAACCAGGTTCGTGGAGGGAGACCCGGCTGTGGCGCTAAAAGCTGCCTCCCCAATCTTTCCCCTTGGAGAGAAAATAAGCAGGAAATGGGAATCAGAATCACGGACCAGAATCCCAGGAGGACCAAGCCCAGGTCAAAGGTGAACAGGGAGACCCCAGAGGGGCCCAGAGAGGGAGAATCCTGCCTGCCCTTAGTCCATTTGCACAGGACCTTCCTCTGGCCTCGCCCTCTCCACGTGCACATTTTGAGGTTTCAGAGTATTTTCCCTACTTACAGTGGATGCAATTCCAGGGACTGAATCAGAAAACAAGTTCCTCATTTGGGCAAGAGGAACTGGGAAAATGTTCCCTCATCCTCCAAGTGCAGAAAGGCAGCCACAGTCCTGGGCAGGAATTGTGCTAGGCACAGGCCAGGGCCAGCTTTTTTGTGGTTGAGGAAGTTTAGGTCTGAGCTAACATCTGCAGTCAATCCTCCTATTTTTGCTGAGGAAGACTGACCCTGAGCTAACATCAGTGCCCATCTTCCTCTACTTGATATGCAGGACACCAGCCACAGAGTGGCTGGACAAGGGATGTGTAGGTCCGCACTAGGGATCTGTACCAGCGAACCTCAGGCCGTAGAAGGGGACCATGGGAACTGAACCTCTGCACCACTGGGCTGGCCCTAAGCAAGTGCTACTTTTAAAGTCAGCCCCGTTTCCGTGGCTGTTGTTCTGCCAGAGAAAGTCCCTCCAACGTCTCAGCTCCGGGAGATCGGAGGGGCTGCTTCTGCTCCAGGACCAGGTGAACCACACTGCAATGATCCTGTCCTCTGAGTGAGGGGGACACGGGACTGTCCTTCAGCAGCCAGGGATGGCACTGGCACTTCTCCCTTCACCACATACCCTGAGCTGAGGACTCTGCCAGGTTTCTGAATTCAAGGAGGAATGTGAGATTCTGGATCTCATTTCCATGAGCACAGAGAGCGAAAGAACCACATGTCCACTCCCAGGCTGAGAAAAAAACAGAAATTTAATAGAATACCCAAACTTAGCATTTATCATTGACAACAAAAACATGGCCCCTCCGAAGAGGGAAAATTGGCACTGGGGAAAATGTGTGAGGGAGATGGTGGGATCGTCCAATCCCTTGTGGCCTTCAGGAACCCCCAGGAAATGGATCACAAAGTTTTCATTCATATCAGCATCTGAGAGATGGCCCCGTGCACCTGAGTGTCCGCGCTGTGTCCGTGCTGTGAGTCAGCTGGTCTAAGGAGCATCATCTGCCACCACCGCTGGGCTCTTTTTTGGGGGCCTGGTGTCTGGATAGAGAGAGGAATTTCCTATGGGGCCTCCCCCAGAATCACAGCATACTCTCCCCACTCCCTGCACCCACTGTACCCTGTGCCCCAGACCCGGTGCTGAGTGCTCAGTCAGCCAACAGCACCCCATGTCCCTGACACAGGGGCTGATATTTAGTGTCACCCACTTCACAGAGGAACAAACCAGTCCCAGAAACGCGAGGGGAATCACCCGTGACAGGACTGCTCAGCGGTGGAGCTGGGGCCCCAGCACCACAGCTGTCCGACTCCCCTGGCCCAGACTTGGCCTGAATCTGTACTGAGCCCCTGAATTCAGCCACTGCCAGTCCAGACACTCACTCAGCCTTGGGTAGGAAGATGAGCGCCTCTTCTTGTCTTTGAAGAAGAGTCTAATCTTTCTGGACCACTGGTATCAGGGCTCCAGCTGACAGGACAGGCAGTAGCTACAGGAAAGAGTGGAGCTGTGGGCTCCCAGGAGCCACAGCACAGCTGTGCCTCCCAGAGCCTCCCAGCAGCTGGAGTCCCAAGGGTCATCATGCAGCCAGATCTGAGGCTGAACATGGAGCCACGGCCATGGACACTGGAGCTGGTGTGCAGGGAGAGTCTGCCCTGCCCTCACCCAACTCCTGCCTCACCTCATCTCGCCTCCTCACTCAGGGGCTCCACGGCCTGGAACCAGGCCCCAAAGTTCTCATCGGGCTGCACGGTGTACAGATTTGCAGCCTTCTGGACCTTGATGAATTTGATTTCCTGGGACAGAGGAAGGACAGGATGGAGACATGGCCTGGGTGGGGGACCCTGCAGGGCTCTTGGAGGGGGTGAGGAGGGGGACAAGGAGCCAGGGTGGGGCCTTTGCCAACTTGGGAACCCTCCTTCCCTGCAATTCCAGTCAGGACGTGCCTGTTCTCACAGTTGTCCCAAAATAGATCCTCTACCAGGAAGCGGTCCTTGATGCCAGCCCTCCCCAACCTGCCAACACCATAGGATCCCCAGCTCTGTATATTGAACTCTGCAAATAAATGCCCAAACCCAGGGATTGGGCTAGAGGGCTTCTTATGAAAGGGGGGCTCTCTGATTCCCACACACCCACTCTCACCACAGTGAGGAGGCAGCTTCTTACCTCATTCTGACAGCTGAGCACATTCCCCTGGAAGGCAGACAGCCAAAGTCCATCAGAAACAGCCCCCTTAGCCCAGAACTAGCCCCCATCCCACCTCTTCCAGTGTTGCACTGCTGCCAGTGGGCAGGCCCTTCCAGAGACCAGACTTGGACCTGGGCCAGGCTCTGGGCTCCAGACCTGGGGGCAGAGGAGCTGAGACCTTGTAATCTAACCCTCTCTGATGACACATGGGGAGACTGAGGCCTCAGGCAGGAAGGGACAGCCAAGGCTCTGATGTGCTTCCTGACTTGGAGGGGCCCAACTTCTCTTCCCTCATGGGCAGGGCCAGAGGGAGAGGCTGAGTCCAGCTCAGACACCACCTCCTGTGGCCATACAGCCAGGCAGCTCTGAGCCTCAGCCGCCCAGGGAGCCTGGATGGTGGCCTAGGCAGAGCCTCCCATCACTCATTGCTGAGATGGGCCTGATGCCCTGGCTTCCACAGGAGGCTGGGAGGCTCTGCAGAGAGGACCTTTCCAAGTGTGAGAGCTCAGGGCTCAGGCAGGACTCTCTCCTCTCAAATCTTCAGGAGCCTGATCCCACGGCCCCACCTCCATGCTCACTCACCTCCACATAATAATCCGTCTCATCATGCAGCAGCTCCAGATAACTGAAGATCATCTCGAGGGAGGGGATGACACCCTGCTCCATCAAGGTGGGGATGGTGGTGAGTTCCAGCACTCAGGTGCCCCCATGAACCCTCCCATGAAACACCTCACCCCAGCCACCTGCCCACCCCAGGCTCCCAAATACAGTAGGCTAGGGCCCTCAGGAGCTCCCACCACACACAATTCCCTCCTCCCCTCCCCTCCAGGAACACCAAACTCCCCCAGTCACATCCCAGGGCTGGCTGTGGGCCAATCCCAGGGGGTGTGGCCGCTGCCCCTCCCCACCCCAAAACCATCCTGCTCCCAGCCCTTCCAGGCCTCATCCTGCTCACTGCCAATGCAGGCACTTCAGGCTCGGCAGCCACAGCAGATGCGATGAAGGAGGAAGGCCCCTCTCCTGGGGGTGGCCTCCAGCTGGGAAGGGGAGCCCCTCTCCTCTGATTCATGGGCACCTCCCCCACAGGCACCCTCACCTGCTGCCGCCGCCTCTCCCGGGCTCCATGGTGGGCCCTCTGTGCAGTGGCCAACATGGAGGTCGCCTCCTGTCGGTGCCGAAGACAGGGTCAGAGAGTCCCTGCTCCCCTCCACATGTTCCCCAAGGCCCCTGAACTCAGACCATGGCCATCTGGCTCCAGTCCCCTGCTGCCTATGCTGCTCCCACTTCCAGGGTGCTCTGATTCTAGACCAGTCCTGGCTCCAGGACTCACTCCTGTGTGACCTTGGGCCTGCCCAGGCCTCCCTGAGCCTCTTTCCTCATCAGGAAAGAGTGAGGGGAAATCCACCTCCCTCCAGCGCTTTCCTGAGGACTCCGTGTCATCTGACTGTCATCACTGCTCTCCCCTCACCTCTCGAGGAGGAGCCAGCACAAATCTCCTCCCATTCCTGTCCTCCCTTGGATGGTATCACCCCGCCATGAGGCCTGCACCATGTCATCTCCCTCCATTTCCCAGAGGAGGAGACCGAGGCCCACAAAGGGGCAGAGACTTGATCAAGGACCCACTGAGGAGAGGCCAATCTCTCTCCCAGCCAGAGTCCCTGTCCCCACTGCCTTCACCCCTCGCCCTGCCCCACCACTGACCATGGTCCTGACCTCTGCACTCCCAGAGTGTGTCCCAACAACAGCCAAACTGAGACATGGAGGGAGAGGGCAGAGGGTGTTGGGGGGGCCGTGAGGCATCTCCTTCCTGCCCCACCGACAGGGGTCTCTGAACCCCAGGATGGCCTTACCATAGCCTCACTTCCTAGGATGCCCTCAGGATGTTCCCGGCCCCCTCCTGCACCCCTCCTCCCAGATCTCCAGCCCCAGGTTACCTTCAGGAACAGTCTCTTGCTCATGTGCTGCTCTCCTCTGCACCACTTCTTAAAGGTGTAGGAACTCTCCCTGGGGGAGTGGGGAAAGAAAGAAAGAAAGACTATGGGGTGGTTGAAGGGTAAATCCCATTTGTTTGAGATCTCAGAAGATCCAAAGAGCCTGGGGCCTGGATGAGGCATTTCACTGGGGTGCTGTGAGACCCGAGGTCCCCATGGGACTGGGGAGGGGCCTCTCCTGTTCTCACCTGGGGCCTCCATTCCCATATCTACCACACAGATCTGTGTTGAACACTCTTGGTTTCAGTTGGATTGAGATTTCTGTTGCTGCAAAGGAAACACTTGAGAATCTCCAACTGGGCTCAAGTCAGGATCTGATGTTGAAGGAAATGAATTCCTTGGCAGAACTGCTGGCCTAAGGGCCCTGAGAGACTCAGAGACCCAGGAACCAGATCAGTCTGTATCCCAGGCATTCACTGTCTCCCAGGTGGTCTCAGCTGAGTGCGGGTGTCATGGAGACCCAAGGCCGGCTGCCAGGTCCACATCACCCTCGTGGTGCTTGGATGGAGAGCAGCCTACCCGCCTGGAAACTTGTCTCCAGGTCTCTTTGAGATGCTTAATGGCAGGGCTCTGCAGAGCAGAAAGGATCATGTGGAAGGATGAGAAGTTTCTGAGGCCTCGGCACCCTGGGGAAGGGAAGAGATTGAGCTGTGAGGGGGTGCTGGAGCTCTCCAGCTCTGGATTCTGACCCCTCATGGACTTCTCCTGTCCTGGATGAGACAGATGCCCAGGAAACCCAGGGAGGGCACACCTGGGACCCGATGAGAAACACTGCCAGGCACAAGGATTTTTAGGTGAACACAAGGAAGGAGCACAGGAAGGAAGTGAGCTTGCCACCACCAGGACCTCAAGTCAAGGTCAGTGTGGCCCTGGCAGGAGGGTCTAGCGACAGTGCAGGGACTCAGACCACAGACTTCAATCTCGACAGCTGAGAAACAAGAGACAATTCCCACGACTCCAGACAGGGCCTCCATGGGCCTCCCATGTCTTACCTCGGCCACCTGAATCCACATCTCCACCACCCTGGCCCTTTCCTGGGCTGTCATGCGATGACACTGTTGGCCAAGGTGTTTGTGTGTGCCACAGTGTCACGGATGGTGGGAGCCAAGTACTCGCCATCCCTGTTGTCTTGCTGGGACCAGATGGAGCCCAGGCAGTGGGCGGGCACCAATTTCTTAAACAGCTCCTGAGGAAGATTCAGAGTGTTGCTAGCACTGCCTCACCCCAGCTCGGCATCCACGGTCCCCCACAGTCCCAGGCGTGTTGCGGACAGAGCAGGAGCTCAGGAGGCAGAAGATGTGACCTCTGAGGTGTGTGGGACTCCCTGGGTTTTGTCTGTGTCCACTGAAGGTGCCAGCACAAGACGACCTGGGACACAGTGCTGTGCAGAAGCGGGGGGCATTTGCTCCCAGCCCCATCTCACTTCCTCCAAGCTCTGGAACGCAGCCCCCACCAGCCCACCCCAAGGGCCATCTTCCACCCATCCCAGTCCCCCTCGGGTCCCACTCCCCATTCCCATACACATTCCCCCGAGGCAGGGAGAAGCACCAGCTTTGTGTGATTGTCTCCGCTGGAGTCAGTACACATCATGTGCCTGATACTTGCTGAGGATGTGAAGGCCCCCTGGGCACACGCGTGATTGACCCAAGGACCTGGCAGCACTTCAGTGAGCTCCCTCCTGCACCAAAGGGCCAGACGCTGCCCAACTTCGTCTCTGTTCCACCTCATTCATCGGCACAGCCACCCGGTGCAGCAGGCACCCTTAGTGTCCGGTTCTGCTGTGCACGTGAGGACAGTGAGCGCTTGGGGTTAAGAAAGTGCCCAAGTCACAGTGTTGGTAACGGGGGAGAAGGAATGTGGACCCAGATCATCAGATTTTGGATCAGGGAATGGCAGGTGTGGGGCAGCTCATGGCACAGGAAGGCAGGGCCCCCCTGCCCTGCAATCCCCGCTGCTCACCGCCTCCATCCTTGTCAGCTGCTCTGCCACCAGCCTGGGAGGGAAGTCCAAGAGGTTCGGCTTCTCCTCCCTCAGCTGGTTTTCGGTGGTCACAGCCCAGGGTCCAGTGGGCTCTAGTTCAGGAGCCGGCACTGGGGCTGAAGTTAATGGTGGCCCTTCCTCCAGCCATGTAGGGTCCGATGCAGGTGATGCTGGCTCAAACTCTGCCACAGGCGGTGAGGCTGGAGCTGGAGCTGGAGCTGGCTCTAGCCCAGAGGCTGGCTCTGGCTCTGGCTCTGGCTCTGGAAGTGACAGGAGCTTTGGAGCTGGCTCTGGAGCAGGATAAAGAGAAAGTTTCACTCACACACCTGACAGTTTCCGTGCCTTTCCAAAGACAGGAAGGACTCCACTGCCATTAACGGAACTCTAGCCCATGAACATCAACACAGACAGTCTTCTCAGACTCCAGTCTCCTCACCTTTCTGTTCGGCCTCAATGGCCTTGAGGTGCTCCAGGTGGCCTGGCAGAAGGTAGGCATGGCCCTCCACGTGTGAGCCACCAAAGCTGACGTGCACAGTGGCCAGCTGCAGGGTCCAAAAGGGAAACTGCAGGGGCTCCCTGCAATCCTGCCATTGGCCCAGCCAGGTTCCCAGCAGGAAATAGATAGCACTGGGGGGAGGCAGATGGGCCAGAGAGTCAGTGGCCCGGCCTTTCCTTAAACACTGCCTGCCCAAGGCACTCTTGTTAGCATCTGGGCCCCTGTGTCAGCCCCTCACCCTCCAGAGGAGGGGCCCATCCCCGCCCTGAGCCCTGGCTGGCTGCCCTGGCTGTGGCAGGCCTGTTCATCCAGCAGGCTGAACACAGAGTCTGTGAGAGTCTTTTGTTCCCACCAACACTCTCCTCCCCAAGGGTCTGGACAGCCCGCCCCAGCCCTCCATGCACGTCGGCCACTGGAATGAAGACTCCAGCAGATCTGTGAGCAGCTTGCTCATGCACCTCCTACTATGGACCTGGTGGTGGCACTCACAAGGGGTGGATGTGGAGAAAGGGAGGCCGAAGGAGCTGGGACTCTGCTGGGAGTGGGTCTCTAGGAGACAACTCAGCCCCACCTCCCTTCCGGTTCTCAGGGGGCCTGGGACCCATTCACAGCTCTCTCTGAGTCCAGTCCTGCTGGAGTGGAAGCCACCAGAACTCAGCCTTCCCATGGGAATCACAAGATGGGTGCAATGCAGGGTTCTCCCAGGGCTGCCCCAGCCACAACCTCCATCCTCTCCCCGCACCCTGTTTGCTAGAGACAGGAGGCCCTCCTTCTGCACCCAAAGACCACTCACTTTGGGAGGTGGTGCTGTCCTCCAGCATCCCGCACACAATGGGCCAAGCTGCCTCCATGTGTCCCAAAGGGGATGAGGGCATCGGCCGGGATGGAGGGTAGATGGGACCTGTGAATGATGTCAAGTGTGACTGACTCTCAGATTAGAGGGGAGGCCCAGGGAGGCTGTCTGCTTCATTTATTGAGTGACACTTAGTGTGTCCAGATGTCCTGCACACAGTACATCCTTCATAGACATTGTTAAGTGAACCCCAACCAGAACCATCCCTGGGGTCTGAGTAGGCCTGGGGCCCCTCTGTGGCCCCAGAGATCCCTAAATGGCTACACCAAGGACATACACCAGGACCAGCTGGATGGCATCTCAAACTCCTTGACAGGGTGCTCTCCAGGTGTTTTTCCAAACTCAAAAAGCCATAAGCCAGTGAAGGGAGAGGAAGACTACCTTTCATGGGGGGCAGAGAAATAATCACCTCCAGCAAGCACTGCATGACCCAGGGCCCTCTCTGCAGAGCCGGGCACCATGGAAGCACCTGGATGGCTGAGCCCATTCATCCCTGGGAGAACCCTAGCAAGTTCATCCTCTCCCACCCCATGTTTCAGAGGAGCCAACTCAGGCTCAGAGAGATGTGGTGACATTCCCAAGGCAAGACACTCAGCTGGCAGTGGGCAGAGTCACCACTGTGCTGAGGAGGAGGCGGGCAGTCACTTGGGAAACAGCTGGCCCAGGACCTGGTGGGATGTGCTGGAGCCTGAGAAGCTGTAGAGGGAGGTGGTGACACTTCAGAGGACTCTACTGGGGAAGGCTGGCACAACAGACTCTGAGAACCTCTGCATCATGCCTGCCTGGAAGGCACACATCCTGCAGGCCTCAGTTACACACAGAGTGGACTCATCTTCACTCTGGCTGGGACGAGGAGGACAGAGGGTCAGGGCCACCACTGCAAACCACCAGGATTATCGAAGTCTGCAGCTCACGCAGGAACTCCTAGCCCCTCCCAGACATGTGCAACAGGAGAGACAGGGGCTCCCACACTCAGCAAGGCTCTGGGCTTTCAAAGTACAATCTGACTTTGGGCGGGTGAAGGATTCCACATTGAGCTCCCTCGAGGCCATTTGCTCACTGAGGGACAACAGAGCTCCCTCTGTGAAGAGCACCGGCCCAGTGAATCCTCAACAGACACCCCCTGTCTAGAGAGGAGAACAGAGGTTTAGGTATGCCAAGTGGCTTCTCTAGGTCCTGTGGGTCAGAACTGAGAACCGCCCAAAGTGAGGGCTGAGGGACATCCCCTCTAACTGCCTGAGGCTTCATCAGACCCTGACCCAGAGGGAAATGTTATGTTGCCACCTCACCCCTCCCTGGTATGGAAACAGTGTACAGGGCAGTGACACGTTCTGAGAATCCCTTTGACTTTCAAAACACACTGATGGTTATTTCTCTTACATTAAAGAGAGTTTGGAGACCCTCGTTATCGAGGTTCCATGTTCCAAAAAAGGCAAAATTCAAAGATACTCAGGGCCTAGTGGGAAGTGACAATGACATCAACGTTTTCTCTAATCTTCCTAGGGAAATGCAAAGAGTGCCCTCCTACCCTCCTATGCAGCTGGTGGGGAGAAGCAGATGTCCAGATTCCTTTGGGAATGGGACTGTGGGACACTGAGCGGGGACAGCCCTGTTAGAGTCCCAGGAGAACAGCAGTTTGAGGTTGGATTCTGGACTGGCCCTGGTCATCTCAGGGGCCTGGCTGGGAAGACCCCTCCGTGTCCACTCTCACCTCAGAGCAGCCCTGGTTATTGATGGTGGCACGGTGCAGCTGCCCCTTGTCCAGGGAGATAGAGTACCCGAAGCCATCTGCCAGCTCTTCGACCACCTCCTGCAGCGTGCAGCTCTGC
The DNA here is from genome assembly GCF_041296235.1 of Equus asinus. Lineage (NCBI taxonomy): Eukaryota > Metazoa > Chordata > Mammalia > Perissodactyla > Equidae > Equus > Equus asinus. The sequence continues at coordinate 13,607,042 of NC_091818.1, forward strand.
AAAGACAGTGCCCGAGAGCCGGGCAGGGAGATCTGAGGGGCCTGCCTCAGCTTGGCCACCGGAGGAAACCCCAGCAAAGATCAGGTACCCAGCAGTATCTGCATAGACCTCCAGCCAGGGAGTGAATGACACCCGGAGAGCTCCGGACTGACACATGCATAGAGGAGCTTGGTCCCTAACACCCACTCTCCCATCCTGCTAGCCACCACCTGGGCTGGGAACATGACACACTGCCAGGCTTCCAACACCCAGCAAAGGGCTCCTGCCCAGGCTGGGTCGCCACTCTGCCCTGCCAGCCCTCAGTCCCCTCCACCTCCCTACACACAAGGAGGCTCAGAGGAGTGTGGGGCTGAGATCCCATTGTGGCTTAATGTGGTTGGCCTGCCCTGTGTTACCTGAGGTCTCCTCCTGCCAAATGGCCAGAGGCGGTGCAGGTGAGGGCCAAGCCAATGTGTGTAGTGACTGAAAAGGCTCTGTGTCTTGGCTTTCCTGAAGCCAGAGCCTCGACAAGTCGGGAGACAACAGCAGAGCATCCTGCTCTCTTGAGTGTCTCCACTCAAGTGACCTCAATAGGAGGCTATGTCTAGAATGTGGGCGCCTGGGGACCAGTGTGCTAAGTTCTGTTAGGGTCTGTCACCAAGGAAGCGAGGTCACTTCCTCAAGCTTCCATTACCCGGGCCCCTTCCTTCAGTCACATCCACCCAATACCCCTCTGGGCTCTTGGCTGCTCACCCTCCTTGTCCATGTCATCTCCAGAACTGTACACAAATAGACAGCACAGAGCCCATCATAGGACATTGAGATGGAGCCAGGCTTCCAGTTTGAGGAAGCTGAGTTCAGTTGAGTTCAGGCCTCTTTTTCCCTAGAAGCTCTGTGTCCTGGAAACGCCATTGTGCCTCCCAGGGCTTCCTCAGTCTCTCAACCTGCACGATGGGGACAAGGCCAGAAATAGCTCCCTCAGGACATCCTCAGCTGTGGAAGAGACAGTAGTGACAACACCTGTGGTCTGGTTTCCATGTGTCTGATGCACACACTTAGAGATGAAAGAACGACAAGAAGGGGTGGGATGTCATGTGCAGTACCCCTCAAAACAGGCCTGGGTCGCAGCTCTTTGACCTTGAACAAGTCCCTGCCCCTCTGGACCTCATTTCCATGTCTTCCCCTTTAAGGGGTTGAAATTAGAAGAAATTCAGATATTGCCAGTCATTGGCATGAAACCTTCCACGGTCTCCTGTTTGACTTAGAGTCAGACCCAAGTGCCTCATGTTGGCCTATGTGGAGGGCAGCCTCCGCCATGGCTGCCGGTGCTCACTGTCTTCTGCTGTTACGAAGTGGCTTCTGAGCAGAATGCAGCCAAGGTGTTGGGATGGCACACAACCTGGGGTTAATAACAAAAAGCCTGGCACTTCTTTCTTACTCACATTCTTCAGCCCCCTCCCTCTTTCCCTCCTCCTGTTTCCCTGTCTCTCTCTCTGCCTCTTATATCTCTGGAACTGGGGGAGCAAGTGTGCATGTTTTCAGTTGCCCTATGAAGAGGCTCCATAGGAGAGAACGGAGGGAATGATCGGCCAACAGACAGGCAGGAACTCAGACTTTCAGTCCAAACAAACCCCGTCAACATGCATGTGAGTGAACTTGGGAGCAAACCCTCCCCGAGTCGAGCCACAATAGAGCCACAGACCCTGCTTCACAGAGACCTTGAGGCACAGCCACCCAGCTAAGCCGTGCCCCATTCTTGGCACACATGCTTTGTGAGATATTAAGGATTTGTTCTTTCTAGGTTCAATGTCTTAGAGCAATGCCATCAGAGAGTGATGGGAAAAAGCACAGTCTGCCAGTTCCTGCCACCCAGCCCTGCCGTGCCCCCCCATCTGCCCTCCTCTCTCTTCTCAGGCTCCTTCCAGCCACACTGCCACCTCTCTGACCTTGTCTGGTCAGACCTACTTCTTCCTGTGAGTCTCTGCACCAGCGGTGCCTTCTCCCTGACAATCAAACTGTTCCCAGACACAGGCAGGCGTGCCTCTCATCTGTCACTCTGCACACAGCAAATGTCACCTCTGTGAGGCCTTTCAGAGCCTCCCAGGCACAGTTTCCACCATCACAGATCTCCCACCTGGAAGGGCATCTCATGTTTTCCTCCTTCTTGGTGTCATTTGGATAAAGTGAGTCCATGAAGGAGGCCTTTCTGCTTGGTGGATGCAGAGGCAGCTTCTTCTGGTGACCTCAGGAACATGACTTCTCTTCTGGGCTAAATGTTTCTGCTCCCAAGTCCATTGTGAAAGGAAAGCATCATTTCTTCTCTTTCCTGGGTCTGGTTTCCCCCAAGAACACAGGGAGCCATCCCTTCTCCCTGGAATGCGACAGCAGCCCCTACACCCACAGCCAGGAAATTAGCGCCCAGCTTCAAACACCACCAGATCCTGAAATCAGTTCCTGCTGAGGCCTCCCATCCATTTTGTAATTCAATGGTAACCCCTGAGGTCACCTAACTCTACAAGACCAACATTACCCTGATACCAAAACCACACAAGGACAACACAAAGAAGAAAAATTAAAGGCCGATATTGCTGATGAACATAAATGCAAAAATCCTCAAAAAATATTCACAAGTCAAACCAGCAATACATTAACCAGATCATACCCCATGATCAAGTGGGATTTATACCAGGGATGAAAGGATGGTTCAACATCCGCAAGTCCATCGATGTGATACATGGCATTGACCAAGTGAGGAAGAAAAATCACATGAGTATCTCAATAGAGAAAGAATTTGACAAGACCAAACATCTATTTATGATAAAAACTTTTGGGGCCTGCCCAGTGGCCCAGTGGTTAAGTGCACATGTTCTGCTTTGGCAGCCCGGGGTTTGCGAGTTTGGATCCCGGGTGCAGTCATGGCAGCGCTTGGCAAGCCATGCTGTGGTAGGCCTCCCACTTATAAAGTAGAGCAATGTGGGTATGGATGTGCGCTTAGAGTGAGCATTCTTCAGCAAAAAGAGGAGGATTGGCAGATGTTAGCTCAGGGCTAATCTTCCTGCAAAAAATAAATACTGTGAATAAAATTGGTATAGAAGGAAAGTACCTCAACATAATAAAGGCCAGATACCACAAACCCACAGCCAATATCGTACTTAATGGTGAAAAACTGAAAACCATCCCTCCAATAAAGGAACAAGACAAGGGTGCCCACTCTCACCACTCCTATTCAACATAGTACTGGAGATTTTAGCCAGAGTAATTCAGTAAGAAAAAGAAATGAAAGGTATCCAAATTGGAAAGGAAGAAGTGAAACTATCGCTGTTTGCCAATGACATGATTCTATCTATAGAAAACCCTAAAGAATTCATCTGAAAACTATAAGAAATAATCAACAACTACAGCAAAGTTGCAGGATACAAAATCAGCTTACAAACATCAGTTACATTGCTATATACTAACAATGAACTTGCAGAATGAGAAGTCAAGAATACAATTCCATTTAGTATCCCCAAAAAAAGAATAAAGTAAAAGAATAATTTTAACCAAAGAGGTGAAAGACCTTTACGCTTAAAACTATAGGACAGTATTGAAAGAAAATGAAGAAGATATAAAAAAATGGAAAGATATTCCATGCTCATGGATTGGAAGAATAAACATAGTGCAAATGGCCATATTACCTAAAGGAATCTACAGATTCAATGCAATCCCAAACAGAATCCCAATGACTTTCTTCACAGAAATAGAACAAAGAATCCCAAAATTTATAGGGAACAACAGAAGACCCAAAATAACCAAAACAATCCTGAGAAAAAAGAACATAGCTGAGCTGGAGATATCACAATCCCTGACTTCAAAATATACTGCAAAGCTATGGGAATCAAGACAGCATAGTGCTGGCACAAAACATACACACAAGCACACACACACACACACACACACAGATCAGTGGAACAGAACTGAAAGTTCAGAAATAAAACCAAAGACCTATAGATAGCTAATATTTGACAATGGAGCCAAGAACACACAACGGAGAGAGGAAAGTTCTTTCAATAAATGATGTTGGGAAAACTGGACAGCCATATGCAAAAGAATGAAATTAGCCTATTTTCTAACACCAGACACAGAAATTAATTCAAAATGGATTAAAGACCTGAATGTAAGACCTGAAACCATAATACTCCTAGAAGAAAATATAAGCAGTATGCTCTTTGACATTGTTCTCAGCAGCATCGTTTTGAACATCATGTCTACTCAGGCAAGTGAAACAAAAGAAAAAGTAAACAAATGGGACTACATCAAACTAAAATGTTTCCTCAAGGCAAAGGAAACCATGCACAAAACAAAAAGACAACCCACCATCTTGGAGAAAATATTTGCAAATCATATATCTGACAAAGGGTTAATTGCCAAAATGTAGAAACAACTCATAGAACTCAACAACAACAAAAACCAACCTGATCAAAAAATGTAGAAAGGATATGAACAGATGTTTTTTCAAAGAAGATATACAGATGGCCAACAGCCACATGGAAAACATGTTCAACATCACTAATTATGAGGTAAATGCAAATCAAAACTACAATGAGATGTCACCTTACCCCTGTCAGAATGGCTATAATTACCAAGACAAAAAACAACAAATGTTGGAGAGGTTGTGGAGAAAAATGAAACCCTCATACACTGCTGGTGGGAATGCAAACTGGTGCAGCCACTTTGGAAAACTATGGAGATTTCTCAAAAAATTAAAAATAGATATACCATAGGATCCAGTTATTCCACACCTGGATAGTTATCCAAAGAACTTGAAATCAGCAATTCAAAGAGAATTATGCACTCATATGTTCATTGCAGCCTTATTCACGATAGCCAAGATGTGGAAGCAACCCAAGTGTCCTTCAACTGATGACTGGATAAAGAAGATGTGGTGTAGATATACAATGGAATATTACTGAGCCATTAAAAAGGACAAAATTGTTGCATTTGAAACAACATGGATGGAGCATGAGGGTGTAATGTTAAGTGAAAATATGCCAGACAAAGACAAACACTGCATGATTTCACTCATCTGTGGAAGATAAACACATGGTTAAAGAGAACAGAATAGTGGTTACCAGAGGGAAAGGGAATTGAGGGGCAGGCATAAGAGTTAAAGGGCACATGTACATGGTGAGTCACAATGATGTACAACTGAAATTTCACAATCTTATAAACTTTTATGACCTTAATAAAATCTATTTAAAAAGTTTGAGCTGGTAAAATCTAGATCAATTTTTGCAAAATTGGAAACTGGTTATGAGAGAATGTGCCTATGCCCCCATTGCTTACAAATCAAACAACAAAGTGCAATAATATGCACCCGTCGCTTAGAAATCAAAGCGGTAGCTCCAAGGTCAGGTAACAAAAGAGCCGTTTGCCTTACTCTCTCACAAAGATTACAGAGGATTTTAAAGCACATCCCAACATCTGGATGCACAACCGAAAGACATGTACTTGGCAGTTGACATAACATGCACATTGCTTTTATGAGCTGTGAATGAGGAGTATTAAGGTAAGAACTGCCAAGGAATCTGGCCTGACAGAGGTACTATCAAAATATTAAAAGAAAATCAATAACACACCTGTGGGTAATCAGAGAGATTAGTGACAACATAAATGTTTGAAAGATCAGAGATTATAATTTCTATTAAACCCACACTTAAGTTTTCTGCACTGTGCAGAAGAAAATTAGATATTGGAGACCAGAAGAAGGCTATTATAAACTTAACTATATGGTGACTCCAGTTTCACACATGACATTTTTCTGGCATTGTTAACATAAACTAATGCCCCTGTTACACAGTCTTTGAAAAGAAAATAATTTTTATCCACAGGGATATAAGGCAAGAGGCAGTTGCTTTCATTTGGCAAGGACTGTAATACAGCATCATTCTTCTAGCTCTTCCTATAATTTTATAAGTACCCAATTCCCTGGATTAAAGATTTTACTGCAGAAAATTCATACATGCCTTCTGTTGTCTATACTGAACCCAAAGAACACAGTAAGAGACGTAAAAATAATTTACAGAAATTAACGAAGAAGAGACATTTATGATGTGAAAAGTTAAAAGATTGAACTACATAAACAAGGTAAATTGTAGATTACCTTTCAATAAACTAATACAAGTATCACGATTTAGGTCTTTCACGGTTTGAGACTTGTTATTCTAGAGAAATTCTCTAATCCTGAGGCAAACTGTCCTGTATAGAGAAAATTTCTTAGCTGAAGAGGTTTTTAGGGCCTGCTTTATGTCCCTGTTTCAGACTGTACACAAAAGGTTTTAGCAGGGGTGTCATCATAGGCTACATCACTGAGGCCGTTGCACTTGTGCTGGAGTTTTGTATGGCACAGAACGAAGATGCTTTCCAAGGACTGTGCAATAGGACAAAGAGACCACTGAGACGTGAGACTCGCAAGTGGAAAATGCTTTATACTTGCCCCCAGCTAACAAAATGTTCACAAAAGAGGTTACAATCTTAGAGCAAGAAAAAAGAGTATCAGTGAGTGAATTAACACCCACAAGTTCAACTACAAAATTCATCACTAGGACATTGAGGGAAGTGTCAGAACAGGCAAGGAGGATCACCTGATTGAGTTCACAGAAAACATGAGGGATTTCTGACTCTGTACACAAAGAAAGTCGCAAAATACTTAAGTCCTATAATAAAGACTCCAGAATGCTCAAAAACCAGGATGCAAGGGCAGGATACCATAGAGCCTGGGGTTCGTTATGACCATGTAGTGCAATGGGTGACAGATGGCTACACACTGATCACAGGCCATCAATGAAAGAGGAAGTTATCTAATCCTCCAAAAAGGAAGCAAAAACAACCCTGGGTGAGGCAGCCTTCATAGGTTGACTTTGGATGTTCAGCAACATATTTGTTATGGTGGTGGAGGGGGAGCAGGTACCTGCAGAGGGCACATTGGAGAGAAAGACGTACATCGGAGGGTAGGGAGGGAGTCAGTGATAGTAGCCAAAATCAGCAGAGTTCCCAAGGAACATGACTAGATACATTGGCAGGAATGGCGGAAAGAGCAGTGGCTGTAACTCTGCTTCTTCTGAGAGTTCCAGGAGGATAAAGTCAGAAATGCGGATTTCATTTCTTTGCTATATGTAACTGATGAAACTGCTGGAATAGAGACAAGAGCATTGCAAATTTAGCCAAAAGTAGTTATCAAAAATTAAGAGTAATGCTGTGATTACTGTTTTAAACACTTTTAATTAGTTAATTTTTATATATTATATACGGATCTAGCACATGCAGCTGATAATGTCAAGGAATCCCACATGCCCCTTGCCTTCCACGCAGATGGAACTGATTATCCATCCTCTCTCTTAATCGAAACATTTCCAAGGCAATGCTTTCCTACATAAATTCCCTGAGGCTTTTTTTGTTTATTTTAACAAATATTGTAACTTATATTTTTGTGCCAACTATTGTTGAACACTTTGGGGAAAGCAGTGATATCAACTTTACATAAGCTTGAGCTTGAAGAGATTTGTTCTAGGATATGTGTGTGTTCCACTTGACAATAGAATATTAGTACATCAGTAAATGATATTTCAAGTGATGGTTACATATATATAGTATTATATGTGATATCTAAACAGCATACATTTTGTGTAATGTATACAAATTGGATATGTCATCCCTCCATAATTTTCTCTCTCTCTCAGTTTCCAGTTGGTCTAAATTCTGCATTTTTTATTGCATAACACAGCTTCAACTTGCTTTACCTGTGTATAGCTCACTGATAACATCCGTACTTTCTACACACACACACACACACACACAAAGAGGAAGAAAGAGATAGATCCATGATTGTAGTGTCGCATACCCTTCACCTAAATCATCACTGATTTAGGCAGTAGAGAACAGCTTAGTAGATGAGCCAAAGAGCTCTCTCTCCTAGGAGAGTTGAGTTTTGTAATCCAGGCATTCGAATGGAGTCATCATGGCTTAAGGATCAAAAACACCAGATGGAGTTAGAATCATTAACACCAATCCTTCCCAAACTCTTCCAAAAATTCAAGAGGAGAAAATACTTTCTAATTAATTTCATAAAGCCAGCATTGCACTGACACCAAAGCCAGATAGAGACATTACAAGAAAAGAAAAGTACAGACCAACACTCCTTAGGAATATAGATGCAAAAATATTTGACCAAATACTAGCAAACTGAATTTGGTAGGCTTTTATTCATGTTATATAAAATTTGCACCGTGACCAAGTGGAATTCTTTCTTGGGATACAAGGATGGTTTAATTTATGAAAATCATTCCTGTAATACATCATATTAACAATATTAAAGGAAAAAAGCACAAGATCATCTCAATTGATGCAGAAAAATGATAAACTTCAGCATATTTTCATAATAAAAACATTCAACAAACTAGGAATGGAAGGAACTTCCTTAAGCTAATGAAAGCCATATATGAAAACCCACCACTGACACGATATTCAACGGTGAAAGGCTGAAAACGTGCCCTGAGATCAGAAACAAGAAAAGCATGTCGTCTTTCACAACTTCTATTCAACATTTTATTGCAAGTTGTAAACAGAGCAGGTAGGCAAGAAAAAGAAATAAAGGTACAAAATTAAAAAGGGAGACGTAAAATGACTTCTGTTCAGAGAGGACATTATCTTATTTTATAAAAAAGCATGAATCATCACAAAAAAAGAAAAACTGCTAAGCTAATACATTCAGCAAAGCTGCAGAATACAAAACCAATCACAAAACTCATTTGCTTTTCCACATGCTATTACTGAACAATTCAAAAAGAAAATTAAGAAAATAATTCCATTTACAATAGCATCACAGAGAATAAATAGTTAAGAATATCCAGGAGACAAAATATTTGTGCACATGAAGCTACAAATACAAACTACAAAACAATACAAAGAAGATATAAATAAGAAGAACCATATCCCATGTTCATGGTCTGGAAAATTGTAAATTGTTAAGATGAGAATACTATGCAAAGTGATCCATAGATTCAATGCAATTTCCATCAAAATGCCAACCATTTTAATGAATTAGAAAATCCCATTTTAAAATTCACATGGAACTGCAGAGGACCCCTAATAGCCAAAACAATGTTAAAAAAGAACAAAGTTGGACGAATCACAATTCCTGATTTCAAAGCTTATAATAAAAAATTTCAAACCTGTAATAAAAACAGCTTGATACTGTCATAAAGACAGAAATATAAACCAGTAGAACATAACGGAGAGCCCAGAAATGAACATATATTTATGTATATATGTAAAAATGATTTTTGGCAAGAATGCCAACAATATTCAATATAGAAATGACAGTCTTCAGTAAATGGTGCTAGAAAAATTGGATACACATGGAAAAGAATGAAAATTGACTCTGTTTTTAACTTATTTTATTGCAGCAACATTGGATTATAACATTATATGGCTTTCAGATGTACATCGTATTATAGTTCGAATTCTGTGTAGATTCCATCATGTTCACTACCCAAAAACTAATTATAGCCCATCACCTCATGTGTGAGCCTAATACCCCCTTTTGCCCTCCCCTCTCTCCCCTTCCCCTATCGTAACCACCAATCCAATCTCCATTGCTATGTGTTTGTTTGTCGTTGCTCTTACCTTCTACTTATGAGTGAGATCATACGGTATTTGACTTTCTCCCTCTGACTTATTTCACTTTGCGTAATACCCTCAAGGGCCATCCATGTTGCCACAAATGGCCGGATTTCATCATTTCTTATGGCTGAGTGGTATTCCCTTGTGTATATATACCACATCTTCTTTACCCATTCGTCCCTTAATGGGTACCTAGGTTGATTCCAAGACTTGGCTATTGTGAATAATGCTGCAATGAACATAGGGTTGCATGTATCTTTATGCATTTGTGTTTTCAAGTTCTTTAGACTCTTTCTTTACACTGTATACAAAAAATTACTCAGAATGGATTACAGAACTAAATATGAGGTAAAAATATATTACTTTTAGAAGAAAACATAGGAGGAAATCTTTGTGATGTTGAATTTAGCAATGGTTTCTTTGGCAATGGCACCAAAAGCACAGCGAACACAACAAAATCAATAAACTATTCTCCAAGAAAATCAAACTTTTTGTGCATCAAATATGCAATCAACAGCATGGAAAGAAAACTCATAGAATGGGGAGGACATCTACAAATCTTCTATCTTATAAGGGACTAACATCTAGAATATATAGAAAGCTATTACAACTTAACAACCAAAAACAAACAAATGGATTAAAATCTGGGCAAAGTTAGTGGTTAAGTTTGGTGTGTTCTGCTTTGATGGCATGGGTTCTGTTCCTGGGTGCAGACCTGATGTGGCGCTGATCCACGTACAAAACAGAGGAAGATATTAGCTCAGGGTAAATCTTCCTCAAGCAAAAAGAGGAAGATTGGCTACTGATGTTAGCTCAGGGTGAATCTTCCTCAGCAATAAATACATAAATAAATGGCTGAAGGAATTGAATAGACATTTCTCCAAAGAAGATAAATAGCCAATAAGTACATGAAAAGATATTCAACATAATTAGTCATTAGGGAGATGAAATTCAACACCATAATGCTAGACCACTTAACACCAAGGAAATGGATATTATTGAAGAAAAAGTAACAAGTGTTGGCTAGGATGTGGAGAGAGTGGAACCCCTGCACACTGCTGCTGAGAACAAAAGTGGTGCAGCCCCTGTGAAAAACTGTGGCTCTTCCAGAAAATGTATACACTGAATTATCATATGACCAGCATTTCCAACCCTAGGTACATCCACAAAAAGACTGAAAGCAGGGATTCAGTCAGATATTTGTACACCAGTAGTCATAAGAGCATTCTTCACAATAGCCAAAATGTCCCAATCCTACCAGTGGACTAAGAGAGTAACAAAATGTGATGTATGCATGCAGGGAAATATTACTCACAAAAATGAATGAAATACTAATACAGATCACCACATGGGTGATCCTTGAAGACACTGCGCTAAGTGAAATAAGCCATACACATGCGCACTCACACACACACGCACAAATATTGCATGACTCTATACATATGGCACATTGGTAAAGTTATATTCAAAGAAACGGAAAGTAGAACAGAGATTACCAGGGGGTACAGGGAGGATGAAGAGGAGTAACTCTTTAAAGGGCATAAAGTTTGAGTTTGGGATAATTAAAAAATAATAATAATAAAAACTTTGGGAGAAAGTGGTGAAAGCTTCACAAAAATGTGAATGTACTTGGGGCTGGCCCCGTGGCCGAGTGGTTGAGTTCGCACGCTCGCTGCAGGTGGCCCAGTGTTTTGTTGGTTCGAATGCTGGGTGCGGACATGGCACTGCTCATCGAGCCACGCTGAGGCTGTGTCCCGCATGCCACAACTGGAAGGACCCACAGCAGAGAGTGTACAACTGTGTACTAGGGGGCTTTGGGGAGAAAAAGGAAAAATAAAAAAAAAATCTTAAAAAAATATGTGAATGTACTTTATGCCAGTGAGTTTTACACTTAAAATGGTCAAAATGGCAAATTTTATGTTACATATATGTGGCTATAATAAAAACTATTCGTTTTCAACAAAAACTACTAGTGAATTCTTCCAAACATTTAAGAAAGAAATCATACTAATTCCCAACAATCTGTTCCAGAAAATATAACCAGAGACAACACTTTCCAACTCATCTTATGAGGCCAGCAATACCCTAAAAGCAAAACTAGAGTTTAAAAGTAGGGAAAACTTGAGAACAACAATTCTCATAAATGAGCAGGTACCATCTTCTATGAAATATTAGAAAACTGAAGCCCACAATGTAAAACAATCATACACCAGGACAAAGAGGAAATTGTTTCAGGTATGCAAGGTTTCATCAGCATTCCAAAATCAAATCAATGTGATCCACCCTGTCACAGGCTAAAGGAGAAATTTATACATATATGTCAGTTGGTATGGGGGGGGAAGTCATCAGATAGTACATATTAGATATGTCAGGTTCTTTCTCTATCAACTGCACCTCATTAAAGCTCTTACAAAAATGAACATAGATATAGAATTTACACTTTCACAAACTTTTAGAAAATGGAACAGAGACCTAAATGTAATGCAAAACAATAAAACTTCTAAAAAAAATTATGCAACAAACTCTAAGTGGACTTGAATCTGGAATTATGTTATTAAGATACAAACTGAAAATATAATCTATGAAAAAAAACTGATGTTAGACTTTATTTATTATTTTGGTAAGGAAGATTGACCCTGAGCTAATCAGGAAGATTGACCCTGATCTGTGCCAATTTTCCTCTATTTGGCCTGTGGGATGCTGTCATGGCATGGCTTGACAAGCTGAGTGTAGGTCTACACCCAGGATCTGAATCTGTGAACCTCAGGCTGCTGAAGTGGAGTGCGTGAACTTCACCACTGCGCCAGCGGGCCGGGCCCAAGTTAGACTTTATTAAATTAAAAACTCCTGCTTTGTGGAAGGCAAAATCGATGAGTCAAAAGACAAATTACAGACTGGCAGACAATATTTGCAAAACAGATATATGATAAAGAAAATATGTCCAAGATATATGTAAAGAATTCTTAAAAGTCAACCATAACAAAAAAATAAACAACCTTATTGAAAAATGGGCAAAAGACCTGAATATATCCCTCACCAAAGAAGACATACAGACAGAAAATGAGCCTGAGGACAGATGACCACTGCCATAGGTCATTCGGGAATTTCAAATAAAACCTCAATGAGACACTTCTACACACCTATTAGAACTGATAAATGCAGGAAACTGACCATACCAACTGCAAGCGAGGATATGGGGCAAAACAAACTCTCATTTATTGTGATCTGGAAAGCAAAATGGTACAGCCATATCAGAAGACAGTTTGGCAGTTTCTTAGAAAGATGAGCATAGACTTACCACACAATCCAGCAACTGTATTCTTAGGTATTTACCCAAGTAATTTGGAAATAGGTTTACAAAGCACCTGTGGGCTAATATAGATAGTAGCGTAGCTTTATTTATACTTTCTAAGCACTGGAAATGACCAAGATGTTCTTCAATAGGTGAGTGGAGAAAGAACAGGGGTATGGCTATAAAATGGAGTATTATTATTTAGTGATAAAAGGAAACAAAGCATTAAGTCACAAAAAGACATGAATGAATTTTAACACTTATTCTAAGTAAAAGAAGCAATCTGAAGAGGCTATTGTATAACACTAATTTTATGTCATTCTAGGAAAGGCAAATATATAGAGACAATAAAATGACAGTGGTAGCACGGTCTTCACGGAAGAGGAAGGATAGTCGAATGGATAAAGCACAAGGGATTTTTTAGCACAGTGAAATTCTTCTGCATAATACTGTAAATATGGACAAATCATTAGATAGTTATCAAAACCTTTAACTTTACAGCACAGAGAGTGAAACAATGTGTGCAAACAAAAAGCCATGTAGGTGTCCAAGAAAATCCCAGAAGTGAATGAAAGATGTGAAAAAAATCTAACTGTATTACAAATGTATGAAACAGTCTGAATGAATGCAGTGGGTGAAAATGTGCAGAAATATGTAATTTGGGAAGTGAGTCGAGTCTGTAAAACTGAAGATGAAAGAAACTGTGCAGACACACTGTATTGTAGCTGATAAAGTTGTGACCCAGGGGGTATCGTTACCAATGCTGATACTTCTATACATGTGCACTGAAAATAAGCAGATAAGTAAATGGATAGTGAACAGTGGGGACAAGGTTATTATTTGGAGTAGGAGTTTACAGATAAGCAAGGGGAAGAGTCTAGAATGATCCACGTGGAGACAGAGTTGGAGACATCAGTGTGAACTTACTTTAGCTGAACATAGACACAGAAGGCTGAGTATAGATATATTTATAGGGTTTTGAATACACACAGGTTACTACACACAAATATATTTCCTTGCTACGTCCTCTGAAAGGATCTAATGCCCTGACAGCAACAAACACACCTGGTACCCAGGTCTTAATTCTAATACCACACTCCAACAAAAGGAAACAGCGCTCCTTGTAGAAATAACTGGTTCTAGGATCCGGGCAGGAAATGTAGGAAAATGAGACTAAAGTGTCATTCAACATAAGAAAGTAATGAAATGCCACTCAAAAAAAGCCAAGAATGACGGGGGTACGCCAAAGGGACACATCAGCGAACTGAAGCAGCTCTCGATTGCCAAAGCTGGAACAATTTGAGCAACAAAATAAATAAAGTTGTTGGATAATAACCCGAAGAATGTATGAATATCAATACTGTACCAATGTAAATAACTGAATAATAAGGAAATGAAAAGACACAAATCTCATGTGCGGGAGAACACCAATGATTCACTCGGACATTCTGCTCTAAAGGAGGTCGAGCCTAACTCTCCGCTCCTTAAGCGTGGGCTGCACAGACAAAAGTCCCTACAAAGGGGACGGGGTGGACAGAGGGGATAGAGTGACTGCGCAGGGGAGACATCTGACAAACGCAGCCTCAGCCAGGTGACCAACATCAACATCAATGGGGGGAAGTCACAGGGAGAGCACGGACCCTTGAAATGCTGTGATGAAAATGGCAAATTACTCCTCTGATCTTCTTGCCCCAAATCCATAATCCCAACCTAATCATGAGAATAAAACAGACAAATTCTGTTGAAGCACATTTTACAAAACACCTGACCGTTACTCCCTAAAATTACCAGGTTCTTAAAAAACAATGAAAGCCTGAGAACCTGTCACAGCCAGGGGAGGCTAGGCAGAAAGGACTAAATGTAGTGTAGGATAACAGACAGGATGTGTTCATACGAGCATAAACTGGGAATGGAGCTGAGGGAAACTCTCTGTACTATCAAAGCAAGTTTTTTGTAAGTGTACAACTCTTCAAAAAATAAAGTTAATTAAATATGAGTACTCGCGAAATGCAAAATACCTGGAAACGATGAGTTGTGAACATGTCTCCAGACTCCATTATGTGCCCTGCACAAGCACTATCACTACAGTCAGTCACATTCCTCATAAAATAGGATAATGATACCAAATTCATAGTTTCTGGGAGATTTAAATGATGAATACAACATTTCTGGCATTGTTTCTAGTAAAAATACACTAGTTAATGAAAAAATTAGTTGGAATTTTTGGATAAATTATTTTCCCCCCTCAGAGACCCACTCCTCTCCTTCCACTCCCAGGGTTTCTGTGCTGTTTCCGTCTCTCAGTCTCTCTCACACTTTGAAAGCAGCAATAGTCTGTTCCTCACATTGACCTGGGTGACTTTTACACAGAGCAGACTTGATCATGGCTGTCCCCTTGCATGAAACCTGCATTTACTGTCTACTAATTTCAGAATCAAACTACAATCCTGTGGCCAAAATATAAGGCTCTTTCTTCATCTGACTGTGTTCTCTCTGACCAGGCTCATGTGGTTTCATTTCCCACCCTCTGCTACTGAGTATTGGTCAGATAGTAATAATCTGCATTGCAATTACAATGTCATATTGTCATTTTATAAACACACCTTACAGTCTAATTAACCCCTAAATGTCCTCCTCTCTTGGCTCATCCTGGAGTGCTCCCACCTCTCGACCACCTGGGAGAATTCCAACACCTTGTTCAAGGCTGAGCACAGTCACAAGCTTGTCTGTGAAGCTTTCACTAGACTCTCATTGCAGAGTCAACTTCTTTGGATAAACTTCACCAGAGTTCAACATCACCTCAGGATATTACAGTTTTTTTACATCTCTCATCGTGTTTAGACAATGAGTACCTTGTGAGAATAAACAGTGTCTTAGCCATTACTTAATATCCAGAATAAAATTTAGTGCCTACCGTATATTAACTGCTGGAAAAAAAAGAGATCTTTTTAATGACTGCAAAAACAAATTATTGAAGAAGCATAAACAGACATTCCCAAAATGGGAGGAAAAGAATAAACCATGAAAGACAAGGAAATACTATTGAGGAATGAAGGCCCCATGATTAAGCATAAACACTGGAAAAGATAGATCGGAGAAAGATGTTTGATTCCCGAGTTTCCTTCCAGAATCAGAGTCAGTATTGGCAGGACTTGCTGTTACTACATTCTGTATAACTTACTTTCCCTAGTGATGCCCCCAAAGTAACTACCAATAAAAAGGCTCCCTCACACCATCACACGGTCCCTGAGCACTTGTGAAAATGCTGTGCTCACCTCGATGTCATCACAGAATAGCCTGACAGCACTGATCCACTTTCCTCCATGGATGATAAATAATGTTGGAAGTTATGCCTACATGAAGGGCAGATGGCCCCACTCATGAAGTTGCCAGAACGCAATGATGTTTTCTCATCACCTGAGATTGGGAGAATAGATTGTAGTGGGTGTAGCAGAAGCATTCACAATTTCTGCTTCTTTAGGGGCTCAATTCCCATGAATTTCATTAATGAAATATTCTTTGTCTCTCTTCCCCTTATGAGACTTAGTTCTCCAGAGCCAGGAGACAAAAAACAGGATGCCAATTTGTCCCAACTTCAATCTTGGGAAACAGCTTTGGTGTTCCGTGATCGCCTCTTCTACTATTAAACTTCTGTGTCCCAGGAGGAGGTCACCTCTCTTTAGGTGTTTTCACTGTTAATATCGGAATATCTCATAATAATTGTCCAATCCCTGTTTTGTAAGAGAGATTCTGAATACCTTAATATCTTCTTTCTCCAAATGGCTCACAATCATGGAACCTCCCCCGCTCAAGAACGTTTCTCCTTTTTCCCTTCTTCTCCTTTCTCTTTCATTGTAGACAATATCTGCTTAATGTCACTTAACCATTTGCTCTTTTGGGCATTTTGCAAATTATTATGCAGCAATTACTATATGGTAGGCACTAAACTATGTCCCAAGGATGAAGAAAAGTGTAAGAAATTGTTCCTTCTCCTGAGGCATTCACAGGATAAGAGACATAAAATAAATGAATGCAATTACCTGAGGTGGCACTGAAATCTGACAAAGAGGATACAAACATAGTCAACTCTTCCAGGGGAGGTTAGTGAAGGCCACGTAGACAAGCTTATCATACTACTGAGCCTTAAAGGTGAATAAAAGGGTAAAATGTCTCCAGGAAGAGAGATCACAGGATAAATGTGGATGATAATTGAATTGTAAGGTGTACACAAGATATTTCAAAGAGTTTATTATTTTGACCAAAAGTCAGGGCAAAGGATGAAAATTGAACCATGATCCTGGGCAGGTAGACAGCATTCAGAAAACAGAAATGCACATATTTTGGCTACAGAATTGACACTTATTTATGAAAATAGTGGAGAGTCAGTGCAGATTTCATGACAAGGGATGCCCAGGATGAAGTTCACATGTGGAAAAGCCATCCTGGGACAATGTCAGACACAGACTGTTGCCATCAGAAAAGTCAAAGCAATTGAGGATTACTAGGAGAGCACAGAGGACGTGTAAATGGAAAGATAGGAAATGAGTGGTCCCCAAATCTGGTTTAAGTCCATCAAAAGAACAAAAATCTTGCATGAATACAGTTGTTCTCTTGAAATAATCACCTTCACCTTTTTGTCTTAACGAAAATGTGGCTACTCCCAAATGCAACACTTCTCTCACAACCCTTATTGAAGACTGGAAAAGCAATTTTCTGGAGATGTCAGGGGCTGTGTCCCCATCAAAAATTAATACTTTGAAGATACAAGAGGTCTAATCCACAAGTTTCTCCATCTTACCTATTAGACAGAACTTAAACTCAGGGATGTGATAATGTACTTCCAGGCCTCTAGAAGGCAGGAGGGTTAAATGAAAAGGAGGAAGCAAAACTGGCTCCCACTGACTTCTAACCAGATCTCCAAGAAACAGAGAATCAGTAGAAAAATCTCCCTCTTGAACAAACCAGTGTCTCTCAGGGAAATTATGCGCTCAGGGGTTGGAATAACCAGAGGAAATGTACCTAATGAGCAGATATAGGCATCTGTAAATGTCCCTTCTGCTGTAGTCCCTCAGCATGTGTCACCTTGGACTGGGTGGGACGTGGTTGCTGCTTATGGAGTCCTAAGTCTTGTTCATAACTGATGTTTGACTCCTTCTTGCTCTCTTGTCTGGTGATAGACCTTCAGTCTCCCTCCTCTACCATCCAAGCAGAAATCATATTTCTACTCAGAGACCCTCTTCTCAGAGACAACATCCAGGAGCCCTGTAGACACTGTGGGAAAGGTTCAAGAGCAGGAAATCCAAGGTTTACCTGAGGTGACCTGAGAGCCAATCCTGCACAGCCCAGATTGCAGAGCTCACTGTGTTTGTTTGTTTGCTTTATCAAGTAATTAATGTATTCATTTGTAATGTCAAACCAAAAAGTGAACGTTGAATTCAGCAATACACGGGTCCAGTGTTGACAGTTAAATTAGAGTAATGGACGCTCAGTTAGAAAAGGGAATGAGAGGTGTAAAGTTCTCCCCACAAAAGCAGAACAGAATTCTAGGGATCTTTGCCGTTAATGAGTGTGGAAAAATAGCGTATCAACTGAGAAGGGAAGTACCGTGAAGTGAGGGCGTTTCTTTCTTTATTTTTGAAGTGAAGCGTATTTGACTGTATTTCCCTAAAGATGAGAAAGATCCAGACTAAGGAATGCTTGAAAAGATTATCTTACATCAGCAGGTCATGAGGCATATCTATCATGCTATCTTCTCACTCTGGGTATTCGCATGATAGAAAATTATGTAACATGTGAAAAGAGGTATGCTAATGAGCTTTACTTTCCACTTATTTTATTACCTGTGAACCTGACTGTGTTTGTGGGTTTGTAGCCCTATGCTTCTCTGTTGTGAATTGTCCATGGGAGTCCTTAGCTTTTGTACGACGAGGTCACAGTGTTTCTATTCCTGTTTCTGTATTTATTCCTTCAAAAAATAAAAGGATTTTTTTTCACCAACTAGCTGTTTTCCTTTTGGTTCACTGGTTCATGTATAGATCTACTGAGGAGAATGTGTAAGAGTTTATAAATTCTGTGGTCGATTCTATCAGTCATTTATCTTGTGTTCCTCCTTTGATTTGTTTGTAACTGAAAGATGAGCTGTCATTTTTATTCTTCACTTGAGAATCTTTGCTTTAAACAAAAATCAAAATGAAGGTTCCTCTGCATATTGTGCTAATAAATCACTCGTTATACATTTTTCCAACTTGTTTTAACATCTCTGTTAATCCTTGATTTTTTCTTTTTGTGTTTTGTGATTACATCTATTTCTAAAAGGTGTATCATTTTTGCCCATAATCTGGAAGCCAATCTCCTTTACATTTGATTAAACATTATCTGTATCTACAATAAGCATATTTAAACTCCTATATCTTCATATGAAATAAAATTATAACTTTAGATACTGCTTCCTCTCTGAATTTCAAAAAAACCTTTTTGTTATATCCCTTTTTTCCAAGTCTTCAGCAATTGAATCATGAATAGCCACTCATGAATGTCATCAAATTTTAATATTTTATATTTGTATGAAGTTGATTTCTAATTTTCAATCTCTTTGGTTTCCTACAGTTGTTTTGAAAGTACTACATTCAGTCAATAGCATCCTCACTGTGATTCTTCCCTCCCTAAGTTGCTAGTTTTTTTTTTTTTTTAAAAAAAAACTTTTCTTTTGATGTATGCACCCATACATATTCACACACCTTAAGTTCAAATGCATAAGCAGACTCCTGTGCACATGAGAAGTGCTCTTTATGTTTTAGGAAAATGTTTTATTCCATCTTGTCTCTCCCTTTCTTTCTTACTCAGTGGTACCATATGGACATCACTCTAATAAACCAGCAAAATGCTGATTCATTATTTTGATGGTCCCCAAATTTCTCATGATGTGGCTGTGCCATTTACACTTTTGCTGTTCTTTTATATTCTTTATCAAAATTGCTGATATACCTATACAACTAAAACATTTTGAGATGGTTAATGAAAACTGTGGCTCTTACCGGGGCAATTTTGTTCCAAAGGGGCATTAGCAGCATCCAGAGATGCTTTGGGACGTGACATTGGGGAGGGGTGGGTGGAGGCCTGCAATGCACAGAACACACCCCACCTCAGACGATGATCTGTCCCAGAATGCCAATCGTGCTGAGATTGAGAAATTCTGAATTAAAGAAAATCTCTGTTTTTAATATTTAGAGCTGAGCTCTAAAATATTTCTTACTTCTCACATCCACTGCATAACAGAGATGGAATATCCTGAGATTATAGACAAAGAACCAAAGGCCTAAAAGTTCAGTTTCCTGTCATGAGGGAAATACATGAGAGAGATGTGTAAACTTGTGTATGCAGAAGCTGAACTACTGAGGCCAACTTTTGATGACAATGTCAGACCTAAGCTGTGTGAGAGCGTTCCTAGTGGAGGAGGCCTCAAAATACCTACATCTGTCTCTAACACTGGACCACAGTGTGGACACTCAGAGTGGTCCACGGATCAAACCTGCAGCATCAACATCAACTGGGAGCAGTCACAAATGCAGAATCTCTGGACCAGCCTTACTCGCGCTGAATCAGAATCTGAATTTGAACAAGATCCACAAGTGATTTGTATGCACTTTGATGGTGGAGACGCTCTGGGTTAGAATAGTATTTCTCAATCTTCCCACTGTTGACATTTGTGCTGCACAGTTCTTTGTGGTGGGGGCATTCTGTGCATTGTAGGACGCTGAGCAGTACACCTGGCCTCAACCCATTAGGTGGCAGTTATACTTCCGCAGTTGTGAGAACCAAAAACATCTGCAGACAGTGCCAAGTGTCCTTGCAGGCAAAATTACCCCTGGTTGACGACTCCTGGCATAGAGCGTGAGAACCAAAAACAACTTGGAGTTTCAACAAGAACTCATCACTTACTCAGTCATAACTTTGGAGAAGTCACTTTACCCTTCTGAACCCCATTTCTGAAAATGTAAAGTGAGGTTCATAATAGGGCTGACCACATAGAATGGACTTTTAAAAACTTAAATGAGATAAGCCATATAAGAACCTAAGCTAGGTTTATGGTGCATAAAAGCATCTAAATATGTGTTATAATTAACTAACATTTACAAATGAAGGACTAAATGATAGCTCTTAATTTGTGCTAAAAGAATGAGACACCTAATAGAGTTGTCAAAAGTGCAATGAAGCCAATGGTTATGGTACCTATGGTTTTATATCAAAGGAACACACTATTCTTCCTTGTTGAAGACAGGAATACCAATTTTCTATAGATATCAAGAGCTGCTCCCCCCCACAAGTCAATAATTTGGAGCCTCAAGTAACTTAATCAAGTCAGATTCATCCATCTAGATTTGCTGAAAACACTAAATCAAGGTTGAGATAAATGCAAGGGAGGTTAGACTTCTTGAAGTCAAATGAGTGCATGGAGAAGGAGTAATAAAAAATGAATTCACTTGATTTCTAATCTGGTCTCTTGAGAAAAGAGAGTCAACAGGAATAATTTCTGTTGTGTCCAGACCAGTGTTTCACAGGGAATTGATGCACTCAGAGGTGGGAGTAACAATGCAAACAGCGCCTAGTGAGCAGACATAGGGAGCTGTAAACATCTCCTCTGTGACAGTCTATCCACATGCGCAACCTTTGAGCTGGACAGGGTATCGTTACTGCTCATGGAATCTTAAGTTTGGTTTGGGAACTGATGTTTGACTGCTTCCTGCTGTAGTGTCTGGAAACACAGCTTCAATCTCTAAGAACAGTCATCCAGGAAGGAATTCAGATTTCCACATGAAGACCTTTGTCCCAGAGGTCCCGTCCAGGTGAGTCTGAGAGCTCACTGGGTACTTCATAAAAGGTTCAGAGAGAGTGGAAGAAGAGAACTTTTACCTGAGGTCACCTGGGAGCCAAACCAGTCTAGCCAAAGCTGAAATATTGCCATTTTTTGATGAGTAGATTAACTAATTTATAATTAATTTATTTAATATGTTAAAAGTGAGAAGCATCTTTTGAACTCAGAAATACAAAGGTTGTTGTTACAATTAAATGATGGGACAAGAAGTCCAGTTGGATAAGAATGAAGAAGGAAGGGGAGGTGTAAAACATTTCCAGTAAAATTAGAACATATCTGAGTTTTGCAGTTCATAGGAGTTGTAAAATATAGTTATGTTTGGAAGTATGTATAGTAAGCTAAAGACATTTTTTAAATATTTAAGAGGGGTGCATTTGAACATGTTCTGTATTTATTAGAAATTCCAGACCATGGAGGTAGGTATTACTTTGCAACAACAGTTCTTGAGAGGTACATTTTACAGTATTGTCTCCATGTTGGATAGCCAATAAAAAAAATGTATTTATTATGCAGAAAAGGTATGTTACAGAGTTTTATTTTACAATTATTCCACCCCCTAGAGTGGGGAAGCAATGGAGACACTCGAGAGGTAGCAGAAAAAAATTGGTCTCAATTTATAACCAGTGATAGTCATTCATTTACTAACAGGAAGAAGATATTTTAAGCATTTTTCACATACTGACTAAATCTGTCGACCACCTACAGACTATTTGGGTGAGGATATTAACATTTAGAATGGTCCGTTGGCTCTCCATAGATAAACAGTTAATATGTGGTAGTTCCAAGATTCAAAACTCAGTTTCCAATTGCAGAATTTTTGCATTTAATACTATTAAAAAGTCTTTTACCATTACATTTTTAAAAACCCCTCACAATACTTGCATGTTGTGTATTTTCTGTTATAAATCGAGGGCCCATTCGCTATGCTCATCTTTCTCGTCGGACGTTCGATTAGTAATATGTCTCATTATTGTAAGATTAAGTTATCTTCTCTTGAGGATAAACTGTGAGTTTTTTTGCTGCTTTCTTAGTTATTCTGAGCATCAAGGGGATTTAACTGGAGTTGGAATGCACCAGAACCAAGGAAGTTTTCTCTTCATCACAATTGCTAGGAACCAACTGAGCTTGTTTGATTTTTTTTTTTCGCTTCATCTGTATCTTTCTTCTCTCAGTTTTTGAAGTGCTGTTTATGTTTTCTTAAATACTGGACCCAATGTTTATATGAATATAGAGTCCCATGTTTACATGTTCATGGGAGGCTTACAAGCTGTAATTTGTGTACACTTACATGCTTTCGTGTAAAGATAATCTGATGTTGACATCTTCCTTTGTATCATTTCTTTCCTAATTATTGTGGCTGGGGTCAGAAGTGTCTGGTAGTAGCACGGCCCCAGGAAGTCACAGCACAGTGTGTGTGTGTGTTTGTGTGTGTCTGCTGGTTGTGCGTGTGTGCATGTGTATTTTGCGGGACTAACACAGTTCTAGGGGCAGTAGTACCTAGCCCATGTACTCCAAAACACGACGCTTAAAATACAGATGCCAGAATGTTAACTAATAGATGGAAATGACAGGATCATTTCTACCCTGGGGATTTCTTGGAAACAAAATTAATAAAGAGCATTTGAATGTAGGGCTCTCTGTGTCTTGAAATTTCAGCTGACACCTGAGCTTATGAGATCTCTTTTCTACTCATCCATTTTATTCTCTCTCTCTGTTTACTGAGTAGATTTTTTAATGTTTATATTAATGGATGGCAGAAAATGGCCACCCCAATATGGAGCCCAAGTTTATTTGGGCTTAAGTAGTGGACTTTCTGGGAACCATGTCCATATTACACAGAAGAAGAGATCATTGATCTGGCCAACTTGGGTTGTGTTCATTCCTAGCATTTTCAGTATGTGTGGACCTGAGAAAGACATGGGAATAACACAACCCAGGAGGCCGTGGTGTGCCACAGGTGCATGTGTCTGTGTGACCTGTGGAGTGTGGGAAGTCCTCAGAAGAGGGGTAGCAGGACTCACATATACTAAGGTGACTCTTACAATAGATGGGCCAGTATTCAATCAAGACAAAGTACTATGACAGGGATCTGTTTCAATTCAGAAGATTAAAAAAAGGTCAAGAGCTAGAGTGGATGAGGTTTCACCTGTAGCAGAGAGGCCACCTCACTCCATAACACTCTGACAAGATCTCTCATCACTCTCTCAGCCTCACGCACTTTGCAATGTTGACTTCACTTTTTTTGACTTGAACATCTGAAAGAAGCACCTTCCATGGGGCCTTTCCACTGACCATTCCCTCTGCCGGACAAACACTTCCCCACGTAAACTTGCATCTCCCTCTTTGTCCTACTTGAGGTCTCTCTTCACATGTCGCCTTGTTTTCAGGTCTTGGCTAAATATGCATGAAAAATAGAATACCCTCTTCACTCTCTCCTTTATGCCTGCTTTCCTTTTCCTCAGCCACCTGCACCATCTGAAATGTTATGTAATTTTATCATTTACCTACACTACATATTCATCTCCATCATTGAGTTGTAGGGACTTTTGTTTTCAGGATCTTATATGCATGGGCAAGACAGTGCCTAAATCATGGTCAACACTCAGTTTACATTCCTGAAATGCATGAAGAACCTGTCATTAAAACTGTAGAATACATGACCCTTAAGAAAAAATGTTGATTAGGGCAAAAATTCCATATCAGATGTAGCATGAGGGATCCCCAAAGGGGCCATATCCATAGACATAATAGTAACATGAATTTTTTGACTACAAATGATAAATTGTAGCATTTCAAGTATGTTAGTAATGCGAGTTTGTGTGAAAATTAGTCATTTTATTTCCTTCTTTCCTAGAAGTCACTTCCACCACATGGAACCAGGCAATAATACACAAATTTCAGGATTTCTTCTTCTGGGATTTTCAGAGAAACCAGAATGGCAGCTCCTCATATTTGGGCTTTTCCTCACTATGTACCTGATTACTGTGTGTGGAAATATGCTCATCATCTTGACTGTCAGTTCGGACTCCCTCCTCCACACACCCATGTACTTCTTCCTCTGCAACCTGTCCTTCGTAGATATCTGTTTCACTTCCACCACCATCCCAAAGATGCTGTGGAACATCCAGACACAAAGCAAAGTCATAACCTATGAGGGCTGCATCACACAGATTTATTTTCTCATACACTTTGGAGTGTTGGACATCTTTCTCCTAACAGTGATGGCCTATGACCGGTTTGTGGCCATCTGCCACCCCCTGCACTACACAGTCATCATGAACCACCAGCTCTGTGGACTGATGATTCTGGGATCCTGGATTGTGTGTATCCTGAATTCCTTATTACAAAGCTTAATGGCATTGAGGCTTTCCTTCTGTACCAATTTGGAAATCCCCCACTTTTTTTGTGAACTTAATCAGATGGTCCAACTTGCCTGTTCTGACACCTTTCTTAACAATGTGGTGATGTATTTTGCAGCCGTCCTGCTGGGTGGGGGTCCTTTTGCTGGTATCCTTTACTCTTACTCCAAGATAGTTTCCTGCATACATGGAATCTCATCAGCTCAGGGGAAGTACAAAGCATTTTCCACCTGTGTGTCTCACCTCTCTGCTGTCTCCTTATTTTATTGTACAGTCTTAGGAGTGTACCTCAGCTCTGCTGCCACCCACAGCTCACACTCAAGTGCAATAGCCTCAGTGATGTACACTCTGGTCACACCCATGCTGAACCCCTTCCTCTACAGCCTGAGGAACAAAGACATAAAGAAGGCTCTCAAATCATTCTTTGTGAAGGAAACTACAATATTGTCCCAGCACTGAAGAAGTGCCCATGTTTGCAGAGGTCAAAACCTCAGGGACAGAAGATATGATCATTTGATCAGAGGTTTGAAGTGATATTGTTCTTTCTATTTATTTCCTGGTATTTCTACTTCTTTCACCTCAACTTCTCTATTCAAGTAACTCCCTTTATTAAGCTTTCTGCTCTCTTTGATAACTAACATTTTTTCCCTTTGTTGTTTTCTTACTTTTCAAAATTTATTCCAGTCATGGATCAGAATATTTGTAAATTCCAATTTGCTTAATGAAACAGCATGGATTTTTTTTTAGAATATTTTTTCTCAAATGACATATATCATAACAAATAATTTTTCTTTTGTTTTACCAAAAGAATTATCATGAATTGTATTGCTTGTATGGAAAAAAAAACTGCACTTGATGACCAAGGCAGTTTGTATAATTTTATAATAGAGGAACTCTGAGAGCACAATTTTCACTTTATGCCAGGCATTCCTTTGTATGTCACTGTCTCAACTGCTCCTCCAGGTAATGTAGACTGTAACACACTGTGGTGATGTGTAATTGGTCACTGGGTTTTATTCTCCTCATTAGGGTCTTATGTTCTTTCAGTCTGGTGTCCACAAGGCCCACCCTAGTCACTGGCAAAATGCCCATCAAGCACATTTTTCCCAGAGGACTTTTCATTGAAGGACAGGTTTCAATAAACACAGTGAGTTAATATGACCTTAGAATCACAGAGGACTTTCAATTTTATGAAGTCAAACTTACAACAACACCTTGTATTCTGTGCAGAATATTTATTTTTTTCTCTGTACATCTACTCATTGGAGTATGGAGGATTGGTAGCCATGTGTAAATGGTTTTGTATTTTTGAAGAAGGATTAATTGATGTTTTTCTACTTTTTATTGAATTAGCTTTTGTTTCTGCTTGCAAACTTCCAGTGTTATTTACAACACAAACGCTTTCATTGCTATAAAGAAAAAATGTTTTCCCCCTTCTAGGTATTGTCATCACTATGAAAGGGATGTTGAATGATCATTATCATTATCATCCATTATGCTCAGGATATCTATCTTTTATGATTAAAGAATGACCCAAAAGAGAGCTTGACTTCCTGTCCAGCCATGTGAATCTGGGTCCCAGTTTTCCTGAACAAACATGCATGTCCTTTCAGTCTTTCCTGGTTACCTGGAAATGAACCCTTATGAGAGGTTTAAAATACAGTTGTCTAAAATAAAATGAAATAACAGAGTAACTACGGATGCTGTCTTCAACAATAAGAACAAATGCCAAGAATAATCAGGAGCAGATTATTATAATGGTCCTCCCTTCTGTTCAATTTGTTTATTGAATCAGTTACCTGTTGCTTCATAACAAGCCATCCTGAAAGAAACAGATTTAATATACTACCTTTATTACCAAAGGGATTGCATGGTGGGGAGTTGTTCTGAGCTCTGCTGATCTCATCGTGGGTCTGCAAGCTGTGAGTCTCCACATTGTGTCTCTAAGGCTCATCCATGATATTGTGTGAGGCCATGTTGCTCTTCTCACTTGAATCAATATATGATCAGTTAACTCTGTTTCTATATATATATCTATATATATTTTGAGTAAGATTAGCCCTGCATTAACATCCCCCACAAATCCTCTTCTTGTTGGTGAGGAAGACTGGCCCTGAGCTCACATCCGTGCCCATCTTCCTCTACTTTATATGTGGGACGCCTGCCACAGCTGGCTTGACAAGTGGTGCCATGTCCGCACCCGGGATCCGAATCAGTGAACCCCAAGCCACCGAAGCAGTTTTACCCAAAAAAAGTGGATCAAGTGTAAATTGCTTTAATTTACTTCTACTGTCCCTGTATCCATTGATGACACTTTTTTTCCACCCAGGTAGACGAGATGTCTCCTACCGCTGCTCAGTGTGAAGCAGTTGCTTGTGCTCTGGATCCTGTCCTGATCTCGGCACCTCTAGAATTTTCCCTTCTTAAGTAATTTGTTGAAGAATAATTACATACTACAAAGTGCACATATTTTACATGTATAACTTGATGAATTAAAAGAGGCATACAAAAATTATGCTACACACACTACATTTCCATTTGTGTAAAATTTAAGAAAGTTCACAATAAACTTTAATGACCTTTTAAGGTAGTTGTTAAAATTGGCTGAGACTTAGTCTTGCCCAAGTCCCCACCCCTGGGGCAGAAACCCACAAACAGGGGGACCTCACAAACCTGGAGCTTCTCCCCAAGGAGTGAGGGACTCACACCCCAATTCAAGCACCTCAACTCTGAAGATCTGTATTTGCAAGACAAGCCTCCAAAACATCTGAATTTGAAAACAATTGGGAATTATGACCATGAGCCCAAATGGATACAGAAAATGGAGAAACTGCTTTTAAGGCGTTTGGGCAAGTACTCACTTGCTTCAGTGTCCAACGCAGAAGCAGCAGTCTGAAAAGTGCCCAGACCATATGTGAAGGGGAATAATTTGCCAACCTTAATGCATCCACCAGAGGGGGAGTGCTCTGTCAAGGTTCTTTCTGAGGAAGGAGGCACTGGTGGGTACCATTTTTGCGTTCTCCCTTTGCTTTGGTTAAGTTCCCTCACTGATCTCCCCTCTGCCTCGCTAAAGTGTCAGGCACCCCTCTTGTTCCCCCTCTGCCTTGCTAAAGCCAGTGCATGCCATCCCTGACACCCCCACTGCCTAGCTAATGCCTGCAGGCACACTTCATGAGCTCTCCTTCTGCCACACTCCATAGTGCCAGTGTCTTGTGCAGGGGAGATTGTACATATACCTGGTACCCATGCTTTTTATTGTACCTACAGAGCCCCAGTTTTTAAGGTAGGAGCCTAGGGGACACCACTTGGAAAGCTGGCTCACGAGGCCAGGGGGGCTTGAGCTCTTGGGTCCCATGAACTGTAACCATCAGAGAGACAGTTCTTGGCTGGCAGCCACCCCAGGACACTTCACTGATGGAAGACTGAAACATGGCACATACTTTTTCCGAAAAAAGAGCCCTATTTACTTTCCCAGGTGCTTTGGCCTGACAAATTGTGGTCTACCATATTCATAAAGGCCAGGGGAGGCATTCCTAAGGAACAGAGGCCAGGGATGCAGTCTTTGGGCTCTCCCTCTGCCCTGCTCCAGCCTTCTGGTATCTCCCAGAAAGGAGTTTATACCCTTGTCTGGTGCTCCATTTTTTGCCGCTGCTGCCAGGGGACATCTCTATATCACCCGGCTCTGGAACCCAGCAGAGCTTATGTACACTGGCCCCTCAAGAATATAAAAAACAGAAAAAATGTCATTAAACAGAAACTGCCCTCAGGGCACAGCAAGGAGCAGGAGGCCCAGGAGCTCAGTCTCTCTGTGAAAGAGGCTTACAGCTTATCACTGCAGCTGCTGCCTGAGGGGCAGGCTTCTACTATAACACACATCTAAGGGCTCACCACAACCTACCCAGAGGTCTCAGAAGATAGGCCCTATCTAACACTCTCTTTACTGCATCTGGTCCACCAGTGTCTCTGGGTGGGGGTTCCTCATGTCTGATGCGCCTGGTTTACATCCAGTACCTCAGCTTCTGTTGATACTCAACAAGGGACTCTCCTTCATTGACTGGCTCTCAAACAGTGTCGACTGGAGGCACCTTCTTTGAACTCTCTCTGTCTTACCACAGCTCACTGGTACCTCCCAGAAAGGAGCTTATACACTTGGCATCTAGAGTCCTGGTTTTCCCAACTGTTGCACAAAAGACACTTCCAGATCACCTAGCCTGGAGGCTGGCAAGGTTTATGATGGTGGTCCCACAGGACTCTATACACTTGCATATTTTAAAACCTGCTGTCTGAGGTCTTATTTCAATTTGCCAGAAATTAGATGCTGACTAAGCTTCTGCCATTTGGAACACTGACAGGTCTTGGCACACCTACAACAACAGGAAGCTATGAAAAATAAAACAGGATGATTGGACATCATAAAGATTTGAGAGAAAACCAAGAATTAAGGCAAGGATAAACAATAAGTTTCATCTTCCACATGAGGCCATTCTTTCAAGATGGGGAAAAGTAACTGTTTCACCCAATTCATAGAAAAGACACAGATAATCAAGCAAAATGGGGACAAAAAAGAATATGTTAAGAACAGAAAAACAAGTGAAAACCTCAGAAAAAAATTTGATAAAACAGAGATAAGTAATTTTCCTGATAAAGATATCAAAATAATGGTCATAAAGGTGCTCTTCAAACTCAGGAAGAAGAGATGAACACATTGAGAATTTCAACAAAGAGGTATAAAGTTTAAGAAAGTACCAAATGGAATACACAGAGCTGAACAAAACAATAACTGAACTGAAAAATACACTCCAGGGGTTCAACATCTGATGAGATGAAGCAGAAGAAAGGATCAGTGCCCTCAAGGACAGGACAGTGGCACATACCCAAACAGAGCAGCAAAAAGAAAAAAGAATTATAAAAAGTCACCATACATTGAGACAACATCAAATAGAATAACATCCACATTATAGGGGTACCAGAAGGAGAAGAGGGAGAGAAAGGGACAAAAAATTTATATTTGAAGAAACAATGACTGAAAACTTTCCTAACCTTGGGAAGGAAACAGACATCCAGATCCAGGAAGTCCTGAGAATTCTAAATAGGATGAACCCAAAGAGATCCACACTCAGATGCAGTATAATTAAAATGTCAAAAATTACAGATAAAGAGAAAATCTTAAAAGCACCATGACAAAACCAACTTGTTTCATGCAAGGGAACCAACATATTAATATCAGCAGATTTTTAAGCAAAACCTTCTCAGCCAGAAAAGAGAGGCACAATTTATTCAAAGTGCTGATAAAAAAAAAATGGTTTCCACCAAGAATACTTTACCTGGGAAAGTTTTCATTTAGAATTGAGGAAGAAATAAAGAATTTTCAGGACAAGCAGAAGCTAAAAGTGTTCATCACCACTAAACCAGCCTTACAAGGAATGTTAAAGGGACACCTTTAAGCTGAAAAAAGGCACTAATTAGCAACAACAAAACATATGAAATTATAAATCTCACTGTTAAGGTAAATATATACCAAAGGCAGTGAATTAATCACATATAAAGCTGGTATGAAGATAAAGACAAAAGTAGTAAAAATAACTATAACTACAATAATAGGTTAAGGGATACACAGAATAAAATGATGTTAAATGTGACATCAAATTATGAAACATGAGGAGAGAGCAAAAATGCAGTTTTATAATGTGCTCTAACTTGTTATCAATATAAAGTAGACTGTTATAAATATAGCTTGCTTTATGTAAGCTACATGGTAACCACAAAGCAAAAACCTATAGTAGATAAACAAAGATAATGGGAAAGGAATCTAAGCATAATAGTGAAGAAAGTCATCAAACCATAAAAGAAGAGACCAAGAGAAGAAGAAAGTAACAGAGAGTAACTACTGAAACAGCCAGAAAATAATTTTAAAAACAGCAGTAAACACACACTTGTCAATAATTGCTTTGAATGCAAATGTACAAAATTCTCCAGTCAAGAAACACAGAGTGGCTGAATGGATCTAAAAATAAGACCCATCTATATGATGCCCACAAGAGACTGAATTCAGATGTAAGAATATACACACACTGAAAGTTAAAAGATGGATAAAAGATGTTGTATTCCAATTAAAACCAAAAGAAAGCTGAGATAACTATGCTTAATTTCATACAAAATAGGTTTTAATACAAAGACTGCAGTAATATACAAAGAGGGCATTACATAATGATAAAGGGGTCAATCCAACAACAAGATCTACCATTTATAAATACTTATGCAGCCAACGTAAAAGCACCTAAATATAAAAAGCCAATATTAAAGACAGAAATTGACAGCAATAAAATAATTGTAGAGGACTTTAATACCCCACTTACATTAATGGATAAATCATCAAGACAAGAAGGAAAATTCAGCCTTAAATATCACACTAGGCCAGATGGACTTAATCAATATATATAGAACATTCCACCCAAAAGCAGTGGAACACACATTCTTTTCAAGTGTGCATGAAACATTCTGCAGGATAGATCATATGGTAGGCCAAAAATAGTCTCAATAACTTTAGGAAGGTTGAAATCACATCAAGCATCTTTTCCAACCACAATGGTGTGAAACTGGAAATCAGTTACAAGAAGAAAACTAGAAATCGCAAATATGTGGAAATAAAACACCACTTTACTGAACAACTAATATGTCAAAAAATAAGTCAAAAGAGAAATTTAAAAGTACCTGGAGACAAATTAAAATGTAAATATCACATACCCAAATTTATGATATTCTGCAAAGCATTTCTAAAAGGGAAGTCACAGTGATACAGACATACCTTGGGACAGAAGAAAAATCTCAAATAAACAATCTAACTTGACATTTCAAGGAAGTGGGAAAAGAACAAACGAAGCCCAAAGGTAGTAGAAGGAAGGAAATAAAGATCTCAGAGGGAAATAAATGAAATAGAGGGAAAAAAAGATCAATATAACTAAAAGGTGGGTCTTTGAAAAGACAAGCACAGTTTATAAACCTTTAGCCAGGCTCCACAGCCACAAACAAAGACAGGACTTGACTGCATGACATCTGAAATGAAAGAGGAGACATCACAACTGATACCACAGAAATGCAGTATCGTGAGACACTACATGAACAATTATACACCAGGAATTGGACTACCTAGAAGAAATGGTTAAATTCCTAGAAATATACAGCCTTCCAAGCCTGCAGCATGAAGAAATAGAAAATCTCAATAAACCAATTGCTAGCAAGAAGATTGATATGGTAATCAAAAACCAACAAAAGAGTTAAAGACCACATATTAAAAATAGAATTATACCAATCCTTCTCAAACTCTTCCAAAAACCTGAGGAGGACAGAATACTTCCAAAGTCATTTTACAATTCCAACATTACCCTAATACCAAAACCAGGCAAGGATACCACAAGAAAAGAAAATTACCGGCCAATGTCCATAATGAACATAGATGCAAAAATCCTCAATAAACTATTAGCAAACCAAATTCAACAATACATTAAAGGGATCATGTATTATGATCAAAGTGGGAGTTGTTCCCAGGATGGAAGTGTGGTTTACCATTTGTAAATAGATAAACATGATACACCACATTAACTAAATGAAGGAGAAAAAATCATATGATCATCCCAATAAATGCAAAAAAGGCACTTGACAAAATGCAGCTTCCATTTATAATAAAAACCCTCAACAAGGTGTGTATTGAGGGAATGTACCTCAACAGACAGGCTATAAATGACAAGCCCACAGATAACATCCTACTCAACGGTGAAAAGCCTGAAGCTTTTCCGCTAATCAGGGACAAGGCAAGGATGCCCAATCTTGTCACTTTTGTTCAACACACGATTGGAATTCCCAGCTAGAGCAATTAGGCAAAAAAGGGGAAGAAATAAAATGCATCCAAATTGAAAAGAAAGAAGTAAAACTGTCAATATTTGCAGATGGCATGATTTTATATACAGAAAACCATACAGACTCCACCAAACCACCATTAGAACTAATAAAACAAATTCAATAAAGTTGCATGATAAAAAATAAATATGCAAAAATCTATCGTGTTTCTACACACTAACGACAAACTCTCAGAAGGAGAAATATTTTAAAAAGTTCCCATTTACAATTTCATCAGAAAGAACAAAATTGTCTCTGCTCTGACGCATCAGTTGCTCGTATTGTGTTCCTCCTTTGCTGTTTTTACTGAAAAAATTGACCTGTCACTTTAATATTCTTCACATGCAAGTCCTTGCTTTAAACAAAAACCAAAGTGAAGTTTCCTCTGCATACTTTGTGCTAATAAATCACCCTTCATATATATTTGCAACATGCTTCACATCTCTGTTAGTCTTTACTTTTTACTTTGGTGTTTTTTGATTAGATTTATTTCTCAAAGTTGCATCCCCTTTAGCCATCATCTGGAGGCATTCTTCTTCACCATTTGACCATTATCTGTATCTTCCATAAGCATATTTGAATCTTTATATAAGAAGAAATTATAACTTTAGACACTGCTTCCTCTCTGGATTTTTAAAAGGCTTTCTATTATATTCTTTTATTTCCAAGTCTTTGGCAATTTAATCATGAATTAGTGACCCATGCTGATACCATTCAAGTATTAATAGTTTATATGTAAATCAAATTAGTTTGAAACTTTCAATCTATTTTGTTTTCTACAGTTGTTTTAAAAGCACTAAACTTAACCTAATTTCTTTCTTACTGTCATTCTTCCTTCCTTAAGTTCCTACTTTCTTTTAGAAGTTTTCTTTCTGTATATACATCAATACATATTTACATACTTTTAATTTAAATACATAAATAGGATACTGTGCAGAAGATAAGTACTCTTAACATTTTAGGACAATCGTCTATTCCAGCTTGTCTCTCCCTTTCCTTCTTACCCAATGTTACCTTATGGACATCCCTCTAACCAAAACCTGTAACAATGATTCATTACTTTGGTGGGCTCATAATATTTCACGGTATGGCTGTGCTATTTACACTTTTGATGGTCTTTCACATTGTTTATAACAATTGATACTATACCAATCAGCAAATATATTTTGAAGTGGTTAAATTTAAACTGTGGTTCTAACCAGGAGCAATTTTGTCCCCCAGGGGACATTGAGCAGTGTCCAGAGACATTTTATGCTGTGACATTGGAGAGGTGTAGGTGGAAGCCAGGGACGTTCTAGACACTCTGCAACGCACAGGACAGACCCCACCACAGAGGATGATCTGTCCCAGGATGCAAATCATACTGAGACTAAGAAATTCTCACCTAAAGAATATCTGCATTTTTAATCTTTATAGCTGAGATCTAAAACATTACTTAATTCTCACATCCACTCCATAATGTAGATGGAATTTCCTGAGTTTATAGACAAAAAAAAAAAAAAGAGGCCTAAAATTTTATTTCCTGCCAAGAGGGAAATAATCAAGAGGCGTGTGTAAACGTGTGTAGGCAAAAGCTGAACTATTGAGTCCATTTGATGACAATGTCAGACCTGAGGTGTGTGGGAGGCTTCTTGGTGGAGAAGCCCTCAAAATATCTACATCTGATCCTGTACTGGACCAAACATTGATACTTAGAGTCAACCACAGACCAAAACGTGTAGCATTAGGATCAATGGGGAACTAGTTACAAATGTAGAAAGTCTGGCCTCACGTTAGATGTGCTGAATCCAAATTTGCATCTGAACAAGATCACAAGTGATTCACATACCCATTAATGTTGGAGAAATTCTTGTCTAGAATAGCATTCACAATCTTCTCACTGTTGACATTTATGCTTGAGAATTTCTTTGTGGTGGGGATATCCTGTGTGTTATAGAATGTTCAACAACATTCCTGGCCTCAACCCTTTAGGTGGCAGTAGTACTTCCCCAGTTATAGAAAGCAATAATGTCTCTAGACAATGACAAGTGTCCTTGCTGGGAAGATCACCCCTGGTAGAGAACCACTGACCTAGAGTATGAGAACAGAAATAACTTGGAATTCAAAGAAATCTCATCCCTTACTCAGTCATAACTTGGGGAAAATCATTTTACCCTTCTGAGCTCTGTTTCTGCAAAAGAAGACAAGTTTATGATAGTACTGACCGCAGAGAATGGACATTAGTAAAACTTAAATGAGCAAACTCACACCAGGATGTTAGCTCTGTCCATGGTTCATAAAAAGATCTAAATGTATCTTATAATTAAGTAATATTGTTTCAAATAAAGGATTAAAAGACAGCTTTACTTTGTGTTAAGAGCATGAAACTCATAATTGATTTATCAAAAGTATCATGAAGCCAAAGGTTATAGTACCCATGGTTTCACATCAATGATCATACCCACGGTTTCACATCAATGATTATACCCATGGTTTCATATCAAAGAAACACACCTCCCTCCCTTGTTGAAGAGGGGAAGAGAAATTTTGGGGAGACATTAGGAATTGTTCCCTGCCACAAGTCAATACTTTGGAGAACAAAGGGACCTAGCCAAAACAGATTCATCAGTCTCAGATTTGGAAAAAACATTAACTCAAGATTGGGATAAGATGCAAGGAGGTTTAGACCTCCAGAAGACAGGGAAATTCTTGGAGAAGTTGTAATAAAAACTAGATATACCTTGACTTCTAATCTGGTCTCTTGAGCACAGAGAGTCAGCAGGAATAATTTTCTTTGTGTCCATATCAGTGTCCCACAGAAAATGATGTGCTCAGAGACGGGAGCAACATTGGAAACAGTGCCTAGTGAGCAGACGGAGAGAGCTGTAAACATCTCCTCTGCTGCAGGCCATCAGCATGTGCAACACTGAGCTGAATCAACATGCTTGCTGCTTTTGGAGGCCTATGTCTTGCTGGGGAACTGATGTTTCACTCCTTCCTGCTGTCCTCTCTGGGAACAGAGCTTCAGTCTCCATCATCAACCATCCAGGAAGGAATTCAGACTTCCACATGGACCCCTTCCTCTCAGAGACTCCATCCAGGTGAGTCTGAGAGCTCAGCAGGTACCTTATGAAAGGTTCAGAGAAAGTGGGAGAGGAGAAGTTTTACCTCAGGTCACCTGAGAGCCAAAGCAGCCTTGCCCAGAACTGAGAGATTGTCATGTTTGTTTGCTAGGTAGACTGACTAATTTACAATTAATTTATTTAGTATAACAAAAAGAGAAGTGTCTTTTGGACTCAGAAATATAAAGATAATTGTTGTAATTAAGTGATGGGAAAGGACATGTAGGTGGAATGAATGAAAAAGGAATGGGAGGTGTAAAGTGGCTCCAGTAAAATTAAAACCTATCTGAGGAGCTTTGCACTGAAGAGGAGCTGTAAAATAGAGTGTAAGGTTTTAAGGCCTGTGCAGTGAACTGATTGCAGTTTTTAAAAATGTTTAAGATGGAATGCATTTGAGCATGTTCTGTATTTACTAGGAATCCCAGATCGAGAAAGTAGATGTTACTTTGCAACAGCAGTCTTGGCATGCATTTCACAGTATTGTCTGGCATGTTGGGTATTCACATAAAAAATTAGATTTAGTATGCAAAAAGAATTATGCTAATGAGTTTTACTTTAAAACTATTTCATTATCTAGACCTGGAGGAGCAACAGAAACATCTGAGAGGTAGAAGAAAAATTTGGCTTCAGCTCATCACCAGCGATAATCATTCACTAACCAAAATTTTTTAACTATGTCAAGCATGTTACATGTATTGACTAAATCTGCTCACCATCTCCAGGCAAAGGACACTGCCATCCCTACTAGCAGAGTGAGAACGTTAACACTCAGAATGGTCTGATTGGTCTCCTTGGACAAACAGCTAATATGTGGTAGATCCAAGTTCAAAACTCCATTTTCCATTTCCAACTTGTTGCATTTAATATCATTTAGAAAGTCATTTACCATTTCATCTTTTAAAATTCCCCACTATTTAACCAGCCCTGATGCCCTAGTGGTTAAAGTTTGGCATTCACTGCTGCCACGGCCATGGTTTGCTTCCAGGTTGCAGAACCACCCGTCTGTTGGGTGCCATGCTGTGGTGGTGGCCCACATAGAAGACCAAGAATGACTTACTAATAGGATATACAACCATGCACTGGTGCTTTGCAGTGGAGAATAAATGAGGAAGATTGGCAACAGATATGAATCTATCCTTGCGAAAAAAAAAATCCTCTACTATTTAATGTAGTATTTTTTTGTTATAAAAGGAGGGTTTATTCCCTTTCTTATTTTTTCTAGTGGGATGTTCAATCAGTAAGTGTCTTAACATTGTAAGATACCATTCCTTTTTTCTGAGAATTAATTGATTTTTCTGCTGTATTGTTTGTTCTGGCCATCAAAGGGATATAAGTGTGCTGGAATGCTGCCAGAACCACGGAAGCTTTCTCCACATCACAGTCTCGCAGGGTCACCTGGGCATTTTAGATCTTCTTTTTCCAATCGTGTCTATTTCTTTCCTCTCTATGGTTGTGAAGTGCTTTTCATCTTTTCTTACATACAGAAAACAAAATGGTCATAGGGCTATGGAGCCTCATGCTTACATGTTCATGAGAGGATTTATAACTGGAATTTGGGTACTATTTTTACATTCTCTAAGGTAAAGATTGTCTACTGTTGACAGCTTCCTTGCTTCATTTATTTCCTACTTATTGTGGCTGGAGAGAGAAGAGCCTTGCAGTAACATGTCCCCTGGAGGTCATAGTGCACTGCGTGTGTTTTTGTTGTGTGTATATCTGTGTATTTTGCGAGGCATGAGCAGTTCTCAGTGGAGTGGCACCTAGCCCATGTATTCCAAAGTGTGACCCTGAAGATACAGACGCCAGAATGTCAGCCGACAGAGGAAAATGAGGGGATAATTTCCACCCAGAGGATTCCTCCGGAACAAAATTAAGAAGTGCAGGGAACAATGTGAAGAAATGACTCCTTGCGTCTTGCAGTTCCAGCTGTGCTGGGGGACCACCTCATTTCCCAGCATCCTCTGACACCATCTCCCATCGCCCTCCCTCCTGCTCCTTCCCCTCACCATTCTGGCTTCATCTGAGTCTTGAAGATCTGAGAGAAGCATCTTCCTTAGTGTCTCTCCTTTGGCTCTTTCTCCTACAGGGCACACACTTCCCCAGACAATCTCATCTCCCATTTGTCTTCCTTGTATGCAGATTTTCCTGAATTCCCAGTAAAAAATAACACCTCAATTGACTCTTTTTAATACCTCCTTTTTTCTTCATAGCACCTGTCACCATGTGACATGATATATGATGTTTATCTGCTTATATTCTTTCACAACTATTACGTTTTTGGGTTTTTGTTTCTCAGCATCCTATACTTTTTGCCTAGAAGACAGTCAGTACTCAACAAGTATTCCTCAAGGCATGAAATAATATGTACTGAAAATTGTATAATACTTGACGTCTTGGGGAAAAATCTGAGTGGGACAGGAATTTATAATCAGACATGTCAGGGGAGATCCTTTAAATGGTATGAGGTCCATACAAAGAATATGTATTGATCTCTTGACTGTAATATATAACTATAGCATTTTTCACTATTGCTAATGTCCATTTGTGTGAAAATTAATCATGCTATTTTTTCATTCCTAGTTGTAACCTTTACTACATAGTTCCAGGCAATGATACTTAAAATTCAAAATGTTTTCTTTCAGAACTATGAAAAGAACCAGAAATGGTACCACTCATATTTTCGCTTTTCCTGTCCATATACTGGATCACCGTGTTTGGAAACCTGCTCATGAACCTGGCTACCATCTCAGGCTCCCTCCTCCACACACACGTACTTCTTCCTCTCCAAAGTGCCCTTTGTGGACATCTGTTTCACCTCCGTCCCCATGCCAAAGAGGCTAGTGAATATGTAGACACAAAGCAAAGTTGTAACTCATAAAGGCTGCATCAGCCAGATGTAGTTTTACATTCTGTTTGCAGTGTTGGAGAATTTCCATCTGATGGTGATGGCCTGTGATCACATCTGCCACCACCTGCACTACATGGTCATCATGAGCCCCCAGCTCTTTCAACTGCTGTTTCTGGTGTCCTGGTTCATAAGTTCCCTGCATTCTTTGTTAGAAAGCTTAATGGCCTTGTGGCTGTCCTTCTGCACCAATGTGGAAATCCTCCCTATCTTTGGGAAATCAAACAGGTGGTCCGACTTGCCTGGTCTGACACTTTTCTTAATTAAAAATTTTTATTTTCTATTTTACAGCAGTGCTGCTGGATGGTGGTCCCTTCACTGGTATCCATTAATACTACTCTGATACTTTCTTCCATATGTGGAATCTCATAAGCTCAGGGGAAGGATAAAGCACTTCCCACCTGTCTGCCCCCTCTCAATTGTCTCCTTATATTATTGTTCAAGCCTAGGTGTGTACCTTATCTCTGCTTCTGCTCACAGGTCACACTCAAGTGCAACAGACTCGGTGATGTACACAATGGTTACACCCATGCTGAACCCCTTCATCTACAGTCTGAGGAACAAAGACACATGGGGGCTCTGGAAAGAGTCAATCGGATGGTAGGTATAGAAAAGCAAATTGTTTGGGGGATGAAGAATTGTCCATGATTGCAGGTCTCGAAGCCTCAGAACCAGAAATTACTATTCTTTGATCAGATTCTAATTATTTCCTGGAATTTCCACTTCTTTGATTTCTGCCATTTATAGAATTTGTATAACTCACTATTGGAAGCTTTCTGCTCTCTCTGATGTATAGGCAGTTCTCCCCCTTGACCATTTTCTTACTTTCACAAACTTTCCTACATTAGGTCTGTAATATTTGGAAATTCTCATTTGTCTCTTGGGACAATGTGGGTTGCTTAATAATAATTTCTTCGCAAGTCACCTATCATCTCAATTAACTTTTCTTTAGTTTTCCTGAAAGGATGGTCATTAGTTGTATTAATCATACAAAAAAAAAAAACCTACACATGACAGCTAAGGGCATTTATATAATTCATTTCAGCAAAATATGAAACTGCAGTTTTCACTTTGGGTCCACATCTTTTTTGAATTTCACTCCCTTCTCAGCTCTTACTGGTAACGTAGACTTTAATATGCTACAGTTTTATAACTGGCCTCCTGGTTTTTTTCTTATTCAGCTCAGTGTCCAAAATGTCCATGATGGTCCCTGGCAAAAACTCACTATCCAGTATACATCTCCCAGTGGAGTCTACATGGAAAGACAAATTTGCATACATAGATTGACCTAATATGGTCCTAGTATCAGAAATGACCTTAAAAATGAGGAGGCAAAATTTTAAATCACACGTTTTATTACCATGCTAATTTTTTTTTGTGCTCTACATCCACGCATTGAAGTAAGAAGATGGCTGGCCACCAGCGAGGGGTTA
This sequence comes from Equus asinus, assembly GCF_041296235.1. NCBI lineage: Eukaryota > Metazoa > Chordata > Mammalia > Perissodactyla > Equidae > Equus > Equus asinus. The sequence continues at coordinate 13,647,536 of NC_091818.1, forward strand.
TTCACTGAAGTGAAGAACTGGTTGGAGTATGTCATGTTCTGTTATTAAGTACCTTCCTGTTTCTACCTGAAAACCTCTAGTTCAGTCTAAAAATATGGGTCTTCCTATTGCTCTATGAAGTATCTCCCATTTTCTAAATTTAGTCATAACTACTAAAGGGACAGTGAATGGACAACACCGAGGCCATTCATTTAGTATCTCCTTCATGCTCAGGAATCTCTTCAATCATCATGATCAAAGGATGACTCACAAGACAGCTTGAATTCCTGCCCTGTGATGCAATTCAGGGTCACCAGTTTTTCTGCCCAAATGTGCATATTCTTCCAAGTTCTGTGGAATGCAACCTCAATAAAGCCACTTGTTAGTGCAATTATCTGAAATAGACTTCAATAACAGAATAATCATGAATGCAATTTTAAATATCAGACCATATGTGAAAAGCAGAAGCAGCAGATTATTATAATCGTGCTTGTCACTGTTTGATTATTGTGTCAGTTAGCTATTGCTGCATGCCAAGCCATCCTAAATCAAGTGGTTTAGCATAACGCCTTTATTATTGAACTGGATAATATCATAGGGAGTTATTTTGAGCTCTGCTCAGATGCTCAGGAGTCTGTAATCAGCTGTGAGTCTCTACATTGTGCATCTGTACCTCATTCATTATGTTGTGAGACTGCAGCATCTCTGTTTTTTACCAATTTATGTCAGTTTATTTATCTATGTAGGTTAATCTTATAGTTTCCAAAACAAAGAGTTTATCAAGTGTGAACTGCCTTAACTCTGCTGTTTTTATATTCCATATATGACATGTTGCTTTCTGTCCAATTAGATGTATTTCCCACGACTGTTAAACTGACTCAGCTCCCTGTGCTCTAAATCCTAACTTGAATCTTGAATCATTAGATTTTTTCCTTTTAATCTAATTTATTGGAGCATAATGACATGCAATAAACTGCATATATTAAAATGTAAAATTTGCATATACCTGAAGTCTATACAATGTTATAAGCCAATATGATCTCAGCAAAATAATTTTAAAAAAATAAATTAGGAGTTGGCCTCATGGCTTAGTGGTTAAGTTCAGCGCACTCTGCTTCAGTGGCCCAAGTTCAGCTCCAAGGCTTGGACCTACACCACTCATTAGTGGCCATGTTGTGATGGTGACCCACACACAAAGTAGAAGAAGATCAGCAACAGATGTTAGCTCAGGGTGAATCTTCCTCAGCAAAAAATAACTAATTAATTAATTGAAGAATAAAAAGCTGGAGGCCTCTCAAGGTAGAGCTGTGTCTTGTATAACCCTGGAACACGGGATGATTTACCCACAATAGATTTGGAATAAATACAGTTGAGTAATTTTTACCTACAGGATCAACACTAAATAAGAATTCTTCTATCCAATTAAACTTTTACAAATGCCAAAAAATATAAATAAATAAAATGCAAAATTTGCTGAATTTAAGGAACCATGCAAAAATTAAGTATAAATACTTCATGGGTCAATTTATATATAATTCAAGAAAGCACATAAACATTTAATTGCTTTGTAATGTAATCATAAAAAAATTGAATCTCCTTGAATCTTACTTTCCTTATTTATGATGGTAGGCTGGGATAAGAAACCTAAATTGGATGGATGCTGTGAGGAATAAATGAAATGTGTGGAAATACTTGAATTTGAAAACTCTTTCACAGTTGAGGACTGTGTGTGTGGATATGTATGTGTGTGTGTTCATACGCAATTGTCTTTCAAATAAACACATGCACACATACATGTAAACAGAGGCCCATTAATAATTTCATGTTTCATGTTGAAAGGAAACTTGAAAGCTGGAGAGGACAGAAAGAAAAAGAATGGATATTTGAATTAAGAAAAATTGAAAGAAGAGAAATTTTGACATAAATATTTAGAGTAAAATGGGTGACCCTCATTTTAATAACGAATTATTTTTTCTATCTTAATGCCCCAAAAGCCTCAAAGCCAGAACCATATTTGTGTTTAGGCAATGGAAAATTCACTGTACCAGCTAATGGAGCCATAATCTCCAAATTGACTTTCATTTTCTTTTTCTATTTAAGGATTTAAGGTGGGATTTCAACACAAAATGGTTTTACCTAAGGGAAGCTAACTGAATGAAGTTAGTGGCTTAAACTCAGTTCCCTTGAACAGACTTTTATTTGGCAAATGTCTGTATTAGATCCCAGTTGCTGCTGTGACAAATTACACTAGTGGCTTAAAACAAACAACTTTGTATCTTAAGGTTCTGGAACTCAGAAGCCTGAAACGATCTTATTGGATAAAAACAAGACGAATGTAGGGCTGAGTTTCTTCTGTCAGCTGCAGGGAAGGACGCATTTATTTTCCTATTTCAGTTTCTAGAGGACAGCTGTGTTCACTGGCTCAGGGTGCTTCCTCCATCTTCAAAGCCAACAGTGTGCATTTTCAAATATCCCGCTGATTTCAATTCTTCATCCTCTCTCTTCCACATTTAGAGGACCATTGTCATTACATTAGCCCAACCTTGATAATCCAAGCTAATCTTCTTATCTTAAGGTAAGGGAAGAGTAACTTTATTCCACTAGTACATCAATCCATTGCTCTGTAAGCTAACATCTTCCAAAGTTCTTGGGGTTGGGATGTGGACATTTTTGGAGACCCTTATTCTGCCTACTACATATTATGACTCATTATATATTATTTGAATTCACTCAAGAGCCATTATATTCAAAAGAATCAAAAACAGAATTTATTACAGCCTCTAGAATGAGTGAAAAATTTCCTTTCAAAATTATATGTAGAGATGATTCTTAGTGTATAAGCCCTAAAACTACATACACCTGATTCAACACAGGAACAGTCCCTGGGCCCACTGTGGACCTGATTAATTAGAATTTGCATTTTAACTACAAGACATGGTTACGCACAATGAAGTTGGAGAAATCTTGGTCTAAAATATGTTATTTAGCCTTCTCACTGTTGATATTTAGGGCTGGATAATTGTTTGTGCTAGGAGCTGTCCTGTGGATTACAGGAGATGAGCAGCATCTGTTTAGATCGTGCTAAATATCCCCAGGGGCAAAATTACCTCTGGCTGAGAACTACTGCACCACAGTTTGAGAACTGGGAGCATCCTGACAGAATTTCCATCAAGACTCCACCCCTTATTTGGTGTATACCTTTGAGCAGAATATTAAATCTCTCTGAGCCCCATCTCTATAATGGAGAACGGGGTCATAACAGTACCACCTCATAGACTGAACTATTGTAAAAATCAAGTCATGTCATCACTTCAATGTGCTAAGTCATGGTGCATAAAATCTAAATGTATTTGTTACAATTGATAAGCATTTTATAATGAGGAATGAATGACATCTGTGAATTTGTGACATAACTATGAAGTTCCTGATTGTTTTGGCAATATTGTCATGAAAACAAAGAGCTTAGTGCCTACGTTTTTATATTAAAGGAATAAAGTCATTGCTCCTCTTAAGAGAAGAATTATAATTTTGTATAGATATCAGGGGTTGTGTCCCCATCAGAAGTCAACACTTTGAAGATCCATAGTGCTAGCAGACAAATTCCTCAGTAGTATACTGTTGAGAAAACTAAAACTCAGAGTTGTGATGAGGTGCTGGGAGGTTTAGATCTGGAGCAGCAGAGTTTGTGGAGAATAAGTAATAAACACTGAATTCACTTGGCCTATAGTGCAATCTCCTAGGACAAAACAGTCAGCAAGAAAAATTTCCATTCTGTCCAGACCAGTGTCCCATAGGGAAATCATGTACTTAGAGGCTAAGAGTAACAGGAGGAAAATGTGCCTAATGAGCAGAGGTAGGGAGCTACAAATATCTCCTCTGCTGCAGTGCCCCAGGGCGTGCAACCTTGGGCTGGACAGGATGACAGTGTTTCTTTTGGAGTCCTAGGTCTGCCTTGGGCACAGAAAGCTTGACTCCTTCCTGCTGTCTTGTCAGGGGACAGAGCTTCAGTCTCCATCATCAACCATCCAGGGAGGAATTCAGACTTCCACACACAGACCTGCCTCTCAGGGACTCCCGGTGAGTCTGAGGGCCCAGTATGTATTTCAGTAAAGCGCCAGAGAGAATCAGAGCTTGCTTGGTGTTTGCTGGCTTGATTACTAAATTAAGGCATTTATTTATGATCCTCAAAAGAGAAGTGAACATTGAAACTGGTAAAAGCAAGTGTCATTTTTGACACTTAAATGAGAGTAGAACATAAGTCCAAGGGTCTTTTTAATTAAGGGGAGCAGGGAAGTAGAGTATTAGCTGTGTGCAGATATACAGTGAAATGAGTGCTTATCTTTTATTTTTAAGATGGGGCGTCTTTGACTGTGTTTCCAAATTGATGAGGAAGACCCAGACCATGGAATGCTTGCAGACACGTCCTTGCAGTGGCAGTGAGACGTGCATTTCGCAGTATCTTCTCTCAGTCTGGGTATTCACATAAAAAAATTAATAGGTAAAAGGAGTATGCTGATGAGCATTACTTTACAATTGTTTCATTACCTGTGAGGTCGTATATAATGTAGGTTAGTTAGCCAGTTACTTTCTCTATTGCAAATTATCTGTGTGAGTTTTTTTCTTTTATAATGTGGGGTCAGAGTGTTTTTACTCATCATTTTGATTGCATTCTTTCAAACAAAAAATTGTTTTTGTCCCCAACTGGCGGTGTCATTTAGTTAGCCTATGTGTGTGTAGATGTATTTGTGGAGAATGTGTGAGTTCATAAATTTTGTTTGGTCAATTCTGTCAGTCAGATTTTTTGTGTTCCATTTGTTTTCATTTGTTTATTTTCTTACTGAAACACTTGAGCTGTCATTTCAATATTCTTCACTTGTGAATCTTTGCCTTAAAGGAAAAGGACCGTGAAAGTTCTTCTACCTCCTTAGAGATAATAAATTACTCTTTTACATATTTCCAACTTGCTTTCACATTTCTGTTACTCCTGATTGTTCCTTTTGGCATTTGGGGATTAGATCTATTTCTGAAACTCACATTTATTTGGGCGTTTGGAAGGCGTTCATCATTAGGAAGACTTTTTTTTTACCCTATGTCTAAGATAACATATATCTCCATAAAATGTTTGAATCCATGTATCTTTATATAGGATGAAATTATAACAGATATTACTTCCCCCCAACATTTGAAGAGCCTTTGGTATATGATTTTATCTCTAAATCTTTGACAATTTAATCTTGGATTAGTGACCTTGTTGCTGTTATTAAACTATTACTATTTTATGTCTTCATATGAATTAGTTATAGACTTTCCTCCAATTCTGTGACATACAGTTGTTTGAAACTACTATGTGAACCTAATTTCATTCTCACTAACATTTTTCCCTAAGATTTTATTTTCATTTAAAACTTCTGTTTCTGTATCATGCACATCTACATACATATTCATATACTTTTATACAAATGTGTGAATAGAACACTAAGCACAACATCAATTTCCTTTGCATTTTAGAGCAGCCTTTTTTTAACCTTATCTGCCATTATTCTTCTTACTCAATAATTCCTTACAGACTTACTCCCAATGAACCAGGGAAATGATGATATATTATTCCAGTGGTTGCACAATATTTACTCATACTTTGTGAAGTCTTTCATTATCTTTATCTGACATTACTATTACAGCAATGCTACAAAAATATTTTGGGATTGTTAAGTTCAAACTGTGGTTCCAATCAGGAGCAATTTTGTCCTCCAGGGGCCATTGAGCGATGCTTGGAGACATTACTGGCTGTCACACTGGGGAAGGGTGGACAGAGGCCAAGGACACTCTAAACAGCCTACAACGCACAGAACAGACCCCAGCACAGAGAATAATCTGGCCAAAAAATGTAAATAGTGCTGAGACTGAAAAACTGAGTTAAAGAATATCTGTACTTTTAAGCATTATAGGTGTCTTCAGATTATTTCCCCAAAGTCATGACACTTTCACACTTCTGCCAGGAAAATTGGAGTACCCTGTTGCCACCTGTTTAAGTTTCCACCCCAATCAATGTGATAGCTGTTTATGTGTTTTCCTGAGCTAATGTGTTTGAAACAGATTTCTTGTTTTTTTGTAAACTATTGCTGAAGTTGACCAAGATTTAGATATTTAATTACCATTTGATTTGTCTATTAATTTCATATGTCCATATATTACTAGCATGTTATTCTAGAGTTAATCAGCTTTTCAAATGATCTTCAAAACTCATTGTGTCTCTACTGACTTTGGTGGGATATTTTGAACATGAATATGTTTTACTCTATATTTAGTTAAATATGTCTATCTTCTTACTTCCAAGTTTTGTGTCTTAATTAAGATGATTTGGCCCCTCCATAGATTTTTATATATAGTTTTCTAGAGGTTTATCTAAAAAGTATCGATTACTCTTACCATAGTAGTTGATTCCTCAGAGATGTTTGTGATATGACTGAGTGGGAATCAACTTCCTTTTCTTCCAGGTCAATATCCATTTTAAAAGACTTATTCAAAAATCCAATCTTTCCTCATATATTGAACTACAACTGTATCATATAGGAAATGTACTCATATACTGACACCTAGTTCCTGAGTCATTCAACAAATAAGCATCAGCTATCTGCCATAATTTCTAGGAACATTATGCATTATATTTTTTATGTCTATTCTTTTGACAATTTAATTAATGTCATGTTTTTATTGTTAAATTATATCTTGTTTTGTTAGTTTTTGATGCTCCACTGAATTTCCTTTAATGCAGTTACTCCGAAGCCACTGTCTTTAACCTGGTCTCATTCTCTTTGCCATTCTTTTTATTTCATGACTTTACTTTTACTTAAGTTTGGTCCTATAGAGTACACATATTAATATACCATACGTTTATGAAAAGAAAAGGTGAACAAAACTAGTGAAGCCCTACTTGTTTGGATCTTGCATTATAGTGGTGAAGGCAGAGTACAATGAAATAAATGTGTGTGTGACACCATGTGCTCAGGGATCAATCATAGAAAAAGAGCCCATCAGGTACTAGGATGGACTTGATGCAGCAGGTGCAGGACCTTGTAGAGGATGGTGTTGGGGGCCTTTGCTGGTTGTCTGATGACGATAGTCAGGCCTACAGTGTTCACATTGGGTTTGTCAAAAAAATAATGAAACCTAATGTACAAACAAAGAGAAGATCACACATAAGAGAAGTGAGAAGGCGCTTGCCTTGTCTGCTACCCAACCATGGAAAAACGAACTGGGCAAATGTATACAGAATAGGCAAAGGGAAGACAATGCTTCTATGGCTTGATTTTAAAAATACCCAACTTTTCTTGTATATTTTCTTTTGTGAATTATTTAGTTTCTTTGGTCAGTTTTCACTTGGGATGTTCAATTTGTAAAGTGTTCCACACCACAAATTTATCACTACTTTTGTCTTTTGGACAAATTTATTTTTTCTCCTCTATTATTTTTGCTTGGCATCAACAGAATGTCATCAGCTTTGGAGTGCTGCCAGAAACCAGTGAAATCTTTTCTTCCTCACTGTCTCTCAGGAAGCACCTGAGCTTATTAAATCTTTTTCTTCCTCATTCCCATTTTATTACTCTCTCTCCCTCTACGTTTATTGAACTGATTATATTTCTTTAAATACAGGGCAGAAAATGCAGACTTCATTATGGAGCCCCAAGTTTATTTGTCATGGGAGGTTGCAATAGGAATACATGGATGCCATTTCTAAATTTTTTAGGGGATAGAATCCTGATCAGGATAGCTTGAGTTCTGGCCACTCACAGCCTAAACAGTGATGGAGAGGGAACACAGAGGAGGGTGGCTAGGTGTACTGTGTTGTGTGTGCGTGTGATCCTTGTGAACTGAGAGCAGTCCTCAGAACAGGGCTACCTGGACTCACATATTTCAAGGTAACCCTTAGAATAGAGGGTCCAGAACTTCATCCAGACAAGGTGTGAGAGGATAGCCTTTGTAATTCACAGGGTTCCTTTGCAACCAGATTAATAAAGTGTAAGTTTTACATGATATGGACAAGGGACTCCCCTTTTCTTGAGGTTTCAGCAGCAGCAGGGAGGCCACCTCATTCCTCAACATTTTCTCACACCATCTCATCACTCTATGCCTTGCTCATTCCCCTAGACACATTTTGTATCTTGATTCTATAAAGCAATCGTCTTTCTCAGGGTCTTTGCAAGGCTGGTAATTCTGCCAGGCACACCTTTCTTCAGAGAAACTTGTGTCTCCACTCACTCTTCTTTTAGGTTTCTGTTAAAACGTCACCTCACTTGCAGCTCCTGCCTCAACTCCCAATAAAATATAACACTCCCATCCACTGTCTCCTTTTGATGTGCCACCTTTTTATCAGTGTCTGTCACCATTGCATATGTTGTATCATTATTTTTATTTGGTCATATTCTTTCTCCATCATTAGATTAGGGACTTTGTTTTTCTAGGTTCTATTTTCTGGATGGTGCTTGGAATATGGCTTATATTCAATATATCTTACTCAAATGCATGAAAGATACTCAATGAAACATTAGGAACATTATCTTTGAGGAACAGTTTGATGGTGGAAAAGGAATTCCTAAAGAGAAGTAGCACTGGAGATGCCTTAATGGGGACAAGATCATACACAAAATTTGGAAATTAAATTTCTTGACTCTAAATATAGATATCGCAGTTATTCTAGGTTACTATTGCTTGCTTGTGTGAAAGTAAGTCATTTATTTTTCTATTTCCTAGTAGTCACCTTCAACACATGGAACCAGGGAATGACACACATTTTTAAAAATTTCTTCTTCTGGGATTTTCAGAGGAACCAGAACTGCGGTCCCTTCTATTTGCACTTTTCCTCTCCATGTACCTGATCACTGTGTCTGCAAACCTGCTCATCGTCCTGGCCACCATCTCTGACTCCCACCTCCACACACCCATGTACTTCTTCCTCTCCAACCTGTCCTTTGTAGACATTTGCTTCACCTCCACCACCATCCCAAAGATGCTGCTGAACATCCAGATGCAGAGCAAAGTCATAACCTACGAAGGCTGCATCTCCTGGTGTATTTTTACATATTACTTGTAGGAATAGATAACTTTCTCCTGACTATAATGGCCTATGACCAGTTTGTGGCCATCTGCCACCCACTGCAATACTCAGCAATCATGAACGCCCAGCTCTGTAGACTATTGGTTCTGGTGTCCTGGTTCGTGAGTGCCTTTTATTCCTTGTTACAAAGCTTAATGGTGTTGATTGTCCTTCTGCACCGATGTGGAAATCCCCCAATTATTCGGTGAACTCAATCAGGTGGTCCAACTTGCCTCTTCTGACACCTTTCTCAATAACATGGTGATACGTGTTGCAGCTGTGCTGCTGGCTGGTGGTCCCCAGGTTGGTATCCTTTACTCTTACTCTAAGACAGTTTTCTCCATACGTGGGATCTCATCAGCTCAGGGAAAGTATGAAGCATTTTCCACGTGTGCATCTCACCTTTCAGTGTCTCCTTATTTTACTGTACGAGCCTAGGAGTGTACCTCAGCTCTGCTGCCACCCACAGCTCACACTCCAGTGCCACAGCCTCAGTGATGTACACTGTGGTCACACCCATGCTGAACCCCTTCATCTACAGTCTGAGGAATAAAGACATAAAGAAGGCTCTGAAATCATTCCTTGAGGTGATAGCTATAAAAGGAATAACTCTCCTGGGTCAGAAGAAGTATCCTTGATTGCAGTGCTAAAAGTTTCTGAGGCAGAAATTGCTTTTCTTTGATTGTATAATGCAAGTAAAACTTGTTCTTTCCCTTTTTTCCATATCTGTCCATTTCTTTGACTTCAACTTCTTTATACAATTTAAGTAGCTCATTCTGTTAAGCTTTCACTTACTCTGATATAGAAACAGTTTTCTAATATTTATTTTTTTCCTATTTATCAAAGTTTTTCCCAACTTTGTGTTTGAAATATTTCAAAATTCCCATTTTTTTCATGGACAACATGAATTTATTAAAAATAATTTCTTCCCTAATGACATATACCACCCCCAAAAATTTTTCTGTTTTCCTTATACAATAGTGATGAGCTGTATTACTCATATTTAAAAAAACTACAATTGACAACCAAGGCAATTTATATAATTTTATAATAGGGGAAAATATGAGACCACTGTTTTACACACTTTTGTACATCGTTCCTTTGTATATCACTACCCCAATTCTTACCCAGAAAATGTAGACTTTGATATATATAGTGTTTGATAGGTAGTCATTGAATTTTATTCTCCTCATTAGAATCCTGTTCTCTTATTCAGATCTGTGTCCACAGTGCCTCCATAGTGACAGCAAAATGATTACCAAAGACACGTCTCCAAGTGGAGTATACACAAACACAAATTTGAATAAACAGATTGACTTTATTTGGCCTCCGAATCAGAATAGAGCTTAAGTGTGATGAAGTAGACTTGTAAGGTACTTTGTATTACTAAGTAAAATATTTCTATTTCTAGCTATACATATACACATTGAAGTCTGAGAGATTGATGCCTGTGTGTAAGTGGGTTTTTCATTGGGTTGAATTGGTTGGTGTGTTCAAACTTTTTATTAAATTATCTTCATTTCATCTTGAAAACTTCCAGTGCTGCCACAAGTCATACCCTTTCCATGACTCTAAATGCAGTAAAAACTTTGTCATAAACACTAAATGGGCAGTGAACAACAATATCAATATCACACATTAAATAACATGTATGTATTTATCTCCTCCTGATGAGAGGATGACTCCCTAGAGAGCTTGAATTCCCACCCGGTCATGTGATTCAGTCACAGGTTTTGAACAAACTTGCATGTCCTTCCACCTTCTCCTGCTTACCTGGAAAGGAACCTCAGTGGAGTCAAATTTTGATACATTTATCTGAAATAATCTTAAGTAACAGAGTAATCATGAATGTTATCTTCAAATATCAGGACAAATGCGTAGAATGAGAAGAAGCAGATTATTATAATTGCCTTCACTTCTGTTTGTTTTTATTTTTGTATCAGTTAGCTCTTGCTGCCTAATAAGCTGTTGTAGAAGCAATTGGTAGTAAAGTGCCTTGATTATCGAATGAGATAGTGTGGAGGAGAGTTGTTCTGATCTCTGCTGTGTTCCTCGTGAGTCTATATTCAGCTGTGATTCCTCACATTGTCTCTGAAGCTCATCCATCATGTTGTGTGCAGCTGTTTTGCACTTTCTTCTTCAAGAAATGTATGCTAGTTCACTCCATTTATATATGTAGATTAAAACTTAGAGTTTGTGAGAAAAATAGTTTATCAAGTGAAAATGGCATTAATTTAATTTCACAGTTCCTATCTCTGTATATGACAGTTTTCTTTCTTCCAAGTTATAAGATATATCTCCTAGGTCTTATAACTCAGCTACCTGTGCTCTAAACCCGACCCTGGGTTATGGACCTCTAGAAGTTTTAAACTCTACTTTATTGGAGTATAATTACGTAAAAATTGGCAAATTTATATATGTTTATTTATAATATATTATATAACATTAATTATATATTTATATTATATAGAATTCTATAGTTTTATATTAATATTAATGTTATGTAATATTAATATGTATTTATATATATATATGTAAAAATCTTCCTCACTTACACTGGGGTTACATCTCAATAAACCTATCATATGTTGAAAGTGTCATAATTCAAAAATTCATTTAAATACATCTAATGCATCTAAACTGCCAAACACCATAGTTTAGCCTAGACCACCTTAAATGTGCTCAGAACACTTACGTTAGCCTACAATTAGGCAAAATGATCCAACACAGATCTATTTTAAAATACAGTGTTGATGGGCCAGCCCACTGAACTGGTTAAGTTCAGTGTTCTCTGCTTCAGTAGCCCAGATTTGGTTCCCAGGTGCATATCTACACTGCTCTGTTAGCAGCCATGCTGTGCTGGCAACCCACATAATAAAAAATAGAGGAAGATCGGCATGGATGTTACCTCAGGGCAAACCTTCCTCAGCAAAACACAACAATAAAAAAAGGGTTGACTATCTTATGTAATTGATTGAACACTGTACTCAAAGTGAAAAACAGAATGGTCATATGGGTACAGAATGGTTGTAAGTGTTTGGGTTCTTTACCTTCGTCATCGCATGGCTGTGTGGGAGTTGTGGCTTGCTGCCACAAACCAGCATCATGGGAGAGTATTGTACCACATATCACTTCTCTGGGAAAAAGATCAAAATTCAAAACTTAAAGTACAGTATCTACTGATTATGTATTGCTTTTCACCATCATAAAGTTGAAAAATGAGGAGTTGAACCATTGTAAGTTGAGGAATGTCTTTGTGTATACATACACACACACAAAAACAGATCCATTGATAATCCCATCTTCTTGGTTGAAAGGAAACTTGAGAGAAAGAGGAACAGGATAAAAATAATAAACATTTGAAGAAACATGAAATTGAAAGAATGTAAAAATTTTGGCACAAAGATTTAGAGTAGAACGAGTGACCTTAATTTTAATGACGAATTTCTTTTCCTCCTTTAAAGACTCAAAGGCCTCAGCTAGAAACACATTTATGTTTAGACAATGAGAAATTCTCTGCACTAAGGGAGCCATATGTCTGCAAATTGACTTTAATATTCTTTTCTTATTTAAGGTGGGATTTCAACAAAAAAATGCCTTGACCCAAGAAAATCTAAATGAATGAGTTGAGAAGCTTAACATCAGTTTCCTTGAACAAAACAGTTTTAGATGAATGTCTGCTTTAGATTACAATTGCTGCTTATCAAATTACGACACTAGTGGCTTAAAACAAACAAATTTACACCTTAACATTCTACAGTTTGGAAGCCCAAAATGCATCTTATTGGGCTAAAATCAAGATGACTGCAGTCCCGGGTTTCTTATGGAAGCTACAAGAAAGAATAAATTTCCTTTTCTCTTAGACTTCCTAGCGGCCACCTGCATTGCTTGGCTCATGGCCATTCGTCCACCTTCAAAGCCAGCTGCACAACATCTTCAAATATTTCTCTGACTCCAATTCTTCCTCTTCCTCTACAATTAGGGGATGATCATGATTACATTAGTCCGACCAGATTATTCAGGCCAACCTTCTTATGTTAAGGTAAATGTATAGTAACTTAATTCCACCTGCTATCTGAATTCCATTTTGCCATGTAAACCACCATATTCAAAAGTTCTTGGGATTAGGATGTGGACAGTATTTTGGAGGCCCTTATTCTGCCTGTAAAGTCTATTTCAGATATATATTATTTGATGTCCTTGAAGAGCCATCATATTTAAAAGAGTCAAGCACAATTTATCACTACCTGTAGAGTGAGTGAAAAACTGTTCTTTCAAAATTACATCCAAAGAAGATGTGGGTGGAGAAGACCTAAAACTACCTCTTACTCAGGTCCACAGCCTTGCTACTCACACTGTGATCCACAGACCAGGACCCGCAGCATTGACACCACCTGAGAGCTTGTTAGAAATGCACAGTCCCTGGGCCCACTGGAGACCTGATGAATTTGCATTTGAACTACAGACTTTGTCCATTTGTATGCACATGAAGTTGGAGAAGTGCTGGTCTGGGAAGGTTTCCTCACCTTCTTACTGTTGACGTTGGGAACTGAATACATTCTTGTAGTGGATACTGTCATGTGGATTATATGAGTTTGCTGTATCCCTTAATACATTGCCAAATATCCACAGGGGCAAAATCATCTCTGATTGAGCACCACTGTGCCAGAGTTTGAGAACTGGAAGCATCCTGACAGAGGTCCAATCAAGGCTCCATCAAGTTTCTGTTTATATCAGTGATATTGTGATTTATAATCAAGAATATATATATTTGGCCTTCATCACATTTCTGTCACAGAGTTCCTAAAAGTCTTGGAATTTCCTAAGTGTTGAGAGCCATAAAGTTTCTTTTGTTATATTAAAAAGGTGATTTTGGACTCCAGCTAAGGATAGGAACTGGTTGCCAGGAAAACCAGCCATGTGGTGAGAGGGTTGGAATTCAAGTCCCACCCAAAACCTCCTGGGATGGGAGAGGGGCTGAAAATTGGAGTAAATCCCCAGTGGCCAATGATTTCATACCTATGTAGTGAAGCTTGTATAAAAACCCATAGGGATGGTGTTCAGAGATCTCCAAGATTGGTAAACACAAAGAGGTTTGGTAGAGTGATGCACTCAGAGAATCTCCACGCCCTTTCCTCATCCCTTGCCTTATGCACCTCTTCCATCTGGTTGTTCCTGAGTTAAATCTTTTTATAGTACACTGGTAACCTAGTAAGTAACATGTTTGTCTGACACCCATGAGCCACTCTAGCAAATTAATTGAGCCCAGGAAGAGATCAGGGGAACCTCTGAATGGCAACCAGCTGGTCAGAAGCATAGGTAACAACCTGACTTGCAACTGGCCTCTGAAGTGGAAAGCAGTCTGTGGGACTGAGCTCCTAACCTGTGGTGTCTAAGGCTGTCTCCAGGTAGAGAGTGTCAGCATTGAGTCAAACTTTAGGACACCCAGCTGGTGTTGGAGAATTGCTTGGCTGTGTAGGGAAAATCCACACACACATTGGAATTGGGTTGAATCTGTTCAGGTATTTTGGAGTCTCATGTACTTGAATGTCGATATCTCTTCCCAGATTTGTAATTTTCAGCTAATATTCCTTCAAGTGAGCTTCCTGCCTATTTCTCTTTCTCTTCTCCTTCTCAGATTTCCATAATGCAAAAAACAAACACTCACTTAATGGTAACACATAACTCATTGGCTTTCTTCATGGTTTCTCATTCTTTTTCTTTTTTTTTCCTCTTCTAACAGGATGATTTCAAGAGATCTGCCTTCAACTTCACACATTCTTTCTTATAATCGATCAAGTTGTGTTGTTGAAGGCCTAGAAGGTACTTTTTATTTCAATCATTGTATTCTTTAGCTCCAGAATTTCTTTTTCATTCTTTATTACAATTTTTAAGTCTTTGTTCAATTCCCTGACTCAGGTATGGGACACACAGCAGCAGCAGCACAGGCCAGTGATGGGTGGGTCAAACCCGTGACTTTCAGCTGAGGGGCAGAGGGCAGTGCAGCAGCAGCTCTGGTCTTCACATGGCACAGCACTGTGACTCCTGATGCTGGAGAGTGGGAGACAGCAGGAAGAGTGGAAGAGTGGGTGCAGGAGTGACTCAGGCCTTGGGAACAGGTCTCACAAAAGTGACAGTTTCAGCCCTGGGCAGATGATACAGCACTGGAATCTATGGGCAGCTCCATGAGCTGGGCTCAGTGTTGGTGAAGACTGTGGGGTTCTTGATCTCAAAGGCTGCAGATGACCATGGCAGTGATGAGGATTGCTGAGGTCTTCCTCTGCTCCTTTCCCCATGGGGTAAAATCCCTGTGAGGGGATCCCTTTTGGAACCAAGTTTCTCTGGAC
Source organism: Equus asinus (assembly GCF_041296235.1). Taxonomy (NCBI): domain Eukaryota; kingdom Metazoa; phylum Chordata; class Mammalia; order Perissodactyla; family Equidae; genus Equus; species Equus asinus. The sequence continues at coordinate 13,662,953 of NC_091818.1, forward strand.
TGAACCCAACGATTCTAAACTAAATTGAGACCTTAATTACATTTGCAAAATACCTTCATTTTTCATAAATTGTATCCTAGTCTTGAGAGCTAAATCCTTCAATGCACACTCAAAGGAAGATGTATCCAGGGTTCATGTACCAGGAACAAGAATCTTGGGGCATTCTGAGAATGGCTATCACACCATGTTCATGAATTGGAAGATTCAGTATTGGACCATGTCAATTCTCCCTAAAATAATCTATAGATGCTGTGAAATCAAAATCTCTGCAATTGCTTTTGTAGAAATTGACAACCACTTCTAAGGTTCTGATAGAAAGGCAAAGAACCTACAATAGACAAAAATGTTTTGAAAAAGAACAAAGTTGGAGGTCTTACTATATAGATATATATGTTCTGAAAATGCCTTAGGATCACTAACAGGCTCTAGGGAAGGTATTCCTCTCCCCAGCCAGTCAGCAAACACTAGAGGAGGGGACCATGTCTTCGTACATGCAGACAGCAATGCAAATCTTAACATGCTGAAAATCAAGAAACATGAAATATCAAGGAAGCATGACAGCAGAAATGGAACAAAACCTCCCAACAAAGAAAAGCCCAGGAATAGAGGGTTCCACTAGTGGATTCTACTAACATTTAAGCAATGAATGCCCAACTTTTCTAAAAACTTGAAGAGGAGTGAACAATTTAAACTCATTTTTTTGAGGCCTGCATTAACACGGAGGTTTTTATGGGAGACGTGGGATCTAATAGGTTTTGAGGGCTAAGTAGGAGTTTTCCCACCAACTCTCCATCATTCACCTGGTAGAGATGAGCATAGTGAGAAGCAAATAAGAAATCAGAAAAGCGTGTAAGGACATACTGTAATTGAGAACAACAAAACAATTATCCTAATGAATGCAATTATTATTAGATTACTGTGTGTTAGTTATGGCAGAAGATGAGATGTGAGTGAATTGAATATAAAATACCACAGGTTTGAAGGTAAAAGACCATACATAATATGCTTTCAAATATGTTTGCATATATATGCATACTCCACCTTCAGGATAAGATGAAATGGCATACTGAAGTTCTTGTAGCTGCTAAGCAGTGAAGCCTTAGCTGGTGTCTTAGTGAGTTTCTAATCAAGTAGTCGAGAAATTATTTCAAAGTGGAATTTATTTGTGGGATCACTAACTGGGCTTTTAAAAGCTTTTAAAATCATCAAAGAGGTTGTCTCTTCCCATAGAATGTGGTGAAAGCATACATACATACAAAGAATTGTTTTTGATTTTCATGTCCATGCTTTATGAAGAACACCTACTTTCTCCTGATATATTCTCTCATCTCTTTGCTGAAATAACAAAATATATCAATTAGGCTACATATTTCTCTTATGTTAATTTATTCTTTGCTGAGACTATACTTGAAGAACTAAAATTTTAAGACACTGTTCTGTCTTTAATTTAAATGACATATTGCACGTGATACTTTAACCACAGCTATCTTTATCCAATAGTTAAGGATTTTCTGTGATTTTCTTGTTCAGTAACCTCCTTGTTCAAGTCCTGGAGGATCTTACCCTGACCCATAAGCACTGTCTCCCTGCTGCCAGTGAATTTTAAAAGTGATCACACTTACAAGATCCTTTCTACAATATCCTGCTTTGGCTTAAATATCAAAATGCCATCTTTTGATAGTTATCTCCCATTTTAAAAGTGATTGTTCATTAGTTATCTATCATTAAAAGTGATCACACTTACAATATCTTTCTACAATACCCTGCTTTGGCTTAAATATCAAAATGTCATCTTTTAATAGCTATCTGTCATTAGAAAAGCAATTGTTCATTACAGAAATATGAAATGTGCTACAAACTCCGATGCATTATCTTCCTCATAGATAAAATAGAATGAGGAAATCCACATAGAAATTTTGCATTTATTCTTTAAGGAGATTTCCTGTGTTTTTTATTTTAGCACGCAAGCCAAGAAAGTTTGAATAATTTGACTAAGGGCATGAATCAAACTCTAGTCTCATATAATGATCATTATCATTATGATGAAATGAAGGTTTTAATGCGGCATTAGGAGAAAAGAATCAGAATGCATGGGCCAACTATTGTGTAAGACTGTAACTGATGATGGAAAGCTTGTTGGTATGAAGAACTAGAACAGAAAACTCAGTCCAATTCAGCAAGTATTTTCTGAGGACTTACTGAATCCTGACTACAGAAGAACTACATAACTGTAACATAGACAATGAAGACACTGAAATTGCTAAAGATTTTGTTTACCTTGGTTAAGCCATCAATTTACATGGAGACTGTAGCCAAGAAATCAAGAGAAGGCTGAGACTTGGAACGGCATCAATAAGAGAATTTGGAAAGAACATCAAATGTCGGGAAGTGTCCTTAGAGACTAAGGCTAAGATTATCCACACCCTTGTAATCCCCATTGCTATGTACTAGTGTGAAAGCTGGACAGTGAAGAAGGCAGACAAGACAAAACGGATTCATTTGAAATATGGTGTTGGAGGACAGCTCTACAGATAACCTGTACTGCCAGAAAGATGAACAAGTGGGTCCTAGAGTAAATTAAGCTTCAACTATCCCTGGAGGTGAAAATGATAAAACTGAGGTTTGCTGACTTTGGGCACATCCCGAGAAGGCAGGAATCTTTGCAAAAGACAATAATGCTGGGAAAAGTAGAAGGCAGCAGGAAAAGAGGAAGACTAAACATAAGATGGATTGACTCCATAGAGGAAGCCATATGCACGAGTATACAGGAACTGAGTATGGTTGTTGAGGACAAGGCATTGTGGACAGCACTCATTCATAGGGTCGCCAGGAGTAAGAGCTGACTTGATGGCACATAAGAACAACAAACTGAATGCTTAGTGCTGTGCTGAAAGTTCTGGAGAGAGGGAAGGAAATGACATGCCTTTCTCCAAAGACGGTTAAGTTCCCTATGGTTTTGATTCTATGTTAGCTGATACTTCATAGTTAAACATATATCTCTGTGTGTGTGTATATATATATATATATGTATATATATATATGCACATGTATATACACAAATATGTACATTTGCATATACACAGGTACACATGTTCATATGTACATGTGTACTTGTACATATGTATATATGCATGCTTATACATACATATTTCCTCATAACAGGAATGTAGAATAAAAATGTTTGGTGCAGCTGCAAAGTGTGAGGAAAGACTTGACACTTTATATCAGAAAAGAAATGAAATAAATGTCTGAAGAGCAAGAGATACTGCAGTTAGGAAGTGGTTGCAGGTAAGCAGAGTATATTTGCATTTCTGAGCTGGGGCAGTGAGAGGTGGCCTCGGGTTGGAGGAGGGGAGGGAGATACCTGCCCTAAGGAAACACTGCTAGATGGTGAACACACTTTACTACACCACAGCCTGCAGTTTCTACTAAAAGGATTTTTTTGAACAGAAAATTTTAGTGAAATCTGGTAATCCTTCCTAATCTGTGCCTTCACATGTCCAGATGTGAGACCATCATTTTAGATTTGTGTATGTGTTTATGATGTCTATTACAGATATTTCTAGCAGTGGATCATGGCCAAAAATGTCCTAAAGCCACTAGTCAAGAAAAGGATGTTAGTCTGAGTAGCCCTATAAACGACTACATAATTGTCTCTTCCTTTTTTTAATTGACTTTTTCTCATCATGGACTTTCATTTCTCCAAAAGTAAATTAGAATAGAGGAGAGTGAAGTTTTCCCAGGTCTGTATTTCCCTCCAGGCCAGCATTGCTATACTTAGACATTAAAAATCTGTGTATCAGGGTTCCAAGATGGGATATAAAACTTTTAGAATAAACTTACCACAGTTATTTCCCAATAAACGTCTTAAATTGAAGCAAACAAATAAAAAAATCAATAATATGAAAAGTTTTCAAAATGACCTGAGCAAGAGGTGTAGTCTATAAGTGTCATTAATCCTTGAAAAGACAGGAAATATGAGTTACTTTATCTGTGCAATATTTATGCCAAGTCTACTTTCTGGGGTGTACAAAGCAATTTATGGTTTTTTGAAATTGTTTTGAATTTTTTTGTATGGAAAGAGACAGAAATATGACATCATGGGATTTAGTAACAAGAATCTTTATTTCTATATATGTTATCCTGTCCTAAACTAAACCTTCTATTGATATATTCCAATTATGAATAACAGTGCAAAAGGATGGGTAAAAACATATGAAGATATTCCATTTAAAATAATACAGTAGAGAAATAAAAATTAACAAAAAAGTAATCCAAATCTATGTGTTTTTAAATAAACAGTAAAGTGCTAGGAGCTATGCAAATTGGTATAAATCTATTAGAAATCAGTATCACTTGTATTTTAATTAAGTAAAATGTTTTTAAAATTTGGAGGTATTCCCTTGCATTCAGTCAGGTAAGATGATGCTTTATATATAAAGACGTCTCTGAAACTGTGTCAAGAAACAGTTGGAGACATTTAGACATGCAACAACAGAATAAATTGGGCATAGTGAGAACATATCAGGGGGTGGGCTCTTGCATCAGAAAAACCCAAGTTGGAGTTCCAGCTGTTGGACTAGCTGTCTGGGCTTAATTCAGGTGCTTAACGTCTCAGACTTCTCTCCCTCATCTGTAAGATGGGCGTATAATATATGAAGTGAGTAAACACCTATGAAGGATGTAATTGTACCTTTCATAAAGTCCCCCCCTCTCAGTGTGTGTTATTAACACTGCGCAGCCACCTATGGTGCCCTCTCTGTGGTCGGCAGTGAGTATAGAGCAAGGAGAGCATTCGACATCTGTCGGCATTGCAGCAACATGGAGCTTGTGTCACTCAGGCATGGTGACAGGTCTGTCAGAGTGACGTCACTGCAGAAGATTCCTTTCCCTTTATGTGACTGTTAAGATTTTTTTCAACAGAAGCAATAGTTTAGAAGTTTTGAAAAATTAATGTTAAAGTTTAAATAATATAATGCTTTGAAAAGACAGCCAGTGTGGGCTGCATCCTTTCGTACAGCTCTTAACTTCCAAAATGCAATTTGGGCAAGAGAAGTAAGTTTTTCCCACTAAATGTCTCCTTTTGCTCTTACTTCTATCCTTGGATTCTAAATATGCTAATAATTGTAATATTAGTAAAGTCATATTAGCAGTAAAATTGCCTTTCAGGATATTAAGACTTAAATTTAATTAGCTGGATTTAATTCTTTCTTTATCCAGACACATGGCCCAGCTAAATTGCACCCAGGTGTCAGCATTTATTCTTGTGCACCTCACAGCTCATCAGGAGTTGAAGACGCCCCTCCCTCTGGTATTCTTATCCATCTGCCTCTTCCCAGTAGGAGGCAAGCTGGGTTTGATCCTTGTCATTAGAGCAGAAGCAAGACTGAAGACACCAATGTACTACTTTCTTAGCAAGCTAGCTTCTATTGATTTCTGTTATTACACTCAAAATGCTTGAGAATTTCTTGTACAAACAAAAGGAGATTTCCTTCAATGCGTGCACTGCTCACTTAGGCTGTTTCCTAACTGCGTGACAGCCAAGTGCTTGCTCCTGCTTCCATGGCCTACGAACAACATGTGGCCATTTGTAAACCTCTGCTGTATATGACTATAATGTCTCCAGGAATCTGCATTTGGTGTGTGTCCAAGAGAATCCCAGAAGTGAATGAAAAAATCTAACTGTATTACAAATGTATGAAACACTCTGAATGAAGGGAATGGGTGAAAAAGTGCAGAAATCTATACTTTGGGAAGTGAGTTGAGTCTATAAAACTGAAGATGAAAGAAACTGTGCAGAAGCACTGTATTGTAGCTGATAAAGTTGTGACCCAGGGGGCATTGTTAACAACACTGATACTTCTATACATGTGCACTGAAAATGAGCAGATAAGCAAATGGATAGTGAACAGTGTGGATAAGGTTATTATTTGGAGTAGCAGTTTACAGATAAGCAAGGAGAAGAGGGTAGAATGATCCACGTGGAAACAGGGTTGAAGACATCAGTGTGAACTTACTTTAGCTGAACATAGACACAGAAGGCTGAGTATAGATATATTTATAGGGGTTTGAATACACACAGGTTACTACACACAGATATATTTCCTTGCTATGTCTGCTGAAAGGATCTAATGCCCTGACAGCAGCAAACACACCTGGTACCCAGATCTTAATTTTAATACCACGTTCCAACAAAAGGAAACAGCGCTCCTTGTAGAAATAACTGGTTCTAGGATTCGGCAAGGAAATCTAGGAAAATGAAACTAAAGTGTCATTCAACATAAGAAAGTAATGAAATGCCACTCAAAAAAAGACAAGAATGGTGGGGGTACGCCAAAGGGACACATCAGCGAACTGAAGGAGCTCTCAATCGCCAAAGCTGGAACAATGTGAGCAACAAAATAAATAAAGTTGTTGGATTATAACCCGAAGAATGTACCGAATATCAATGACTGCACCAATGAAAATAACTGAATAATAAAGAAATGAAAAGACACAAATCTCCTGTGCAGAAGAACACCAATGATTCATGCAGACATTCTGCGCTAAAGGAGGTCAAGGCTAACTCTCCGCTCCTTAAGCGTGGGCTGCACAGACAAAAGTCCCTACAAAGGGGACGAGGTGGACAGAGGGGACAGAGTGACTGCGCAGGGGAGACATCTGACAAACTCAGCCTCAGCCAGGTGACCAACATCAACATCAATGGGGGGAAGTCACAGGGAGAGCATGGACCCTTGAAATGATGAGATGAAAATGGCAATTTACTCCTCTGATCTTCTTGCCCCAAATCCATAATCCCAATCTAATCATGAGAATAAAACAGAGAAATTCTGTTAAAGAACATTTTATGAAACACCTGACCATTACTCCCTAAAAGTAACAAGTTCTTCAAAAACAAGAAAAGCCTGAGAACCTGTCACAGCCAGGGGAGGCTAGGCAGAAAGGACTAAATGTAGTGTAGGTTAACAGACAGGATGTGTTCATAAGAGCAGAAACTGGGAATGGAGCTGAGGGAAACTCTCTGTACTATCAAAGCAAGCCTTTTGTAACTGTACAACTGTTCAAAAAATAAAGTTAATTAAATATTAGAATACTTGCAAAATGCAAAATACCTGGAAACGATGAGTTGTGAACATGTCTCCAGACTCCATTATGTGCCCTGCACAAGCACTATCACTACAGTCAGTCACATTCCTCATAAAATAGGATAATGATACCAAATTCATAGTTTCTGGGAGATTTAAATGATGAATACAACATTTCTGGCATTGTTTCTAGTAAACATTCACTAGCTAATAGAAAAAGTAGTCGGAATTTTTGGATACATTATTTTTCCCCCCTCAGAGACCCGCTCCTCTCCTTCCACTCCCAGGGTTTCTGTGCTGTTTCCGTCCCTCAGTCTCTCTCACACTTTGAAAGCAGCAACAGTCTGTTCCTCACACTGACCTGGGTGACTTTTACACAGAGCAGACCTGATCACGGCTGTCCCCTTGCATGAAACCTGCATTTACTGTCCACTAATTTCAGAATCAAACTACAATCCTGTGGCCAAAATATAAGGCTCTTTCTTCATCTGACTGTGTTCTCTCAGACCAAGCTCATGTGGTTTCATTTCCCACCCTCTGCTACTGAGTATTGGTCAGATAGTAATAATCTGCATTACAATTACAATGTCATATTGTCATTTTATAAACACACCTTACAGTCTAATTATCCCTAAATGTCCTCCCCTCCCTGCTCATCCTGGAGTGCTCCCACCTCCCGACCACCTGGGAGAATTCCAACACCTTGTTCAAGGCTGAGCACAGTCACAAGCTTTTCTGTGACGCTTTCACTAAACTCTCATTGAAGAGTCAACTTCTTTGGATAAACTTCACCAGAGTTCAATGTCACCTCAGGATATTACAGTTTTTTTACATCTCCCATCATGTTTAGCCAATGAGTGCCTTGTGAGAATAAACAGTGTCTTAGTCATTACTTAATATCCAGAATAAAATTTACTGCCTACCATACATTAATTGCTGGAAAAAGATTCTTTTAATGACTGCAGAAACAAATTTTTGAAGAAGCATAAACAGACATTCCCAAAATGGGAGAAAAAGAATAAACCATGAAAGACAGGGAAACACTATTGAGGAATGAAGGCCACCTGATTAAGCACAAACACTGGAAAAGATAGATCAGAGAAAGATGTTTGATTCCCGAGTTTCCTTCCAGAATCAGAGTCTGTATTGGCAGGACTTGGTGTTACTACATTCTCTATAATTTATTTTCCCTAGTGATGCCCCCAAAGTAACTACCAATGAAAAGGCTCCCTCACACCATCGCACGTCCCCTCAGCACTTGTGAAAATGCTGTGCTCAGCTAGATGTCATCACAGAACAGCCTGAGAGCACCGATCCACTTTCCTCCATGGACGAGTCATCACGTTTGAAGCCATGCCTCCACGAAGGGCAGATGGCCCCTCCTGGGCCCTTTCTCACTTGCTGTCTGCCAGGTTCTACGCTTGACACAGCCCTGCATCATCTCATTGGCTTCACAACTGCTGCAGCGCTGAACACAACAGCAAGCCGTTACCCTGTAAATATCCATGCAGATCCTTCACGCAGATGCTAGCGCTGAAGTGACAGGAGTGCTTCACACGGTGACCTGTTATTAAGTCCAAAAGTTTGCTCACTGTGCCGACCCAGAATCTGATGGGCACCGTCAGGAGGCAGAGAACACCACCTCCGGCCCCTTCTGCAGAGAATGCTGTTAAGCGACCTCCTAAACGACCTTTCCTTCTCCAGGGAGCAGAGGAACATTGCCTTATCTACCCAGAAACTTAATGCTAATCACGACGCCCTTGCAACAGCATAAACACTAGCAGGACCCAATGGTGACAGGAATCACCTCTGCTTCCCTCTGAAAATGCTTTATGATCATAGACCAAATCCTTCTCCAAACCATCCTGCTCAGCATGGCATGAAACGTAAGGGGCCTTCCTCTGAACTCCTACAAAGAAATGCTGCCCTGCGTTTCCTCCTACGCTTGCAAATTTCGGCCTCGACAGGCGATCCCAGTAAAACAGAGAAGAAGGAGAACTCAGGAGGCTCTTGGACTGTCCCCCAAACCCACCGCCCTGCTACAACAAAGCGGGGTGTCCAGGTCGTTCCAGGACAGGGAGCTGGGGAGAGAAGGGAGGCGTCCACACCAGGCGAGACGAGGCCTGGCCAGGAAAGCCCCCGGGCGCACTGGGCAGCGGGGAACCTGGTAGTCCTGGACGCCCGGAAGGCCCCAGCGTCGTAGTTCTCCGCCTCACGCACGCCCCTCACGCCGGTCTGAACCTGCCGCCCCTTTCGCTGGCTCCGCGGTGACACCGCCCGCCTGACGCTAATGTCTGGGGCCTCCCCATTGGCTCGGGGTCGGGGGGGCGGAGCGTGTGAGGAGGCGTGGCCAATAGGATGGCCCCCGTGGGGGCGGAGCCAACGCCAGCCACCTGCCTGCTCAGACAGGCCTGGAGCCGCGCCCCTCCCGTCTGCTGCCTGCTGGGAAATGGAGTCTTTTGACTGGAAACGTAGGAGCTGCGTGTCTCTGCCCCTTGGCCTTTGGGAAATATGGTCCACCGTGGAACCTTCAGATCAGATGCCACAGCCCTCCATGCCAGAACATCCCAAGAGAACGTGCTAGGTCATTGATAACTCTATGTTTAATTTTTTTCTACACAAAATTCACCTTGAGGTGGACAGTGGCTCCACGACCTTCAGTTTTGTCACCAAAAACAACTGCAATATTTTCCATATTCTGCCTACAGGAACCAAAACAGACTTGTTTTGGTAGGTTTCCCAGGTTTTCCCTGTAAATCGAGATGAGGCAGTACATATAGTCACGGACAAAGACTGAAGAAAAGAGACAAATCCATTTCCGGCATCCTTGGCCTCTGACTCTATCTTGACCCTGAAACAGAGGTGTTCAGCATATTGCTGCTTAGTAAGACAGAGGCTCGACACAGGAATGTGAACAGCAACAACCAGAGAAAGCTTTGTGTGCTCGCCCCTGAGGGCTTCCTCAGGGGCCCCTTCTGTTCTTGGACTTTTCCTAGGTAGAAGCCATCCTTCTTTGTCTCTCTGTATGCCCTGGAACTTTGGGCAGAAAACGTACCATTTGGAATATTATGACATGACAACTAGGGAAATCAGGTTCTCCCCCTCCCCAGCATTTCTGGGAGATGCTGACTGCAATAGATGGTGATAGTTACTTTGGGGGATATTCTGATCCAATCCTGAAAGTTCTGTATTCTTTGTCATGTGTGGCCACTGAATACTTTGATCTGTTAGCCTAAGGATCAGCCAGAGATCCTGAGTTCAGTGGGTCTTAGGATGTCCTCCTGGGGAAAGAGGGCAAGGGAACTCTGTATGTGACAGGGAGAGCGACTATCTGCTTTGGTGTAGAGAAAGAGTGTGGCGGACTGCATCCAGTTCTCCTTTCATTCTGGCACACAGAAGACTAGGTTTCCTAGCCCTCTTGGTTTTCGAATGGACATGTGGCTACTTCTGCCCAAGGGCATCACTTTTAGGCCAAAGGAGAAAGGAGGGTGTGTAAGGCCCCAGGTGCTCTTGATGTCCTTCATTGGCAATGGAAGAAGGCGTGCTTTCCAGATGGTGTAGCAACAAGGTCATGGGGTCTCCATCAGCCTTGCCCAACGAGACTTCGGAAACAGGGGTCCCTTCACCCTGGCGACCAATGTTTGATGTAAATCTGAGGAGAAATACATCTTTAGTCATGGATTTCTTAATTGTTGCATTTAATGTCTTACCAGAGCATTACCTAAGGTTGTCCTGAAGATTACGATGACCTACCCTCTCAGATTGTCTAAAAGGTGATTCTCCCAGAACAGAATTGGCCGAATCTCATGTTGCTATGGTCAGAAGTCATGTCTGCTGACGGCTGTTTGTCACAGATCGGGGCCCTGTCAAGAGACTCTGAGTCTGATGGGGAGTATTGCATGTGGAGAGTGTATGGAAGTGTTCTGGAGAGATATCCCTATGGGAAGTTAGCAAAGCAGAGATGGTCGCAGGAGAAGCTGAAGCACAAGCCCATTGCCACTGAATCTCAGCCAACCCTCAGGGATCTCTGGAGCTGGGACGGCCCTTTGGTGTTGTCCCAAATTGAGACAAGGGAACCAGGCTTCTTACTCCCTTATATGCCAGACATGGGCCCCTGGCTGTCCCTGGAGAGGGCTGTATCCTCGGGTTAGTCACTTCCCTATGCTGTGGGCATGTCCTGTGAGGGAAAGAGCTGTGAGCTGTCCTCAGCCAATATTCCCAGGAGCTGTGGGGTGGATGCCTTGGCCTTGAGCATGACTCTGGGCTGAGTCTCAATGTTTCAATGGCACTTCTCCTTCACCGTGGTCTTCCTTCCCAAACCAGTTAATAATTTCCTGATCTGAGGAAGTCCCTGGGAGGAATAACATAGAGCTCTGCCTTTCCCTGTGATTGGATGAGAGAAAGGCATTGGGGAAGAGCAGAATCTCTCTCTCCAGGATTCAGACCCTCTTACCTGGGGACTTCTGGAGAGCTCCAGAAGGCTTCCGACTTTGGCTGACAGTGCTGAAGTGGTTCCTGTAATGGTGGCCATGGATTTGCTGTTGTCGGGCACTTGTAGTTAGGGAGAGTCTGATTCCCTCCAGAGAGCCAGAACAGGGTGCTCTCCAAGGTCTTGGGATCACGGGGACAGGCCTGGTAGATATGGAAACCCAGGGGCAGGTTGGCGAGTCGAGGGGTGTTCTCGTCGCTCTCCTCAACAACGAAGGAAAGGCCAATCCATCCTGGTAATTCATCCAGACACACCTAATCTGAGGGGCAGCATTTGGGAGAATGGTCGAGTCATGCCATTCAGGGACAAAACCTAAGCCAAGCCAAGGGAAAGGCAGGATTCTGGACTCAGGTTACTCATCCAGAGATGCTCCTGTCTTGGCAGATGGAGGTGGTGTGAACATGGTTCCCAGGGCTCTGGAACACCCTGGCATGGCTCTCTCATTGTGATGAGGCAAATCGTGTTCAAATCAGCAAGACAGGTTTGCAGGGCACTGTGAGCGTGGGGAGATGGCATTGAGCTGGATGGTGTGGCTGTCAACTGGACAGATTTTTTGTTAGCTCCCAGAAATGGAATGTGCATCTGTGCATGGACCACATGGCAAGATATTCTCGAGGTCTGTGAGTGAGGAGTACAAACCCCGTCTCATCGACCACTTTGGAAAGACTGAGTTGAATCCCACCATGATCTTGTTTTCTCTTGCACTGGAAGACAAGATGGAAGCATCTGTCCCCACCTTGGACCTGGAATAGTTTAAATGGCCCCCGGCTTACCATTCCTCAAACATTTTGAGCATTTCCTGCCAACACCATATTCACCTGAGGCATTTTAAGGGACTCACATTGTTACTTTCTCTTCTCCTAAGTCAGCTCTTAGGAAGCCAGTTTTGGTAACTTCTGTGTGTCTTGAACAAGAAACATTTCATCCAGATTTTCTAATTCCTTACCTCGTGGACTTCCACAGTCTACTTCCAACTTGGAAATCCAAAGATGGGATAAATGCTGCCTCCTGTGTCTACAGCTGTACTCCTGCAACAAACTAAATGTTGCTACCTGCCGGTTCAGCTCTCAGGAGCACCCCAGTCCTGGAGGAGGCACTCTTGGGACACCCATGCCTTCATCCCAGCCCTGGACTAGCCCTGGGAACTGCCACAACTCCTTCTCCTCTGAGGGCCAGCACAGCCTTCCCCACCTTCCTCTGGCTAATCTCTTTCCTGGGTGGCTGTGCCGCATCAGCAAGGCCCTGGGCTGCCGAGTACCAGGGTTGATCCTCAGCTCCAGGCTGTGCTGAGACGGCCTCCCTGGAAGAGCCCAGTCTGCCAAGTCTCTGAGTGATGCTTGCAGCCAACAAGGAGCAGGGGAGAAGTCAGAAGTGCCAGGGGCTTCACCCATCCCTTGTCTTTCAGGCTGTTTCCAAGGGAGGAGATGGCAAAGGCTGGGTGGTCAGGCTTTCATTCCTGGTTCTGGAGCTGGTGCTCTGGTTGAGCTCAGAGCAGTGTCTGTTTAGCACCCAGATGGGAAGCATTTCAGCATTTCCCTCTGTAAGGCTGTGTCCATGAACATCCACAGATCATCAGTTTGCTGGCATTCCCAGCAGGACCCATGACTCACACCCTTCTTAGGCCTCCTCTTTCAAAGCTCCCAACAGGAAAGGCACACATCCCCATGACAGAACCACCACACAAGACTGTGGAAAAGAACACAGCCAGCCCAGGGGCTGCACGCTTGCTGGGCTCAGGCACAGCAACGACTTTAGGAAAAGCCACTACAAATACTCCAGGTTGTGTAAATGTGGGACTGTCCAACACCACGGGCCTGAAAAGCACACAGGCCCAGAAGTCACCCTTGGCAGCAGGGAGACTCTGGGGTCATTCCTGGTCAGGAGGATCATCAGAAAGGCTAGGGGCATCTAGGGAATTTCTACCCTAAGATACAATTGTATGCAGAAGTGCAGAAATGCTGAAAATCCTGGCTTATAGGGAGCAGTAGGTTTATGGAGGGAGACCTGGCTGAGGCCCTAAAAGCTAAATCCCACAGCTTTCCCCTTGGATAGACAACAAGCAGGAAATGGTATTTGGAGTCAGGGACCAGAAGCCCAGGAAGAGCAAGTCTAGGCCAAGGGTGAACAGGGAGCCCTGCAGTAGGCCCAAGAAGGCAGAGTCCTGCCTGCCCATGGTCCCTGTGCACAGGACCTTCCTCTGGCCTCGTCCTTCCCACATGCACGTTTTGAGCTTTTGACGGTATTTTCCTCACTAAGTGCTGAAGCCATTCCAGAGACTGAATCAGAAAGCAAAGTTCTAATCTGTGTGCAAGAGAAACCGGGAAACTGTTAACTCTTCCTGAAGAGTGTAGAAAGGAGCCACTGTCCTGGGCAGGACATGTGCTAGCGACAGGCACACGCTAGTGTGAAAGACACGCCCAGCTCAGTGGTTGTCACTCTGCCTGAGAAAATGCCTCCAATCCCTTAGTCCCAAGAGGTCAGCGGGGGCCTTCTCTGCTCCTGGACAGGGTGAACTACACTGCAATGATCCTGTCCTCGGAGGGAGGGGGACTTGGGCATGTCCTTCAGTAGCCTGGGAGGGGACTGGCCCTTCTCCCTTCTCCACATAAACTAAGCTGCTGATGCTGCGAGGTTTCTAAATTCGAGGAGGAATGTGAGTTTCTGGATGTGGTTACCATGAGCGCGGGGAGCAAAAGACGCACACCTCCACTCCCAGGATTAGAAAGAAGCAACAATTTAATATAATACCCAAACGGACCATTTACCATTGACAACAAAAACACGGCCCCTGCAAATACGGAAATAGGTGCTGGGGAAAAGCGGGGAGGGAGAAGAGGGTTTGGTGCCTTCCTTCGTGGCCTCCAGGGGACCCCAGGAAATGGATCACAAAGTTCTCCTTGTCAGAATCAGAGGACGTGGCCCTGTGCACCCTGAGTGTACCCACTGTGTCCGTGCTGTAGTTCAGCTGGTCTCAGGAGGGTCATGGATCACCACCACTGGGCGCTTGGTTGGGGGTCTGGTGCCTAGAGAAAGAGAGGCATTTCCTGAGGGGCCTGCCCTGGAATCACAGGGCACACCCCCTCCCTGCCCCCAAGGTGCTCTGTGCTCCAGCCCTGTGTTGAGTGCTCAGACAGCCAACAGCACCCCATCTGTCTCTGACACAGGGGCTGATATTTAGCGTCACCCGTTTCACAGAGGAGGAATCCAGTCCCAGAAACGTGAGTGCAACTGCCCAGGACAGGACTGCTCAGCAGTGGACCTGGGACCCAGTGCCAGCTGTCTGCCTCCCCAGGCCCACACTCAGCCTGAATGTTTCCTGAGCCCGTGGATTCAGCCACTGCCGGTGCAGACACTCACTCTGTCCTGAGCGGTTCTTCTTGTCTTTGAAGAGAAATCGAATCTTTCTGGCCCAGTGGTATCAGGGCTCCAGCTGGCAGGACAGGCTATAGCTACAGGACAGAGTAGAGCTGGGAGCTCTCAGGAGCCACACATGACATGTGCGTCCTGGAGCCTGCCCGTAGGTGGAGTCCAAGGGCCCCAGGGGTCGCGATGCCACCAGATCTGAGGCTGACCATGAAGCCACCGTCATGGGCTCTGGAGCTGGTCAGCAGAGAGAGTCTGCCCTGCCCTCCCCCAACTCCTGACCCACCTCATCTCTCCTCCTTGCTCAGGGGCTCCACAGCCTGGAACCAGGCCCTAAAGTGCTCGTCAGGCTGCACGGTGTACAGATTTGCAGCCTCCTAGAACAGCTCGATCTCCTCCATCAGTTTGAATTCCTAGGAGAGAGCAAGCACAGGATGCTCACAGGGCCTGAGTGGGGGACACTACCGGGCTCTTGGAGGGGGTGAGGAGGGGGGCAAGGAGCCAGTCTTGGGCCTTTGCCCACTTGGGAACCCTGCCTCCCTGCAATTCCAGTCAGGACTTGCTTGCTCTCACATTTGGCCCGAAAGAGCTCCTCCTCCAGGAAGGCATCTTTGATGCCAGCCCTTCCCCCACCCACCAATGCCATTGGATCCCCATCTCTGTATATCGAACTGTGCAAATAAATGTCCGACCCTGGGGATTGGGCCAGAGGGGGTCCTGCCCATGGGCGGGGGCTCTCTGATTTCCACACCCCGACCCTCCCCAGCATGAGCCTGCAGCCGCTTACCTCATTCCATTTCCGACAGTTCAGCACATTCCCCTGAAAGGCAGACAGCCAGTCCATCAGAAACGGCCCCCTTAGGCCAGCACTAGCCCCCGTCCACACCTCTTCCAATGTTGCACTGCTGCCAGTGGGCAGGCCCTTCCAGAGACAAGACTTGGAACTCGGCCAGTCTCTAGGCTCCAGTGCAGGGGGCACAGTGCAACTGAGGCAAGAGACCTTGTAATCTAACCCTCTCTGATGATACGTGGGGAGACTCAGGCCTCAGGCAGGAAGGGACAGCTCAGCCACTGATGTGCTTCCTGACTGGGAGGTGCCCGTCTTCTCTTCCCTCATGGGCAGGGCCAGAGGAAGTGGCTGAGTCCAGCTCAGACACCACCTCCTGCGGCCGCACAGTCAGGCAACTCTGAGCCTCAGCAGCCCAAGGAATCTGGATGGTGGCTTCTGCGGAGCCTGCATTACTCATTGGGGAGATGAGCTTGATGTCCCAACTCCCACACGAGGCTGGAGGCCCTGCTGAGAGGATCTTTGCCAAATGCAGAGAGCTCAGGGCTCAGGGCAGGACTCTCTCCTCCCCACCCTCAGGAGCCTGAGCCCCCGGACCCACCTCCAGGCTCACGCACCTCCACATAATCCACCATCGTAGCTTCTAGCAGCTCCAGGGAACTGAAGAATGTCACCATGGAGGGGACGACACCCTGTGCCGCCATCAGGGTGGGCATGGTGATGAGCTCCCGCTCTCAGGTGCCCCCATGAACCGTCCCCTGAAACTCCTCACCCCAGCCTCCTGCCCACCACACACTCTCACACAGAGCAGCCTAGGATCCTCGGGACACCCCAACACCCACAATTCCCTCCTCCCCTTCCCTCCAGGAGCACCAAAGTCCACCAGTCACATCCCAGGGCTGGTTCTTGGCCAACCCCAGGGGGTGTGGCCCCTGCTCCTCTCCACCCCAAATCTGTCCTGCTGCCAGCCCTTCCAGGCCCTCTCTTGCTCACTGCCAATGCAGGCACATCAGGCTAGGTGGCCACAGCAGATGCCCTGGAGGAGGATGGCCCCTCTCCTGAGGGAGGTCTCCAGCTAGAGGGGGAGCCCCCTCTCCTCTGACTCCTGGGCCCCTCCCCCACAGGCACCCTCCTCACCTGCTGCTGCTGCCTCTCCTGGGTTCCCTGGCAGGCCCTCTCTGCGGTCACTAACACAGAGGTTGCCTCCTGTCGGTGCTGAGGACAAGGACAGTGCAACCATACTCCCTCCACATGTCCACCAAGGCCCCTGAACTCAGACCCTGGCCATCTGGCTCTAGGCCACTGCTGCCTATGCTGCTCCCACCTCCAGGGTGGTCTGATTCTAGATCAGGCCTGGCTCCAGGACTCACTCCTGTGTGACCTTGGGCCTGCCCAGGCCTCCCTGAGCCTCTTTCCTCATCTGAAAAGTGTGAGGAAAATGTCACCTGCTTCCAGGAGTCTCCTGAGGACACAGGGTCATCTGCATCTCATCACTGCTCTCCCCTCACCTCTCAAGGAGGAGCCAGCACAGATCTCCTCACGTTCCTGTCCTCCCTTGGACAGTATCACCCTGCTGGGAGGCCTGCACCACCGATCATTTCCCTCCACTTCCCAGAGGGGGAGACCGAGGCCCCCAGAGGGGCAGTGACTGGCTCAAGGACCCATTGAGGAGAGGCTGCTCCCCGTCCCAGCCAGAGGCCCTGTCCCCGCTGCCTTCACCCCACCCCCAGCTCCAAATCTGACCAAGTCCCCGACCTCTGGTTTCTCGAGGGTTTGTACAGACCCCAGCTGAACAGACAGGGAGGGAGAGGGCAGGGTGTCCTGGGGGGCCTGGCTGAGTGGCTCTGGCCTGCCTCACCCTCACAGGGCTCTCTGACCCCCAGCCTGGGCCGAGCCTTGCCATGCACCTCACCTCCTAGGATCCCCTCAGGATGTTCCCCTCCCCTCTCCTTCTGGCCTCCTTCCAGATCTCCAGCCTCCAGGTTACCTGCATGAGCAGCTCCCTGTTCACGCGCTGCTCTCTCCTGCACCACTTCTTAAAATTTCGACAACTCTCCCTGCGGGGTGGGGAAAGAAAGAAAGATAACAAGAAAAACTGTGGGTTGGTGGAAGGGCAAATCCCTTTTGTTTGAGAAGCCAGCAGATCCAAACTGCCTGGGGTCTGGATGAGGGACTTCACTGGGGTGCTCTGAGCTCTCAGGTCCCCATGGCACTGGTGAGGGGCCTCTCCTCTTGTCCCCTGGGGCCTCCATTCCCATATGTCCCAAACAGGTCTCTTTGCAACAGTGTTGATTTCAGCTGCATAGAGACTTCTGTTGCTGCAAAGGAAACACTTGATAATCTCCACCTGGGCTCAAGCCAGGATCTGGTCTGGAAGGAAATGAATCACTGGGGCAGAACTGCTGGCCTAAGGGCCCTGAGAGACTCAGATACCCAGCACCCAGATCAGTCCCTGTGCCCGGTATTCACTGTCTCCCAGGTGGTCTCAGCTGAATTTGGGGGACATGCCGGCCCAAAGCCGGCTGCCTGGGCCACCTCACCCTGATGGTGCTTGGCTGGAGAGCAGCCTACCCACCTGGAAACTTGTCCCCAGGTGTCTTGGAAACGGGTAATGGTAGGGCTCTGCAGGGCAAAAAGGATTGTGTGGAGGGAAGAGAAGTTTCCGAGGCCTCGGCACTCCTGGGGAAGGGAAGAGATGGAGCCTTGAGGGGGAGCTGGAGCTCTGCTCCCTCTGGCTTTCATCCCCTCACGGACTTCTCCTGTCCCTGAGGAGACAGATGTCCAGGGAAGCCAGGGAGGGCACATGTGGCACCCGACAAGTAACACTTCCAGGCACAAGGATTTGTAGCTCAACACAAGGAAGGAAGTGAGCTTGTCCCCATTGGGACCTCAAGTCAAGGTCAGTGTGGCCCTGGCAGGAGGGTCAAGGGACAGTCCAGGGACTCAGACGCCAGGCTTCAATCTTGAGAGCTGAGAAACAAGAGGCAATTCCCATGCCTCCAGACAGGGCCTGCCACGACTTACCTCAGCCACCCAGACCCAGAGCTCCACTACCCTGGCCCTGTCCTGTGCTATCATGCTCAGGTCCCCAAGGCAGGTGATGAGGATGGAATTGGCCACGGTGTTGTCTTGCGTCACAGTGTCACGGACGGTGGGTGCCAGGTACTCGCGTTCCCTGTTGTCTCGCTCGGACCAGATGGAGCCAAGGCAGTGGGCGGGCACCAATGTCTTGAACAGCTCCTGAAGAAGATTCGGAGTGTCACCCAGCCCTGCTGCACCCCAGCTCAGTGTCCACAGTCCTCCATAGGCCCAGGCAGGGTGAGATCAGAGCTGGAGCTCAGGAAGCAGAGCATGTGGCCTGAGGCTTGTGGGAGTCCCTGGGTTTGGCTGTGTCCACTGAATGCACCCAGTCCAGGATGAACCTGGACACAGTACTGTGGGGGAGTGAGATGACATTTGCTCCCAGCCCTGTCTCACTTCCTCCAAGCTCCAGAACGCAGCCCACACATGCCCACCAGAAGGGCCATCATCTACCCATCCCAGTCCCCCTCCGGTCCCACTCCCCATTCCCATGCACATTCCCCCGAGGCAGGGACAACCACCAGCTTTGTTTTTCTCCACTGGAATCAATACACATCACCTGCCTGATAAGTGCTGAGGCTGTTCTGGCCACCTGCGCAGATGGGGGATCCACCCAAGGACCTGGCAGCACTTCAGTGAGTTCCCATCCCCCACCAAAGGGCCAGACTCTGCCCACCTTCCACTCTCTCCCACCTCATTCATCTGCACAGCCACCCTGTGCAGCAGATGCTCTGAGTGTCTGTCTCTACTGTGCCCTGTTTGCTAGGGGACAGCGAAGGCTTGGGGGGAAAGAAAACTACCCAGGTCACAGTGTTGGTAAGGGAGGGAGCAGGGATGTGGACCCAGATCATCAGATTCCTGAGCAGGGAATGGCAGGTGCTCATGGCACCTGGAAGGCAGGAGTCACCTGCCCTGCCAGCTCCGCTGCTCACCGCAGCCATCCTCGTCAGCTGCTCTGCCACCAGCTGGGGAGGGAAGTCCAAGATGTTCGGCTTCTCCTCCCACAGCTGGTCCTCGGTGGTCACAGCCCAGGGGCAGGTGGGCTCCGGGGCTGGATCTGGAGGGCTCGTGGCTGGTGAAGATGGAACTGGAAGGCTGAGTGGAGGTCAGCGTCCAGTGGGCTCAAGTGCATGAGCTGGCTCTGGGGCTGCCTTTAATGGTGGCCCTTGCTCTGGCCCTTGAGGTGCCAACTCAGGGGCTGCTGGCTTCAGCTCTAACACAGGTGGTGACACTGGAGGTGCAGCTGCCTCTAGCCCAGGTGCTGACACTGGCTCTGGCTCTGGAAATGGCAGGAGCTTTGGAGCTGGCTCTGGAGCAGGATAAAGAGAAAGTTTCACTCACACACCTGACAGTTTATGTGATTTTCAAAGACAGGAAAGACTCCACTGCCTTGAAGGGAACTCTAGCCCATGATCCTCAACACAGACAGTCTTCTCAGACTCCAGTCCCCTCACCTTTCTGTTTGGCCTCAATGGCTTTGAGGTGCTCCAGGTGGCCTGGCAGAAGGTAGGCATGGCCCTCCACGTGTGAGCCACCAAAGCTGACATGCACAGTGGCCAGCTGCAGGGTCCAACAGGGAAACTGCAGGGACTCCCTGCAATCCTGCCCTTGGCACAGCCAGGTTCCCAGCAGGAAATAGATAGCACTGGGGGGAGGCAGATGGGCCAGAGAGTCAGTGGCCCGGCCTTTCCTTAAACACTGCTCGCCCAAGGCACTCTTGTTAACATCTGCACCCCTGTACCAGACCCTCCCCCTACAGAGGAGGGCCCCATCCCAGCCCTGAGCCTTGGCTGGCTGTCCTGGCAGTGGCAGGCCTTCTCATCCAGCAGGCTGAACACAGAGTCTGTGAGAGTCTCTTGCTCCCACTGACACTGTCCACCCCAAGGGTCTGGACACAGCCCACCCCAGCCCACCATGGATGTGGGCCACTGGAATGAAGACTCCAGCAGATTTGGGAGCAGCTTGCTCACGCACCTCCTACTATGGACCTGGTGGTGGCATTCACAAGGGGTGGATGTGGAGAAAGGGAGGCCGAAGGAGCTGGGACTCTGCTGGGAGTGGGTCTCTAGGGGACAATTCAGCCCAGCCTCCCTTCTGGTTCTCAGGGGGCCTGGGACCCATGCACAGCCCTCTTTGAGTCCAGTCCTGCTGGAGTGGAAGCCACCAGAACTCAGCCCTCCCATGGGAATCACAAGATGGGTGAGATGCAGGGTTCTCCCAGGGCTGCCCCAGGCACAGCCTCCATCCTCTCCCCCCACCCTGTTTGCTAGAGACAGTAGGCCATCCATCTGGAGCCAAAGACCACTCACTTTGGGAGGTGGTGCTGTCCTCCAGCATCCCGCACACAATGGGCCAAGCTGCCTCCATGTGTCCCAAAGGGGATGAGGGCATCACCCGGGATGTAGGGTAGATGGGACCAAGGAATGATGTCAAGTGTGACTGTCTGACTCTCAGACTAGAGGGGAGGCCCAGGGAGGCAGTCTGCTTCATTCATTGAGCGATAGTGTGTCCAGATGTCCTGCACACAGTAGGTCCTTCATAGACATTGTTGACTGAACTCCAACCAGAACCACCCCAGGTGTCTGAGTAGGCCTGGGGCCCCTCTGGGGCCCCAGAGATCCCTAAATGGCTATATCAAAGACAAGCACCAGGACCAGCTGGATGGCATCTCAACCTCCTTGACAGGGTGCTCCCCAGGTGCTTTTCCAAACTCAAAATGCCACAAGCCAGTGAAGGGAGAGGAAGACTACTTTTCATAGGGGTCAGAGAAATAACCACCAACAGCAACAACAGCATGGCCCACGGCCCTCTCTGCAGAGCCAGGCACCATGGAAGCACGTGGATGGCTGAGCCCATTCATCCCTGGGAGAACCCTAGAAAGTTCATCCTCTCCCACCCCATGTTTCAGAGGAGCCAACTCAGGCTCAGAGAGATGTGGTGACATTCCCAAGACAAGACACACAGCTGGCAGTGGGCAGAGTTACCACTGTGCTCTGGAGGCGGCGGTCAGTCACCTGGGAAACAGCTGGTCCAGGACCTGGTGGGAAATGCTGGGGCCTGAGTAGCTGTAGAGGGAGTTGATGACACTGCAGAGGACTCTGCTGGGGAAGGCTGTTCAGCACAGACTCTGAGAGCCTCTGCATCATGCCTGCCTGGAGGGCACGCATCCTGCAGGCCTCAGTTACAGACAGAGTGGACTCATCTTCACACTGGGTGGGACGAGGAGGGACACAGGCTCAGGGCCACCACTGCGAACCACCAGCATCATCGAGGTCTGAAGCTGACCCAGGAACTCCTAGCCCCTCCCAGACATGTGCAACAGGAGAGACAGGAGCGCCCACTCTCAGCAAGGTTCTGGGCTCTCAAAGTACAACCTGACTTTGGGCGGGCAAAGGATTCCATATTCAGCTCCCTCGAGGGCATTTGCTCACTGAGGGACAACAGACCTCCCTCTGTGAAGAGCACCAGCCCAGGGAATCCTCAACAGCACCCCTCTCTAGAGAGGAGATCAGAGGCTTAGGCATGCCAAGTGGCTTCTCTAGGTCCTGTGGGTCAGAACTGAGAACCGCCCAAAGTGAGGGCTGAGGGACATCCCCTCTAACTGCCTGAGGCTTCATCGGACCCTGACCCAGAGGGAAATGTTATGTGGTCACCTCACCCCTCCCTGGTATGGAAACAGTGTACAGGGCAGTGACAAGCTCTGAGAATCCCTTGACTTCCAAAAGACGCTGATAGTTATTTCTCTTACATTAAAGGGAGTTTGGAGACCCTCGTTACCCAGGTTTCATGTTCCAAAAAAGGCAAAATTCAAAGATACTCAGGGCCTAGTGGGAAGTGACAATGACATCAACGTTTTCTCTAATCTTCCTAGGGAAATGCAAAGAGTGCCCTCCTACCCTCCTATGCAGCTGATGGGGAGGAGCAGAAGTCTAGATTCCTTTGGGAATGGGACTGTGGGACACTGAGGGGGGACAGCACTGTTAGGGTCCCAGGAGAACGGCAGTTTGAGTTTGGATTCTGGGCCGGCCATGATCATCTCAGGGGCCTGGCTGGGAAGACCCCTCCGTGCCCACTCTCACCTCGGAGCAGCCCTGGTTATTGATGGTGGCATGGTGGAGCTGCCCCATGTCCAGGAAGATGGAGTACCCGAAGCCATCCGTCAGCTCTTCGACCACCTCCTGTGTGCAGCTCTGCAAAGACAATGCCAGAGAGCTGGGCAGGGAGGTCTCAGGGGCCTGCCTCGACTTGGCCACAGGAGGAATCCCCAGCACCGATCAGGTACCCAGCAGTGTCTGTGTAGAACTCCAGCCAGGGAGGGAATGAGATGACACCTGGAGGATTCGGGACTGACGTATGCATAGAGGAGCTTGGTCCCCAGCACCCACTCTCCCATCCTGCTACCCACCACCTAGGCTAGGAACACAATACACTGCCAGGCTTCGAACAGCCAGCAAAGGGCTCGTGCCCACGGTGGGTCCCCACTCTGCCCTGCCATCCCTCACTCCACTCCCCCCCGACACACAAGGAGGCTCAGAGGGGTGTGGGGCTGGGATCCCGTTGTGGCCTAAAGTGGTTGGCCTGCCCTATGTTACCTGAGGTCTCCTCCTGCCAAATGGCCAGAGGCGGTGCAGGTGAGGGCCAAGCCAATGTGTGTAGTGACTGAAAAGACTCTGTTTCTTGGCTTTCCTGAAGCCACAGCCTAGAGAAGTCGGGAGACAATAGTAGAACATGTTGTTCTCTTGAATGTCTCCACTCAAGTGAGCTCAATAGGAGGCTATGTCTAGAATGTGGGCTCCTGGAGACCAGTGTGCTAAGTTCTGTTGGGGTCTGTCACGAAGGAAGTGAGGTCACTACCTCAAGGTTCCCTTACCCGGGCCCCTTTCTTCAATCACACCCAACCAAACCACCTCTGGGCTCTTGGCTGCTCACCCTCCTTGCCCATATCATCTCCAGAACTGTACGCAATTAGCCAGCACAGAGCCCCACACAGGACCTTGAGATGGAACCAGGCTTCCAGCTTGAGGAAGCTGAGCTCAGCTGAGTTCAGGCCTCTTTTTCCCTAGAAGCTCTGTGTCTTGGAAACACCATTGTGCCTCCCAGGGCCTCCTTAATCTTTCAACCTGCACAATGGGGACAAGGCCAGAAATAGCTCCCTTGGGACATCCTCAGCTGTAAAAGAAACAGTAGTGACAACACCTGTGGTCTGGTTTCACGTGTGTCTGATGCACACAGTTAGAGATGAAAGAATGACAAGAAGGGGTGGGATATCGTGTGGAGTATCCCTCAAAACAGAACAGGGTTGTAGCTCTTGGACCTTGAGAAAGTCACTGCCCCTCTGAGCCTCATTCCCACGTCTGCCCCTTTAAGGGGTTGAAATTAGAAGAAATTCAGATATAGCCAGTCACTGGCATGAAACCTTCCATGGCCTCCTGTTTGACTTACTTTCAGACCCAAGTGCCTCATGTCAGCCTATGTGGAGGGCAGCCTCCACCATGGCTCCGGGTCCTCACTGTCTTCTGCTGTGCACATCCTTGTGGAACCACACAGTGGTCAGGAAATGGCTTCTGAACAGAACGCAGCCAAGGTGTTGTGATGGCACGCAACCCAGGGTTAAGAACAAAAAGCCTGGCCCTTCCTTCTTACTCATTTTCTTTATCCCCCTCCCTCTTTCCCTCCTCCTGTTTCCATCTATCTCTCTCTCTCTCTCTCTGCCTCTTATATCTCTGGAACTGGGGGAGAAAGTGCACATGTGTTCAATTTCCCTATGTAGAGGCTCCATAGGAGAGAGTGGAGGGATTGATTGGCCAACAGGCAGGAACTCAGGATTTCCATCCAGACAAACCCTGTCAACATGCATGTGAGCGAACTTGGGAGCACATGCTCCCCAAGTCGAGCCGCAATAGAGACGCAGCCCAAGCTTCATAGAGACCTTGAGGCAGAGGCACCAGCTAAGCCGTGCCCAATTCCTGGCACACACACTTTGTGAGAGCTTAAGGATTTGTACTTTCTAGGGGCACGGTCTTGGAGCAATGTCGTCAGAGAGTGACAGGAAAAAGCAGTCTGCCAGTCTTGCCACCCGTCCCTGCCATGCCCCCGTCTCCCCTCCTCTCTCTTCTCAGGATCCTTCCAGCCACACCGCCACCTTTTTGCCCTTCTCTGCCCAGACTCCTTTCTTCCTGTGAGTCTCTGCACCAGCGGTGTCTTCTCCCTGACACTCAAACTGTTTCCAGACACAGGTAGGTGTGCCTCACATCTGTCACTCTGTTTCAATCTCTTTCCTAGTGATTGCTCTGTTCAAATTGTCTGCTTCTTCTTGACTGAGCTTTGGGAGGCTGTAGGAGTCCAAGAATTTATCCATTTTCTCTAGGTTATCCATTTTGTTGGCATATACTTTTTTGTAGTATTCTCTTATAATCCATTGTACTTCTAAGGAGTCTGTTGTTATTTCTCGTCTTTCATTTCTAATTTTGTTTATTGGAGCTTTCTCCCTTTTTTCTTTGTAAGTCTGGCGAGGGGTTTGTCAATTTGATTTATCTTCTCAAAGAACCAGCTCTTTGTTTCATTGATCCTTTCTATTGCCTTTTTCATTTCAATAGCATTTCTTTCTGCTCTGATTTTTATTATTTCTGTGCTTCTGCTGACTTTGGGTTTGTTTGTTCTTCTTTCTCTAATTCGGTTTAGTGTAGTTTAAGATTGCTTATTTGGGATTTTTCTTGTTTGTTAAGATGTGCCTGTATTGCGATGAATTTTCCTCTTAATACAGCTTTTGGTGTATCCTATATGAGTTGGTATGGCACGTTATCATTTTCATTTGTTTCCAGGTATTTTTTGATTTCTTCTTTAATTTCTTCAAAGATCCATTGCTTGTTCAGTAGCATATTGTTTAGTCTCCACATCCTTGTGCCTTTCTCAGCTTTTTTCTTGTAATTAATTTCTAGCCCTATAGCATTATGATCTGTGAAGTTGCTTGTTAGTATTTAAATTTTTTTAAATTTATACAGGCTTGCCTTGTTTCCCAACATATAGTCTATCCTTCAAAATGTTCCATGTGCACTTGAGAAGAATATGTGTTCTGCTGTTTTTGGATGGAGTGTTATATATAGGTCTATTAAGTCCAACTGTTTTAGCTTTTTGTTTAATTCCACCATTTCATTGTTGATTTTCTGTCTGGATGATCTGTCCAGTGTTGTTAGCGGGGTGTTGAGGTCCCCTACTATTATTGTGTTATTTTTTTTTTAAAGATTTTATTTTTTTCCCTTTTTCTCCCCAAAGCCCCCCGGTACATAGTTGTATATTCTTCGTTGTGGGTCCTTCCAGTTGTGGCATGTGGGACGCTGCCTCAGCGTGGTCTGACGAGAAGTGCCAAGTTCACACCCAGGATTCGAACCAACGAAACACTGGGCCGCTTGCAGCGGAGCACGCGAACTTAACCACTCGGCCACAGGGCCAGCCCCTATTATTGTGTTATTTTTGATATCTTACTTTAGGTTTGTTAATAGTTGCTTTATGAACTTTGGTGCTCTTGTGTTGGGTGCATAGGTATTTATAAGCGTTATTTCTTCTTGATGAAGTATCCCTTTGATCATTATATATTGTCCCTCTGTGTCTCTCTTTACCTGCCTTATTTTGAAATCTGTTTTGTCTAAGTATTGCGACACCTGCTTTCTTTTGCTTGCTATTAGCTTGAAGTATTGTCTTCCATCCCTTCACTCTGAGCCTGTGTTTGTCCTTGGGGCTGAGGTGTGTTTCCTGGAGGCAACAAATTGTTGGAGGTTGTTCTTTAATCCATCTTGCCACTCTCTGTCTTTTTATTGGAGAGTTCAATCTGTTTACATTGAGGGTGATTATTGATGCATGTGGGCTTAATGCTGTCATTCTCTCACTCGTTATCTGGTTTCCCTGCATTTGTTTCTCGCTCTGTGTGTTTCAGCCTACCAATTGACTTCTGCAATTTCTTATGCTGGGTTTCTTAGATTTTTCCTTATTTACGTTTTGTGGCTCTGTTCTGTTTGTTTTAGTGGTTACCCTGAAATTTGTATTTAGAAGCTCATGTGTAATACAGTCTATTCTCTGGTGGTCTCTTACTTACTTGGCCTAAACTGATTTAGTCCCTTTGCTCTTCCCGTCCTAAATTATTATTTTCATCTCTTATTCCAACTCGTGTGATGAATTTGTAGTTAGAGTGATAAGATTGTCTTTGCTTTGGTGGTTTCGTTACCTTTATTCTAATGCTATAGTTGAATATTTGCTATTCTATTCTGGTTCTATCTATCTGTCTCCCTACTCTGTTGTTTGTGACCCCTTTCTCCCTTTTTTCTTTTTTCAGGTATGAGAACCTTATTGAGGATTTCTTGTAGTGGAGGACTTTTGGTTACAAATTCCCTTAACTTTGGTTTGTCTGGAAAAGATTTAATTTCTCCCTCATATCTGAAGGATATTCTTGCTGGATAGAGTATTCTTGGCTGAAGATTTTTATCTTTTAAAGTTTTGAATATGTCACGCCATTCTCTCCTAGCTTGTACAGTTTCTGTAGAGAAATCTGCTGAAAGTCTGATAGGAGTTCCTTTGTAGGTTATTTTCTTCTGTCTTGGTGCCCTGAGTATTCTTTCTTTGTCTTTCATTTCTGCCAGTTTTACTACTATATGCCTTGCAATAGGTCTTCTTACACTGACAAATATAGGAGATCTGAAAGCTTCCTCCACACACATTTCTCCCTAAATCCCTATATTTGGGAAGTTCTCTTCTATAATTTCATTAAGCACACTTTCTGCTCCATTTTCCTTTTCCACGTTCTCTGGAATTCCAATGATTCTTAAATTCGTTCTCCTCATTGAATCAGCTATTTCTCTGATATTTTCCTCATTCTTTTTAATCCTTAGTTCTCTTTCTTTCTCTGTCTGGAGCAACTCAGCCTGTCTATCTTTGACTATGCTAATTTTCTCCTCTATGGTGTCTACACGGGCATTCAGAGAATCCAGATTCTGTTTTATCTGGTCCATTGTATTTTTTCATCTCTAGTGTTTCTGATTGATTCTTCTTTATAGTTTCAATCTCTTTTGTGAAGTAACTCCAGAACTCATTGACTTGTTTCTCTATCTTTCCCTCTACCTCATTGAGTTTTTTGATAACAGCTACTCTTAACTCATTTTCACTTAGTTTACATATTCCCAATTCCTCAGGACTTAAGTCTGTGTTTTTATTGTTTTCCTTCTGGTCTGGAGCTTTTATAAATTGATGGATGATAGAGGAGTGGTTTTTTCTCATGATGGTAGTATTCGGTTGTAGTTACAGACTGTCACCTATAGATGGGGGTTGAAAGTCGTGCGTTCTGAGCTCTCCACCTTCAGGCAAGATGGCAGCGCCTAGCATGGGTTTGGGGAGGAGGGGCACTTTCTCTCATGTGCCGATCTGGATTCCGATCTGCTGTCGTTCTCTGGTCTCCCTGGGCCCTGCCTTCATGGGGTCCCCATGCACGGAAGCTTTCCCCCATCAGCAGGTTTCCACTGCATGGGCGGCAGTAGTCCTGGATAATACCCTGGTCACACAGCCCCTCCCCCACTCCTTCCTTCACCCCCAGCAGAGATCCTAGTCTCTAGAGGAGGGAGCGAAGTTCTCTCTTATCCTGTTCCAGGTCCTCTGAGGGTGGTGCCAGCCTCTCCATCTTCCGTCGTCTTGTTGCTATAGTTTTCTGATGGTCTGTCATTAGGATTATTGGTTGAAATTCAGTTTTTCCAATTGTTTGGTTGTAGTTTGGAGGGGAGAGAGAAATCTGCTGAAAGTCTGATAGGGGTTCCTTTGTGGGTTATTTTATTCTGCATTGCTGCACTGAGTATTCTTTCTTTCTCATTCACTTTTGCCAGTTGTACTACTATATGCCCTGCACAAGGTCTTTTTATATTGACAAATCTAGGAGATCTGAAACTTCCTCCACACACATTTCTCTCTCATTTCCTAGATTTGGGAAGTTCTCTACTATTATTTCTTTGAGCATGCTTTCTGCTACATTCTCCTTTGCTTTGCCCTTGGGGATACCAATAATTCTTATATTGCATTTCCTCATTGAGTTGGTTATTTCTTGGAGGTTTTCTTCATTCCTTTTTAGTCTTAGGTCTCTCTGTTCCTCTGTCTGGAGCCATTCAACCTATCTTCAATTATGCTGATTTGGTTCTCTATGGCGCCCTCATGGGCATTCAGGGAATCCATATTATGTTTTATTTCTTCCATTGTATTTCTCACCTTTAGCACTTCTGAGTGATTCTTCTTTATGGTTTCAATCTCTTTTGTGAAGTAACTCCAGAACTCTTTGACGTCTCTATATTTTCCTTTACCTCATTGGGTTTTTTCACGATAGCTATTCTGAATTCATTGTCATTTAGTTTACTTATTTCTGAGTCATCAGGACATAATTCTGGGTGCTTGTTTTCCCTCTGGTCTGGAGATTTGATGAGTTCACAGATGCTGGAAGATGGACGGATGCTGGAAGATGGACAGGTCTTCCCCATTGTGATATAATTTGGTTGCAGTTACAGCCTGTCGCCACTAGATGGAGGTTGAGAGCCATGTATTCTGAGCCCTCAACCTTCAGCCAAGATGGCATGTCACAGCACAGGTTGGGGGTCTGGAGGCACCTACTCTTGCATGCAGACCCGGGTTTCCCAATCAGATCTATCTGCACTCCTGGGGTCTTGGCATAATGAGGTCACCGCATGAGAAAGCTTTCACCCAGTTAGAGGGCTTCTGTCTGGGCTGCAAGGGAGCTAGGTAGTCCTGAGTGATCCTACTGGTGCACAGCCCCTCCCCCACTCCTTCCCTCATGGAGCCTACCATGGCAGCGATCCCAGTCTTTAGGGGAGGGAGCAAAGTTCTCTCTTACCATGTTCCAGCTCCTCTGAGGACAGGTACAGAACCACTGACCTCCGTCATTTGCCTGCCCTCTGTATCTTAGGATTCCTGTGCTATCAGGACGTTTTTTGTTGGACTATGGTTGCTCTTTTTTGTTGTACGTTGGAAGGGAGAGAGTCCTGGGCAAGCTCACTTCACCTTGATGCTGACATCACTCCTCCTCCCAGCTGCCTCTTAATATTAGGATTCCTCAGGCTTCCATCTTCAGTCCTCCTTTCATGCACACATGCATGCATGCATGTACACACACTCCTTTCTCCTGTATTTTCAATCTCAGCTGATGACATAAGCACCTACTTGTTCTTTTAAGCTAGAAACCTTAGAGTCAACCAAAATTAGGATTGTACTTAAACCCAGTTGAAAGAAATCTAACAGGATAAACATAAATTCCCAGGGTTAGCCCCAAAACTAATGCATAAAAACCGGATAAATGTATAGTTAGACAGATCTAGTGGTTTTCTTTTTTCTTTAACTCAGTGTATGATGTGGTCATCACTGTATGATGTGGTTATCAAAAGGACAGAGTTGTAATCATATACAGTATGTACAAGAAGAAAAGGAATACTCTTACCTAAACTAATAGAAGAAAATTGCTCTAATATGAAACATGAGTATCTGTCTTTTGCTAATGAAGCCATGCCTAGAGTAATGCATTTCCTTCCAAATTCTACAGTTTAAAAATGAATTAAAACAAAAGAAACCACCAATGTGGTGACCTGACATGAAGTCATGTTTTGTAGGGGATGGCTGACGAACTGGAGATGTTTCAACTCAAAAAGACTGAGAAGACTTGATGGCCATCTTTGCATATTTCTAAGGATACTCCGTGGAACTGGGATTCAGCCTGTACTATGTGTCTCCAAAACACAGGATGTGTAGGAGAAATAAGAAAGTACACTTCCACTCAATGCAAGAAAGAACTTACTAAGAAACAAAAGTGTATGAAAAACAGGATAGGGTGCAGGAAAGGGATGGAAACGGCTTAGGCTAATGGAGAAAAGAGGCTGTCAGAAAATGGACTACCTCACCTATGAGATCTTTTATACAAATGTAACAGCAACTACTAAACAAAAAAATCAGAGCAGAGCCACAATTCATAAATAAAAAGAAAACTGATAAAGCCACCACAGAAAACTTCCCAAGTGAAGTAGCAGTCAGACATACAAGGGAAAGGAAAGAGTGAACATATAGAAGAACTGGAAAACAACAGATAAAATCGAAGTATTATGCCCTAAAATATCAATAATAACTCTAAATGTAAATGGATGGAATTCTCCAATCAAAAGACACAGAGTAGCCGGGTGGATTCAAAAAGAAGACCCAACAATATGCTGCCTCCAGGAAACACATCTCAGCTGAAATACAAACACATGCTTAGTGTGAAGGTATGGAAGATGATACTCTGAGACAACGGCAAATAAAGTAAGCAAGTGTTGCCATATTTATATCAGACAAAGCAGACTGCAAGATAAAAAAGACAAGGAGAGACAAAGAGGGGCAGGAGACAATGATGAAAGGGATTTTCTGCCAAGAGGAGATACTATTAGTGAATACATACACACCTAATGCAACAGCTCCAATATACATAAAGCTACAATGAACAGAGCTTAAGGGATAAATTCACAGCAACACAATCATAGTAGGGGACATCAATACCCCACTTACATCAAGAGATAGATCATCCAGACAGAAACACAAAAAGGAAATAGCGAATTTAAGTGAACCACTTGAGCAGATGGACTTAATAGATATACTAAGAACATCCCATCCCCAAACAGCAGAATACACATTCTTCTCAAGTGCACATGGAATGTTCTCAAAGATAGAGTATATGCTGGGAGAAATGGCAAACCTCCGTAAATTTAAGAAGACTGAAATAATATCAAGCCACTTTTCTGACCACAATGCTATGAAACTAAACATCAACTACAAGACAAAAAGCTTGGAAAATCACAAATATGTGGAGACTACACAACATGCTACTGAACAACAATTGGATCTAAATAAACCAAAGGAAAAAAATTTTAAAACCTGGATAAATATGCACAGAAAAACACATCATCCCAACTCTTATGGGATGCAGCAAAAGTAGTTCTAACAGGGAAATTCATAGCAATACAGGCCCTACTCAAGAAAAACAAGAAAAATCTCAAGATGATACCCAACAGAACTTGAAAAAGAAGAATAAACAAAGCCCAAGGTCAGCAGAAAGAGAGAAGTAATAAAAATTTGTACAGACATAAATGAAAAACAGGCTAAAATCTCAGCAGAAAGGATCAATGAAACTAAGCGCAAGTTCTTGAAGAAGAGAAACAAAATTGAACAAACCCTTAGCCAGACCCACTAAGAGAAAGAGAAGGCTTAAATAAAGTTAGAAATGAAAGAGGAAAAATTTCAATGGATATCGTAGAGATACAGAGGACTATAAGACAATACTATGAAAAACTATATGCCACCAAATTGGATAACCTAATAGAAATAGAAAAATTCTTGGAATCATACAAAGTCTGAAAACACCCACAGACAACATTGTACTCAATGGTGAAAAACTGAAAGCCATCCCACTGAGAACAGGAACAAGACAAGGTTCCCACTCTTGCCACTCGTATTCTACATACATATGGATGCCCACTTTTGCTACTCGTATTCAACATAGGTGTGGAGGTTTTGACTACAGCAAGTTTCCAAGAAAAAGAAGTAAAACGTATCCAAATTGGAAAGGAAGAAGTGAAACTCTCACTGTTTGCAGATGACATGATTCTACATATAGAAAACCCTAAGGAATTCATCTGAAAACTATTAGAAAGAATCCACAACTACAGGAAAGTTTCACGGTAAAAAATCAACTTACAAAAATCAGTTGCATTTCTATACACTAAAAACAAACTGGCAGAAAGACACGTCAAGAATAGAATCTCATTTACAATTGCAACAAAAGAATTAAATACCTAGGACTAAATCTTACCAAAGAGGTGAAAGACCTATACACTGAAAACTATAAGACATTATGGAAAGAAACTGAAGAAGATATAAAGAAATGGAAAGATATTCCATGTGCATGGATTGGAACAATAAAAACAGTTAAAATATTCATATTACCTAAAGCAATCTACAGATTCAATGGAATCTCAATCAGAATCCCAGTGACATTCCTCACAGAAATAGAACAAAGAATCCTAAGTATACATGGAAGAGCAAAAGACCCAGAATAGACAAAACAATCCTGAGAAAAAAGAATGAAGCTGGAGGCTTCACAATCCCTGACTTCAAAATATACTACAAAGCTCTAGGAATCAGAACAGCATGGTACTGGCATGAAAACAGACAGCCAAATCCATGGAACAGAACTGAAAGCCCAGGCATAAAACCACATATCTATGGATAGCTAATCTTTGACAAAGGAGGCAAGAGCATACAATGGAGAAAGGAAAGTCTCTTCAAAAAACAGTGTTGGCAAAACTGGACAGCCACAAGCAAAAGAATGAAAGTAGACCATTACCTTACACTGTACACAAAAATTAACTCAAAATGGATTAAACACTTGCAGGTAAGACCTGAAATCATAAAACTCCTAGAAGAAAACATTTCCAGTACACTGTTTGACATTGGTCTGGGGAGCATCTTTTTGAATACCATGCCAATACAGGCATGGGAAACGAAAGAACAAATAAACAAGTGGGACTACATCAAACTAAAAATCTTCTGCAAGGCAAAGGAAACCATGAAGAACACAAAAAAACAGCTCACCAACTGGGAGAAAATATCTGAAAATCATACATCTGACAAGGCGTTAATTTCCAAAATATAAAAATAACTCAATGACAAAAACAGAACCAACCAGATTGGAAAATGGGCAGGGGATATGAACGGACACTTTTCCAAGGAAGATATACAGAAGGCCAACAGGCACATGAAAACATGCACGACATTGCTAATTATGAGGGAGATGCAAATCAAAAATACAATGAGATATCTCCTGACACCTGTCAGAATGCTATAATGATGAAGACAAAAAATAACAAATGTTGGAGAGGATGTGGAGAAAAGGGAACCCTACTAGACTGCCAGTGGGAATGTAAACTGGTGCAGCCACTATGGAAAACAGTATGGAGATTTCTCGAAAAGTTAAAATCTGAAATACTACACGATCCAGCTATCTCACTACTGGGTACGTATTCAAAGAAATTGAAAACAACAATTCAAAGAGATTTACACACCCCTATGTTTGTTGCAGCATTATTCACAATAGCCAAGATGTGGAAGCAACCAGTGTGCTTCAAGTGAGGAATGGCTAAAGAAGATGTGGTACATATATAAAACAGACTACTACTCAGCCATTAAAAAAAATTGTCCCATTTGAAACAATATAGACGGAGTGTGAGGTTGTGACGTTAAGTGAAAATAAGAAAGACAGAGAAAGACAAATATCCCAAGATTTCATCCATATGTGGAAGAAAAACAGATGGGTAAAGAGAACAGATTAGTGGGTACCAGAAGGGAAAGGGGTTAGGGGTTGAGCAAAAGGTGTAAAGGGGCACATATGTAAGGTGATGAATAAAAATTAGACTGTTGCGGGTGAGCACGATGCAGTCTCCACAGAAACTGAGAAGCAATCACGTACACTTGAAATTACACAATGTTATAACCCATGATGACCTCATTTTTAAAAAAAAGAAACAAAGAGGATATGCTGTCTCTAGAGCAGTGGTTCTCAATTGTGGATGATTTTGTCCCCCTAGCCAAGTTTGGTACTAAACATCATACAATTCAGAGAACAACCCTCCACAACAATGACCGACCCATCTCAAATGTCATTACTCCCATGGTTGAAAAACACTGTTCTAGAGTTGGTGAGTTTCCTGTCACTGGAGGCATGCATGGTAGACCAGACCAGACAGTGTGATGACATCTAATACATGGCTTTTGAGATCAGTGGGAAATGAGTTGAAAAAATATTTTTTGTTTCAGATCACTCTCCAGAGAAAAACACCTTAAGGGATGCTCAAGTGGTGAGGATGACAAGCATTTGTTGAACACGGACTGTGGGCCACACATTATAGCAAGTGATTCGTGTACACATCTCAGAGTCAATTCTGACAACCCTCCCATGAAACAGGTAGGATTGAACCTCGACTGGATGGTAAAATCAGGTTGCCCTAATGTCACAGAGCAGTCAATACTGCAACTCAGATCTACCTGACTCCATTGACATATGTCACTATCGAAAGCAGAAACAGGAAATTACTTTCAAACTTCTGTGCTCTAGAAAACAAATGAAGTGTCACATATTCCAGAAGTGTTGGCACGAAGTCTGAACAAGTTTTTGCTCACTGCAAACCTAGCTGGCCAGGGGAAAGGGGAAAGGATTCTTTGAAGCCATCCTGTGATGAAGGAGAGAACAGTATATGGATTGTCCCCAAGTGCCTACTTCTATAAGAACCACATATAATATTCATGTATTCATATATTCACGGAATCTCAGTCAGAAGCTGAGCCAGATAATGACATCCCTTTAGCATGAAAGTTCAGTATGGCAGACTTTTGGACATCCCTGACTGGGAATCCTGCCCTTCACAAAGACAGTAAGTGCTGACCCATGCTTTCTAGGCTGCCTACACTGATGCCCATTGGTCAGGATGCCGCGGCCCAGCTTACACGTTGGTCAAACTGCCACTAGGGCACAGTAGCCAAATGATGATAGTTTTAAATGAGCAGAGCAGGTTGCATAGAACTGTAAGAGCTTGCTCTTCTGCACAAAAAAACACAAATTCTGTGATAATACTGAGTGGTTGCAATCACAAGTGAAGTATTCTTGATCGATCTCCACATTCAGTGGAAAATACTTCTAGACTGAAAGGAAAGAATCAGCCCAAGGGAGTTAAATCAAGCAGAAAAGGCAATTTGAAGACAAAGAAGTGGTTGCACTAAAGCTTTTCACACCACCAGTCTTTCATTTACACACGTCATGGTAATCTCCTAGGCAGTAAAATCCTTTGCTCAGCAAGTCATCATTGTGTTTTTTGAAAAACAAGATGTTATGCTTTTCCATGTTCTAAATAAAGAAGCAGAAATGCTTTGATATGTAGTAGTTTGTCTGACATTAAATAAATTATATTTGGTGGTGGTCTTAAAAAAAGGACAGAAGCCTAAAATATATCTAAGATCAACTTCTAAAGGCACAAAAAAAAAAGCAGGAGCCAAATCGGATTCCCACAGATGACTTGGAAAAAAGTACAATTTTCTCCAAGTAAGAAATCAAGAAATGAAGCGGGTTATAAGAAAAGAGGAACTGAGTACGTTTGGTCACAAATTAAGAAGTTAGGGCTCGATGGCTGTCACCTGTCACATCCTGGCGACTATATGCAAAGTGTTCCTATACTATTCTAGGTTCCTTTTCTATCCTTAAAGATCTTCTGGATCACTGGCAGGAAGTACACGATGTCCTTGCTGACTGGAAATGCTTCCCTCAGAATAAAAACCCGAATGCTGCAATTAGAGCCATGTGTCCCTGTCGGCTCCTCAGTGATTTGGAAGGACACTGTTCCTCACCATTCTCTGTATAGTTCTTCACATACAAGTATCAATACATGCTGATTAAATCAAAATAAAGAAAAGTGATCCATTAACTTTTCCTCGTTGGACCAATTCATCAACTCTGTGTTCTTCTCATTTCAGTTGCTCACCTCTTAGACACTTTAGAGAAGAAATGTCATCCACATCAGCAATGAGCCAACAAAGGACTCTTCTTCTGACATGTGCAACTTACTAAAAGCAGTGTTCCTAGCTTCAAAGTCCAGCAGAGTCCTCAGTGTCCATCACCAAAGTCATGACAAAGGTCTGAAATCTACCATTATCCTTCTAGGAAAGCTCAGGGACTTCAAATCCTGAAGGGACACCACTCTCTTAGCTTTCGGGAAGACAGCTGCAACACAAAGTGCTAAATCAACATAAGGGTCATGGTTATACCTTGTTCTTCCTACCAATCACTGCCATACGTGATCCTAAGACAACGTTCCTTCAAGACCATTTCTCCAATAGCTTTTTCCTGCTCAAGAACTTCCACTGAAACTCATTATCAACTCTACAACCTAGCCAGCAGTTTTCTATCCTCATGAACCACTTATCCTTCCTTTCTTTCCCTCCTCCTCTTCACACACGTGACTCCCTGAAACAGCCAGTTCGGACCTATCTTCTCTACCACCTGTCTTGCCTCATCCTAGTCTCTGGAACGTTTTCCCCTTCTTCTCAAATGCACACACACTCTCTTCAAGACTCAAGCCATGTCCTACCTTCCCAAGTCTGTATTCATTTTCATATCTAAATGCTCACTCGTTTCCTCCCATCTTCATTTTGGAATGCTGTTTGCAGTGTAAACCAACTGGTTTTGGATGAAGACAAAAAAGATGATCCAATGAATCCATTTAACATTAATTTTTGCAGAAGACATGAGGTTTACACCTTGGTCCACTTTTTTTCTTTTCCTTTTGCCTACGGATGTCCAACTCTTCCAAAACCATGTAGAAAACACCAGTTGCACTCCTGGGCATTTACACTAAAAAATGAAAACATAGATGCACACAAAAACCCGTACGCGAGTGTTCAGAGCAGCTTTATTTGTAACAGTCAAAAACTAGAAACAACCCACGTGTCCTTCAATGGGTGAATGGTTCAATAAAATGTGGTAGAGGCATACAATGGATGAGCACAACACAGTGATCAAAACCAGGAAACTGACATGGATACAGCATTAGCCATTCAACTACTTAGTAGAATTCCAGTTTGGACTGAAATTCCCTAGATGTGTGTAGAGTTCTATGATGTTTTTTCATGCATAAAAATCCATGTAACCATGACAACAATCAGGACACAGAACTGTTCTATCACCCCAGAGAAATTCCCTCATGCAACCCCTTTAGAGTCACACCCCCTCCACCCCCAGTTGTGACCACAGAAAAATGGATCTCTTCTCAATTTCTATAATGTTGTCATTTTGAGAATGCTGTATAAATGGAATCAATCACACAGCCTTTGAAGATTGGCTTTTTTCACTCAGTACAATGCCTTAAGCTCCATCCAAATCATTGCATATGTCAACAGTTTGTTCCTTTTTCTTATGACATTTTATAATTAGATATAATCTGTACGTTGATA
Organism: Equus asinus; assembly: GCF_041296235.1. Taxonomy (NCBI): domain Eukaryota; kingdom Metazoa; phylum Chordata; class Mammalia; order Perissodactyla; family Equidae; genus Equus; species Equus asinus. The sequence goes on from NC_091818.1 coordinate 13,700,811, forward strand.
GCTCTGTGGCCACATTACATAGTACACTGCCAGGAGAAGCCAAAAAAAGCAACACTGCCTGTTGAAACCATAAAAGTTTCTGTTTCTGAGTCTCCCAGATGTAGCCTAGGAAGACTAAAGGTTTAAGGGCACTTTCTAACACTTGGTATTGTGAAATGTGCTCACAACACATTCATATACAGAATCATCCAACAGTGGCAATTGTTCGGCTCTTCCTTGAGAAACAGCAACTAAGCGGAAACAAAGCTGTAGTCATCTTAGCTGCAATACTTCTAACTTTATGACTTCGCGGAAAATTTCAGATACAGTTCACAGTTAGATAGAGAATGGAGTCTCTTTTAGTTCTTGAAACAAGGAGCTAGGTACAGAGGAGAATATCTGCCCCGCAAGCCAACAGCAGCTAGACAGGCAGTTTGCAAAGAGAAAATGACATAAATGCATAGGAAAGTATGAGAAAGACCCCAAAAGTGTGGGACGGTACTTCCCTGGAACCTAATGACTTTCCAGTTCTCATTTAGCTTCTTGCAGGACCAACTATATTGTTCCGGATACTGAGCTCCATAAGAGAAATGTGTCTTTCCAACAAAGTCTGCTATTTGCTTAAAAAGTATACAACAGAACATTCTGAAGTCTCAAACTAAGAACCTTGTCATTTAATTATATGACTCCACCTAGTACATCCTCCCACTTCATGTATATGGCTTTTTTGATAAATATTTTCATCTGTGTACATGTTTAATATTCACCCTAAATATCTACCAGCATGAACAATGTCTAACTTAATTTTCAGACACTGCTGTACTCGTTCCCATCCTATGGGCCAGGGACCCAGGGAAGGACAGGAGTTCTGGTAAAGACTCATCAAACCCCATGTACCTACATGAAGATGAAATCAAGAATATGATTCACAACTGATGTGATAACAAAGATGCTGTGGCTAAGAAAATTCTTAACAAATTTACTGAAGAAGATTAACGAAAAGTAGAATAGTTTCCTGTCGTTAGCATTTATTGATAAATATTAAACATCTAAATCCTATTGGGGGAAAGCACACACCTCCTCCCTCTTTATGCTGTCTAGAGAGCTTTTCTTTTTCAAAGGGCTGTCCATATGTCATCCAGAACAAGAACAGTAAGGAGAACATGCTTGAGTTGGAGTGCAAAGATTTAAGTCAACCTTGGGAGAGATGGAGCAGGAATCTCTGGAAAAGTGCATGAAATTACTGCAAAACAGCAACCTTCAAATGCCAGGTCCTTAATTCTCATTCAGGAGCCAAGGGGAAACAATCCAAGGGCATGGCCCTTTTTGCATTTTTATAATGGCAAGTGGGAACATCCTCCCAGGAACTGTGGTCAAAAGGGCCAGAGGCATCCTAGGGCACAAACACATCATGTTACACTATCTAGCCACATGCTTTGCCAGGATTCTATCAGCTTTCTAATTAACCGTGCATCCTTATCAAAAATCCCATATTGTCTGCAAACATGCCCTACACATATGTTGACCTCTTGTGTGCTGCATGCTAGATAACTGCAGTCAAAAAGAATGATGTCTATTAGTTTAAAACCATGACAACTTACTTCCAAAAAACACTACAGTAGCAAGAACAGACTCTGCCCCCAGCACAGTCCCCAATATTGAGCAGGCCCCCGACATGTGGGGCACAAATCAGACCACTTCTGCTCACGCGGAATAATAACCTCACCCAGCATGACTGAAACCTACTCTCCAGACCTATACAGGTACCAACCCATTCTCAAAACCCATCAACACCAATGTCATGAGAGCCTCCTCTACACACACACAGGGGCAGCATTTATTCCTGTTAGGTTTGCTGCCTGAGGTATGGAGACAGAAGCACCTGGACACTGACAGGAATCCAGGAGTCATTCTTCATTGCACAGAAGGTCCACTTAAAAGCTTTGCTTCATTTCCAGGAAGCTTTATTTTTCAAGTCAAAATTCTATTCAAAGTACATTATACTTTATTAAAGATGACTTTAAGGAAAAATATATAGTTGTCAACATAAAAATCTTATTTTTTCTTTTTTAGATATCAGGGACATTCATATAATAATAATTGTAATTATTTCACAGTAGTTCTCAAACACAAAAAAGCTGCCCTATTTAAGAATTTAATTTTAGGGACTCCCAACATTTTGAAAGCACTACTGCGACTTTTAAAATACACACTGCATCTTGCTAGATAACTTAGCATAAGCTTTCTGTATGATCATCTCCTGGGCACTTTCTCACTTGCTATCTGCTAGGTTCTACGCTTGACACATCCCTGCATCATCTCATTGGTTTAACAACTTTTGCAGCACTGAACACAACAGGAGGTCGTTACACTATAAATATTAGTGTAGATTATTTATATAGATATTAGCGCTAAAATGACAGCAATGCTTAACACAGTTGACTGTTATTAAACTGAGGTTGTGTTGCTGTGTTAACTCAGAATCTGATCAGCACTGTCCCAAGGCACAGAGAACACCATCTGTGGCCCGTTCAGCAGAGAAAGCCATTAAGCGACCTTCCCTTCTACAGGGAGCAGATGAACATCACCTTGTCTACGCAGAAGTTTAATGCCAATCACTACACGCCAGTTGGGACAGCATAAACAGGCGCAGAACAAAATGATTCTATGAAACACTCTTGCTTCCCTCTGAAATTGCTTTATGATTGTAGATCAAATTCTTCCCCAAAGAATCCTGCTCTGCAAGTCATAAAAAGTAAGGTGCCTAGGTCCTGCTTTGAACTCTTAAAAATAAATACTGCCCTGCATTTTCTTTGACGCTTGCAAATTTCAGACTCAACAGACAGGCAATCCCAGTAAGAAAGAGAAAAAGAAGAAGAACTCAGGAGGCTCTTCCACAGTCCCCAAACCCACCGCCCTCCCACAGCAAACCGGTAGGTCCATGTTGTTCCAGGAAAGGGACACGGGGAGAGACAGGAGGCGTCCACACCAGGCGAGACAAAACCAGGTGAGCCCAGAGAGGGAGGTAGAGAACCAGGCGGACTCCCAGGAGCCAAGGGCGGTCTCCCCCCTCCCTCTGACCCAGGACCTGGCCGGCCGTCCCTCCCCCTCCTTCTGACCCTGGACCCGGCCGGCCATCCCTCATGCTCCCTCCCACGCGTGACCCAACCGGCCGTCCCTCCCCCGCCCTCCGACCCGGGACGCGGCCTGCTGTCCCTGCTCCTCCCTCTGGTTGTTCCTCTCCCGCACCTCTGAGAGCAGGGAGCCCAGACACACGCAGTGTGCACAGCAGGCAGCCTCTCTGAGCCTGAGACAGCCGCCAGGGCTGCTCCCCGCCGCTGGGTAGCGGAGACGGAGGGGATGGAGGGACCGAGAAGCAGTGTGCAGCCCGCGAGCCCCGCGCCCCGGCCCTCGAGGACAGCGCCCCGCAGGCCTCAGCGGACACGGCGGGCCAGAGCCGCGCCGCCGCCCGGAAGGCTGTCCGGGACCCATGCCCGGGCTCAGGGCGCGTCTCCCTTGGGAGCGGCCCTGCCCGCCGTCCTCCGAGAGCCTCCGCGGAGCCCCACATAAGCGGACCCGTCCGGGCTCCCTACAGAAGCGACGCCAAGACGCCAGAGCCTCGTGGGCCATGGCGGCACAAACCGTCCTCCGCCGGCCGAGCGCCCGACGCGGCGCGAGTTTGACCGGCCGCCCCCGCCCAGGAGGGACGAGGCCTGGCCGGGACAGCCCCGGGCGCACTTGGCAGCGGGGAACCGGGTCGTCGTGGACGCCCGCGAGGCCCCAGCATCCCGGTTATCCGCCTCAGGCATGCCCCTCACGCCGGTCTGAACCTGCAGCCCCTTTCACCCGCTCCACACGGTGGCACCGCCACGCCTGACGCGGATGTCTGGGGCTTCCCCATTGGCTCCGGGGCGGGGGGCGGAGCGAGTGAGGAGGCGTGGCGAGCGGGGAGGCGCAGAGACAGAGGAGGCGGGGCTGCAGCGCGCACCCGCACAGGGGAAGGCCTGAGAGCAAGACAGGAGGAGCACGGAGGCGGGGCGAGGGGGGGGCGTGCCAAGTAGGGGGCGTGGTCACAGAGGAGGCGGGGCAGTCGAGCCGGCCTGAGTGGGGAGACCGCACGCAAGGAACGGTGTGAGCTAAGAGGCTGTGCCAGCTCCGGAGGAGAGCTTGTGAGGAGGCAGGGCCAACAGGATGCCCCCGTGGGGGCGGAGCCCAGGCTGGCCAACTACCTGCTCACAAACGCCTGGCACCGCGACCCGCCCGCCCGCTGCCTGCTGGGAAATGGAGTATTTTGACTGGAAACATAGGAGCTGCGTGTCTCTGCCCCTTGGCCTTTGGGAAATGTGGTCCACAGTCGGACCTTCGGATCAGATGTCACAGCCCTCCATGCCAGAACATCCCAAATGAACGTGCTAGGTCATTGATAACTCTGTGTTTAATTTTTTTCTACACAAAATTCACCTTGAGGTGGAAAGTGGCTCCATGAACTTCAGTTCCGTCACCAAAAACAACTGCAATAGTTTCTGTATTCTTCCTACAGGAACCAAAACACACTTGTTTGGGTAGGTTTCCCAGGTTTTCCCTGTAAATCTAGATCAGGCAGTTGGTATAGTCATGGACAAAGACGGAAGGAAAGAGACAAATCCATTTCCGGCATCCATGGCCTCTGACTCTATCTTGACCCTGAAACAGAGGTTTTCAGCATATTGCTGCTTAGGAAGACAGAGGCTCGACGCAGGAATGTGAACAGCAACAACCAGAGAAAGCTTTGTGTGCTCGCCCCTGAGGGCTTCCTCAGGGGCCCCTTCTGTTCTTGGATTTTTCCTAGGTAGAAGCCATCCTTCTTTGTCTCTTTGTATGCCCTGGAACTTTGGGCAGAAAACTTACCATTTGGAATATTATGACATGACAACTAGGGAAATCAGGTTCTCCCCCTCCCCAGCATTTCTGGGGGATGCTGACTGCAATAGATGGTGATAGTTACTTTGGGGGATATTCTGATCCAATCCTGAAAGTTCTGTATTCTTTGTCATGTGTGGCCACTGAACACTTTGATCTGTTAGCCTAAGGATCAGCAAGAGATCCTGAGTTCAGTGGGTCTTAGGATGTCCTCCTGGGGAAAGAGGGCGAGGGAACTCTGTATGTGACAGGGAGAGTGAGTGATTTGGTGTAGAAAAAGAGCATGGCAGACTGCATCCAGTTCTCCTTTCATTCTGGCACACAGAAGACTATGTGTCCTAGCCCCCTTGGTTTTTCTTATGGACGTGTGGCTACTTCTGCTGAAGGGCATCACTTTTGGGCCAAAGGAGAAAGGAGGGTGAGTAAGGCCCCAGGTGCTCTTTGTGTCCCTCATTGGCAATGGAAGAAGGCGTGCTTTCCAGATGGTGTAGCAACAAGGTCATGGGGTCTCCATCAGCCTTGCCCAACGAGACTTCGGAAACAGGGGTCCCTTCACCCCGGTGACCAATGTTTGATGTAAATCTGAGGAGAAATACATCTTTAGTCATGGATTTCTTAATTGTTGCATTTAATGTCTTACCAGAGCATTACCTAAGGTTGTCCTGAAGATTACGATGACCTACCCTCTCAGATTGTCTAAAAGGTGATTCTCCCAGAACAGAATTGGCCGAATCTCATGTTGCTATGGTCAGAAGTCATGTCTGCTGACGGCTGTTTGTCACAGATCGGGGCCCTGTCAAGAGACTCTGAGTCTGATGGGGAGTATTGCATGTGGAGAGTGTATGGAAGTGTTCTGGAGAGATATCCCTATGGGAAGTTAGCAAAGCAGAGATGGTCGCAGGAGAAGCTGAAGCACAAGCCCATTGCCACTGAATCTCAGCCAACCCTCAGGGATCTCTGGAGCTGGGACGGCCCTTTGGTGTTGTCCCAAATTGAGACAAGGGAACCAGGCTTCTTACTCCCTTATATGCCAGACATGGGCCCCTGGCTGTCCCTGGAGAGGGCTGTATCCTCGGGTTAATCACTTCCCTATGCTGTGGGCATGTCCTGTGAGGGAAAGAGCTGTGAGCTGTCCTCAGCCAATATTCCCAGGAGCTGTGGGGTGGATGCCTTGGCCTTGAGCATGACTCTGGGCTGAGTCTCAATGTTTCAATGGCACTTCTCCTTCACCGTGGTCTTCCTTCCCAACCCAGTTAATAATCTCCTGATCTGAGGAAGTCCCTGGGAGGACTTACATAGAGCTCTGCCTTTCCCTGTGATTGGATGAGAGAAAGGCATTGGGGAAGAGCAGAATCTCTCTCTCCAGGATTCAGACCCTCTTACCTGGGGACTTCTGGAGAGCTCCAGAAGGCTTCCGACTTTGGCTGACAGTGCTGAAGTGGTTCCTCTAATGGTGGCCACGGATTTGCTTTAGTCGGGTGCTTGTAGTTAGGGAGAGTCTGATTCCCTCCAGAGAGCCAGAACAGGGTGCTCTCCAAGGTCTTGGGATCACGGGGACAGGCCTGGTATACATCGAAACCCAGGGGCAGGTTGGCGAGTTGAGGAGAGTTCTTGTTGGTCTCCTCAAGGGTGAAGGAAAGGCCAGTTCAGGCTGGTAATTCTTCCAGACACACCTAAGCCAAGGGGCAGCACTTGGGAGAATGGTCAAGTCATGCCATTCAGGGACAAATGCTAAGCCAGGCCAAGGGAAAGGCCAGGTTCTGGACTCAGGTTACCCATCCAGAGATGCTCCTGTTTTGGCAGATGGAGGTGGTGTGAACATGGTTCCCAGGGCTATGGGACACCCTAGCATGGCTCTCTCACTGTGATGAGGCAAATTGTGTCCAAATCAGCAAGATGGGTTTTCAGGGCGCTGTGAGCGTGGGGAGATGGCATTGAGCTGGATGGTGTGGCGCTCAACTGGATAGATTTTTTGTTAGCTCCCACAAATGGAAGATGCATCTGTGCATGGACCACATGGCAAGATATTCTCGAGGTCTGTGATTGAGGAGTACAAACGCCATCTCATCGACCACTTTGGAAAGACTGAGTTGAATCCCAACGTGATCCTGTTTTCGCTTGTACTGGAAGCCAAGCTGCAAGCATCCGTCCCCACCTTGGACCTGGAATAGTTTAAATGGCACCCGACTTACCAGTTCCTCAAATATTTTGAGCATTGCCTTCCAACTCCATATTCACCTGAGGCATTACAAGGGACTCACATTGTTAGATTCTCTTCTCATAAGTCAGCTATTAGGAAGCCAGTTTTGGTAACTTCTATGTGCCTTGAACAAGAAACATTTCATCCAGATTTGCTAATTTCTTTCCTCGTGGACTTCCACAATCTACGTCGAATTTGGAAACCCAAAGATGGGATAAATGGTGCCTCCTGTGTCCACAGCTGTACTCCCGCAGCAAACTAAATATTTCCACGTGCCGGGTCAGCTCTCAGGAGCACCCCAGTCGTGGAGCAGACACTCTTGGGACACCCATGCCTTCATCCTGGCCCTGGACTAGCCCTGGGACCTGCCATGACTCTTTCTCCTCTGAGGGACAGCACAGCCTTCCCCACCTTTCTCTGGCAAGTCTCTTTCCTGTGTGGCTGTGCCGCATTAGGAAGGGCATGGGCTGCCAGGAACCAGGATTGATCCTCAGCTTCGGGCTGTGCTGAGATGGACTCCCTGGCAGAGCCTAGCGTGCCATGTGTTTGAGTGATGCTTGCAGCCATCAGGGAGGATGGGAGAAGTCAGAAGTGCCAGGCACTTCACCCAGCCCTTGTCTTTCAGGCTCTTTCCAAGGGACGAGATTGCAAAGGCTGGGTGGTCAGGCTTTTGCTTCTGGTTCTGGAGCCAGTGCTCCAGCTGAGCTCAGAGGAGTGTCTGTTTAGCACCCAGATGGGAAGCATTTCATCATTTCCCTCAGTAAGGCTGTGTCCACACAGGTGGCAGGTGGAAGAGGCATGGCCAGCAAGTAGTTCAGGCGTGGCCGTCAAGTGGTTCAGTTGTGTCGGCCAACTGGTACAAACATGGCCAGCACATGGTTCATGATGTCCAGGATATGGTTTAGGTGTGTCAGACACATGGTTCAGGGGTTTCCAGGATATGGTTCAGGCCTGTCCAGAAGGTGGTTCAGGCATGCCTGGCAGGTGTTTCACCCATGTCCAGCAGGTGGCTCATGAGTGTCTGGCATGTGGTACAGGTGTCTGACACCTGGTACAGGCGTGTCCAGCATGTGGTACAGGACTGGTGGCACTTGCTTCAGGCGAGCCTCACAGGTCGTTCATAGATGTCCTGCTCATGGTTCATGGGTGGCAGTTGTGTGGTTCAGGAGTGGCTGGCACGTGGTTCCAGTGTGTCTGTCAGATGGTTAAGGTGTGTCCAGAATGTGGTTCAAGCCTGTCTGGCAGGTGGTTCAAGTGTGTAGGGCAGGTTGTTTAGGTGTGTTGGGCACATAGTTCAGGCGTGGCAGTCATGTGCTTCAGGCGTGGCTGGCGTGTAGTTCAGGCATGGCAGTCCTGTGGTTCATGTGTGGCTGGTACTTGGTACAGATATGGATGAAAATTGGTTTAGGTGTGGTTGGCATGGGGTTCATGCATGGACAGCATGTGGTTTTTGTGTGGCTATCACGTGGTACAGGTTTGGACATCAGGTGGATCTGGCGTGCTCAGCACGTGGTTCTGGCTTGCTTGATCAGCATGTTGTTCAGGCATGGCAGGCACATGTTCCAGGCATGGCAGCCACGTGGTTCAGGTGTGGCTGGCACTTGTTTGAGGCATGGACGAATCTTGGTTCATGGGTGTCCGGCACGTGGTTCAGGCTTGGTTGGCATGTGGTTTAGTTATGTTCGGCGGGTGGTTCATGCATGTCTTGCAGGTGTTTCCAGCATGTCTGTTACATAGTTCAGGCATGTCTGGCACCTAGTGCAGGTGTGTCCAGCATGTGGTACAGGCGTGGCCAGCACATGGCTCAGGCATGTTCAGCACATGGTTCAGGCATAGCCGTCACGTGGTTCTGAACTTTTCCGCACGTGGTTTAGGCATTTCAGGCAGGTGCTTCATGCATGTCCGTCAGGTGGTTCAAGTGTGTCCAGCACTTTGTTCAGGCATGTCTGGCATGTTTTTCAGGCATGTCTGGCAGGTGGTTTCAGCTTCTCTGGCAGGTGGTTCAGGCTTGTCTAGCAGGTGGTTCAGAGGTTTCCAGCATTTGGTTACAGGTTGCAGGCACATGGTTCAGGTGTTTCAGGCAGGTGGTTCAGGAGTGTCCAGCAGGTGGTTCAAGCGTGTATGGCAGCTGGATCAGGCATGTATGGCAGGTGGTACAGGCATGTAGCAAACATGGTTCAGGTGTGTGTGGCAAGTTGGTCAGTCATGGCCGACACAGGGTTCAGGCATGGCTGTCACGTGGTTCAGGCATGACATGCATGGGGTTCAGGTGTGGTTGAAACTTACTATTGGCATGGCCAGCATGTGGTTCAGGCATCGATGAAACTTGGTTCATGCATGTCTGGCATGTGGTTCAGGAGTGTCCGGCACTAGCTTCAGGCATGTCACGTTGGTGGTTCGGGCGTGTCTGACACGTGGTTCAGGAATGTCTGCCCGGTGGTTCGGCCATGCCCGGGACATGGTTCAGGCCTGTCTGGCAGGTTGTTGAGGCATGTCCGGCAGGTGGTTCAAGCGTGGGCAGCATGTGGTTCAGGAGTGTATGGCACATGGTTCAGGCATGGATGAAACTTGTTTCCTGGGTGTCTGGCATATGTTTCAGGCATGTCTGGCATGAGCTTCAGGCCTGTTGGGCAGGTGTTTCAGGCATGTCTGGCACGTGGTTCAGGAGTTCATGCCAAGTGGTTTAGACATGTTTGGCACATGGTTCGTGAGTGTCAGGCTGGTGGTTCAGGTGTTTCCTTCAGGTGGTTCAGGCATGTCCATCATGTGTTTCAGGCATGTCTAGCATGTGTTTCAGGCGTGTCTGGCAGGTGACAGAGGGGTGTCTGGCAGGAGGTTCATCATTGGCCAGCATGTGGTTCAGGTGTGGCTGACACATGGTTCAGGTGTGTCCACCAGGTGGTTCATGCATGGCCAGCACGCGGTTCATGTGTGTCTGGAACGTGATTTAGATATGTCAGACACGTGGTTCAGGGTTTTCTGGGATGTGATTCAGGGGTTTCTGGCATGTGGTTCAGGACTGTCTGGCAGGTGGTTCAGGGGTGTCAGGCACTTGGTTCAGGTGTGTCCTTCACGTGGTTCAGGCGAGGATGGCACATGGTTCAGTAATGGCTGACATGTGGTTCAGTCGTGACCGGCATATGGTTGAGGTATGGAGGGCATGTGGTTCAGGCATGTTGGGCATGTGATTTGGCTTGCCCTGCACATGGTTCTGGCATGGTGGGCACATTGTTCTGGCATGGCCAGCTCGTGGTTCGGGTGTGAATGTCACAGGGTTCAGGTGTGGCTAGCACATTGTTACCACGTGGATGTAATTTGGTCCTTGTGCAGCCCACACGTGGTTCAGGCTTGGCTGGCATGTGGTTCCGGTCTGGATGGCACATGGTTCCAGTGCGGCTGGCATGTGGTTTCAGTGTGGGTGTCGTGTGTTTCAGGCATGGAAGGCATGTGGTTCCAGCATGGTTGGAAGGTGTATGTGGTGTGGATGGCATGTGTGTCAGGCGTGGCCTACATGTGGTTCAGGCATTGTCAGCACGTGGTTCATGCATTAAAAGCATGTGGTTCAATATTTGATTGCACGTGGTCCAGGTAAGATTGACACATGGTTCAGGCATGGCTGACAAGTGTTTCAGGCATTGCTGGCATGTGTTCAGATGTGGCTTGCGCATGGTTCACATGTGATTCAGGGGTGCCTGACGTGGTTCAGGCATGGGCGACCCATGTCACACACATGGATCGGGTGTGTTTCATACGTGACTTACATGTTGTTCAGGTGTGTTTCATGCATGATTCATGTGTGCTGCACACGTGGTTCACATGTGGGTCAAGTGTGGCTCACGTGAGGTTCAGACATGGTTCTGGAGTTGCTCACACATGATTCAGGTGTGGCTCTGTGGTGGTGCACATGTGGCTGACACATGCATCACATGTTGATCACATGTGGGTCAAGCATGGATCGCATCTGTTTCAGGCGTAGCTAACACGTGACTTAGGCATGGCTGACAGCTGACTCAGGTTTGGCTCAAAGGTTATTCAGACATGGCTCGCATGTGGTTCAGGTGTGGCTGAAACATGACTCAGGCCTGTCTTACAGGTGGTCCAGACCTGGCTGACACTTGGCTCAGACATGACTGCAACATGGCTCATGTATGGCTTACACATAGCTCAGGTGTGGCAGACACGTGGCTCAGGTGTGTCACACTCGAGGCTCACTTGTGGCTCACACATTGCTCAGGAGTGGCTCACGAATTACTCAGGTGAGGCTGATGTATGGATGAAGCGCGGTTTAGGCTTTGATGACTCGTGTTTCAGGTGTGCCTGGAATGAATATCAGGACTGGATGACAAGTTTTTCAGGTATGGCTGGCATGAGTTTGGGGCATGGTTGACACGTGGTTCATGTGTGCCTGGCCTGTGGTTCAGGTGTGGTGGGCACTTGTTTCCTGCGTAGCCCCACGTGGTGCAGGCATGGTTCAAACGTGATTCAAGCTTGCCTGGAAAGTGTTTCAGGAGTGGCTGACATGTAACTCAGGCGTGGATCACATGTGGTTCAGGCGTGGCTCACATGTGGCTCAGGCATTGATCTTGTGTTGCTCACATGTTCCTCAGATGTTGTTCAAGTGTGGCTCACAGGTGTTTCACTCATGGTTCAGGGATCACTCACACATTGTTCAGGCATAGTGCAGGTGTGGTTCACATGTAGTTCAGATTTGGCTCAAGCGTGTCTCACATGTGGCTCAGGCATGGTTCAGGCGTAGGACAGGTGTGGCTCACAAATGGCTCCGTGTGGGTCACACATGTTTCTGGTGAGGCTGACACGTGGTTCAGGCGTGTGTGGCATGTGGATCCAGCGTGGTTGGCATGTGGTTCAGGTGTGGCTAGTGCGTGGTGCATGCATGGCAGGCCTGTGGTTAATGTGAGGCCAGTAAGTGGTTCTGGCGTGGCTGGTACATGGTTCAGGTGTTGATGGTATGTAATTCAGGCATGGCCATCATGTGCTTCAGGAGTGGATAGCACATGGTTCAGGCCTGGCTAGCATGAGCATCAGGTGTGCCTAGCACATGGTTCTCATGTGGCTGGCACATGATACATGTGTGGCAGAAATGTGGTTCAGGCATGGCTGGTGTCGGTGAAAATAATCCATAACCAATCTATAAATGAAAATTTGGGAGAGTTTATTCTGAGCTGAAACCTGAGGACCATGACCTGGGGCCTTTCTTCCCGAAGGAAGAAAGGGCACCAAAGAAGTGGGGTGTACAGAGTGGTTGCATACCCCCAGAGAAGATGTTTCATATAGGATTGAAATGTCCCATTTACAATAGTGTGAGACTGCTCTGTCGGCACAGTGATTGATGGAAGTAGCAGGTATGTCTTCTGTCTCAGTGAACACAGCAGGGTGGCAGTCTGTTGTCTCCAGCTGAGTGGTCACAAGTGAGCGCCGCAATCAGTTCCTAGCCTAAGAAAAGATGCTTAATATTTAAGGAAATGCCAACGTTGGGAGGGGGAGGGAAGTTGCACCTTTATCGAAAGGGCCTTTGTTCTTGCCATAGGAAATGTATATACAATGCATGCTCAATGGCCACAGTCAGGCCCTTTTGGAAAAAACAAAGTCAGGCCGAATTAGCTTTATACCAAATGGCTTCCTCATATACTTCAATATATACTATTGCTTGCCATTTTTATTTGTCACGTGGTTCAGGAGTGGATGGCATGTGGTTCCAGCATGGCTGTCACGTGTTACAGAGGTGGATGGCACGTGGTCAGGCATGTGTGACATGCAACTCCGGTGTTGGTGACATGTGATGCAGGTGTGTGTGCCACATGCCTCACACGTGATTCAGGAGCAGCTGTCACGTGGTTCATGCCTGGCAGGCACGTGGTTCAGACTTGGCTGGCATGTATTTCAGGAGTGGCTCACATGTGGCTCACGTGTGGCTGACACGTGGCTCACACATGGCTCAGGTGTTTTTCAAGTGGGTCCCACATGTGGTTCAGGCATTGCTGACATGTCATTCAGGCATGGCTTGCATGTTGTTTACATGTGGTTCACAGGTGGTTCAGGCGTGGCTTCTATGTGGCTCACATATGGCTCAGACATGGCTCTTGTGTCACTCACATGTTTCTCAGATGTTGTTCAAGCATTGCTCTCAGTTGTTTCAGGCATGGTTCAGGTGTGGCTCACATATGGTTCAGGTGTAGTTCAGGTGTGGCTCACATGTGGTTCAGGTTTCCTCAAGTGTGTCTCACATGTGGTTCAGGCATGGTTCAGGTGTGGCTCACACATGGCTCAGGTGTAGTTCAGGTGTGGCTCACAAATCGTTCACGTGTGGGTCACACATGTTTCTGTTGAGGCTGACACGAGGTTCAGGTGTGGCTCACACATGGCTCAGGTATGGCTGACATGTGGTTCAGGTGTGGCTGATGGGTGCTTCCAGCATGGGTGACACATGGTTCAGGTGTGTCTGACAGGTTGTTCAGGCATGCTGACACGTACCTAAGGTATGGCTCACACGTGACTCAGGCATTGCTGACACATGACTGAGATGTGGTTCACACGTGACTCAGGTATGGCTGACAGGTCACTCAGTGGGGGCTTACACAAAGTTCAGGAGTGGCTGATGCTTGTTTCAGGCATAGCTGGTGTGTGGCTCAGGGGTGGCTGGAGTGTGTTTCAGGCGTGGCTGGCATGTGGTTCAGGTAGGGGTGAGAAATGGTTCATGCATTGGTGACACATGGCTCAGGCATGGGTGACAGGTGGTTCAGGCTTGTCTGACACGTGGCTCAAGAGTGGCTGGCATGTGGCTCATGCTTGACTCAGGCATGGCTGTTGCACGGTTCAGGTGTGGCTGGCTCATGGTTCATGTGTGGCTGACACATGTTTCATGCTTAGTTGACTTGTGGTTCAGGAATGGGTCACACGTGGCTCTGGCATGTCTCTCACGTGTCTCCAGCTTGTCTCACAAGCGATGCAAGCATTTCCTGATCATGTTTCAGGCCTGTTTTACATGGTTCAGGCATGGATGAAATGTGGTTCAGGCATAGCCAGCTGTTGGTTAGGGCATTGGTGTCACATTGTGCTGACGTGGCCAGCATGTGTTTCAGGCGTGGCTTAAATGTGATTCAGGCATCAAGAAAATGTGATTCTGGCATGGCCGAAATGTGGGTCACACATGGCTGTCACATGTACAGGCGTGGCAGAAGTGTGGTCCAGGTGTGGTGGAAAAGTCATTCAGGCATGGTAGAAACGTGGTTCACGGATGGCAGAAACGTGGTTCAGGTGTGGTGGGAACCTGGTTCATGTGTTGATGGCACATTGTTCTGAGGTGGCCAACACATGTGTTACAAGTGGCAGGGACATTGTACAGGCGTGGCAGAAACGTGGTCCAGGCATGGCAGAAATGTGGTTAAGGCATTGCCTGCCCATGGTTCAGGCATGGTGCAAACGTGGTTCAGGTGGGGCAGGCACATGGTTCAGGCATGGCTGGCATGTGTTTCTGGCATGGCTGGCATGTTGTTCTGGTGTGGCTGACACAATGTGAAGGTGTAGCCAGCACGTGGTTTATGAGTTGCCAGTACAGGCATCTGGCACTAGTTCAGGCTTCACTGGCACGAGGATCCAGCATGCTCAGCATGTGGATCTGGCTTGGTCAGTACATGGTTCAAGTGTAGCAGGCACGTGGTTCAGGCATGGCAGGCACGTGGTTCAGGTGTGGCTGGCACATGGTTCAGGTGTGGCTGAAATGTAGTTCAGGCGGGGGTGACACTTTGTTTAGGTGTGGGTGACATGTGGTCCTGACATTGCTGGCAGGTGGCTCATACCTGGCTGGCCTGTGGTTCAGGGTGGCTGGCACATTGATGAGTAATGGCTGGCATATGTTTATATCATCTGTGACACATGTTTCACGCATGGCTGACACGTGGTTCAGGTGTGGTAAGCACATGGTTCCGGTGTGGCTGGTACGTGTTTCCAGCATGGATGGTGCTGCTTCAGGCATGGAAAGCATGCAGTTCCAGCATGGCCAGCAGGTGTATCAAGCATGGCCAACATGTGTGTCAGGCATGGCCTACATGTGGTTCATGAGTTGCCAGCACATGGTTCATGCATGTAAGGCATGTGGTTCAATATTTGATGGCACATGGTTCAGGCATGGTAGACACCTGGTTCAGGTATTGCTGGCATGTGGTTCAGGTGTGGATGGCATGTGCTTCCAGCATGGCTGGAACATGGGTCAGGTGTGGCCAGCACATGGTTCCAGTGTGGCCATCATGTGGTTCCTCCATGGCAGTTACATGGTATAGGCATAGCCAGCACGTGGTTCTGGGGTGGCTGGCACATGATTCAGGCATGGCCAGCATGTGTTTCTGACATGGAAGGCACATTGCTCTTGCGTGGGCAGCACATGGTTCATGTGTGGTCGAAATGTGGTTCCGCCATGACCGGCACATGGTTCAGGCATGGCTGGCATGAGGATCCGGCCTGCTTGGCATGTGGATCTGGCTTGGTCAGCACATGGTTCAGGCATGGTTGAAATGTGGTTCAAGCGTGGGAGACACTTTATTCAGGCATGGGTGACACATGGTCCTGGTGTGGCTGACACATGGCTCACGTGTGGCTTGCATGTGCTTTAGGTTGTCTGGCACATTGATCAGCTGTGGCTGGCATATGTATATGTGGTGTGTGACACGTGTTTCAGGCCTGGCTGACGTGTTGTTCAGGCACAGCAGGCATGTGGTTCAGTCGTGGCCAACACATGGTTCAGGAGTGGATGGCATATGCTTCAGGTGTGGCTGGCACGTGGTTCCAGCGTGGATGGCACATGGTTCCGGCATGGCCGTCATGTGCTTCAGGCTTGGCTGTTACATGGTATAGGCATGGTTGGCATGTTTCTGGCATGGCTGGCATGTTGATTTTGCATGGCCAACACATGGTTCAGGTGTGTTCAGCAAGTGATTCAGGCATGGCCGGTACATGGTTCAACACTGGCTGGCACGTAGTTCAGTTGTGGAGGGCACGTGGTTCAAGCATGGCAGGCACATGGTTCCAGCGTGGGTGGCATGTTGATCCAGTTTGGTTGGCATATATTTGGGGCAAGGCCAGCAAATCGTTCAGGCATGGCTGATACATGGCTCATGCAAAGATTACACATGGTTTAGGTGTGTTTGGCATGTGGTTCTGGCACTCCTGGCATGTGGTCCAGGTGTGGCTGACACTTGGTTCTGGCATGGCTGACACATGGGTCAGGGTTTGCAGAATAGTGTTTCAGGAATGGCTGGCACGTGGTTCAGGAATGGCCAGCACGTGGTTCTGGTGTTGCCGTCATGTTGTTCAGTCATGGCAGTTACATGTTACAGGCATGGCCAGCATGTGGTTCCAGCGTGGCCGGCTCATGATTCAGGCATGGCCTGCACGTGTTTCTGGCATGGCCAGAATGTTGCTCTTGCATGGTGGTCACATGGTTCAGGCATGCCAGGCATGTGGTTCAGCTGTGGCTGGTACGTGGATCCAGAATGCCTAGCAGATGTTTCAGGTGTGGTGGAGACTTGATTCAGGCATGGCTGGCCCATGGTTCCGGTGTGGCCAACACATGTTTCTGGCATGGCTGACACGTGGTTCAGGCATGGCTGGCTCATGGTTTAGGCATGCCCGGCACATGTATCTGGTGTGCTTAGCACGTGGTTTTGCATGCCTGGCAAGTGTTTCAGGTGTGGGAGGCTCATGGTTCCCAGCATGGCAGGCGTGTGGTTCCAGCATGCCTCATACATAGTTCAGCTGTGGGTCACACGTGGTTCAGGCATCAGTGACATATGATTCAGGCAGGGCTTACACGTGATTCAGGTGTGGCTGACACGTGGTTCAGGCATCAGTCACACGTGATTCACACATCACTGACACATGACTCAGGTGTGGCTCACATGTGGTTCAGGTATGGCTGACATGAGGCTCACACATGGCTCAGGCATGTTTCAGGTCTGGCTCACATGTGATTCAGGTGTGGTTCAAGGGTCATTCAGGTGTGGTTCAAGTGTGGCTCCCAAGTGGTTCACATGTGGTTCAGGTATAAGTTAGGCATTATTCACATGTGGTTCTGGTGTGGCACACAACTGGTTCAGGCATGGCTCTTATATAGCACAGGTGTAGCTAAATTGTGGTTAACTTGTGGTTCAGGTGTGGTTGATGCATGGCTCAGGTTTGTCTGAGTTGCTCAGGCATGCTTTACACATGGCTGACTCCTGGTTCAGGCATGCCTGATGTGTGGGCCAGCCATAGCTGGCACTTGATACAGGTGTGTCTGGTGCACAGTACTGACATGTCTGATGTGTGGTTCAGGTGCGGCTGGCACATTGTTTAGATGTGGCAGGCACGTGGGTCAGGCATGGCCAGTAATTGGTTCAGGTGTGGCTGCCATGTGGTTTAGGCATGGGTGACGTGTGTTTCTGAAGTGGCTGACAGGTGGTACAGGTGTGTCTGGCATGTGGTTCACACGTGGAAGGCATGTGGCTCAGGCATGGCTGGCACATAGTTCAGGCGTGCCTGGCATGTGGATCAGGTGTACCTGGCACGTGATTCAGGCATAGCAGGCATGTGGTTCTGGTGGGGCAGGCAAGTGGTTCCAGCATGTCTCACACGTGGTTCAGGTGTGGGTGACATGTGGTCCAGGCATTGGTGGCACATGATTCAGGCATGGCTGACTGGTGTTTCTGTAGTGGTTGATACGTGGTTCAGCTGTGGTTCAGACATGGGTGACACATGGTTCAGCTGTGCCGTAACGTGACTCAGGTGTGTTTCTGGTTCAGGTGTGGCTCACACATGGTTCATGTGTGGGTGACACATGGTTCAGGCATAGCCCACATGTCGTTCATGCATGGCTCACACTTGGTTCAGGCATAGCTCATCCGTGGCTCACACGAAGTTCAGTAATGACACACAAGTTCTCCAGGCGTAGCTCTCATGTGGTTCATGCATGGCTTGCAGGTGGTTCAGGCATGGCTGACATGTGGTTCAAATGTGACTGACATGTGACTCATGCATGGCTCACATGTGGGTCAGGCACAGCTCACACATGGTTCAGGTGTGGCTCACATGTGCCTCAGGTGTGGCTCAGGCATTGCTGACATGTGGTACAGGTGTGGCTCCTATGTTATTCAGGTGTGGCTCTCTCATGGTTCAGATGTGACTCACACGTGATTCAGGCTAGCTTGCCCATTGTACAGGCGTGGCTAACACGTGGTTCAGGTGTGGCTGGCACATTGTTCAGGTGTGGCCAGCGTGTGCTCCAGGTGTGGGTGACAGGTGGTTCAGGCATTGGTGACACATGGCTCAGGCATGGGTGACAGGTTGTTCAGGCTTTGGTGACACGTGGCTCAGGATTGGCTGGCACATTGCTCACGCTTGACTCAGGTGTGGCTGTCACATGATACAGGTGTGGCTGGCTCATGGTTCAGATGTGCCTGGCATGTGGTTCATGTGTGGCTGAAATGTGGTTCAGGCTTGGTTGATACATGGTTCAGGCGTGGGTGACACATGGCTCTGGCATGTCTCTCACGTGACTCAAACGTGTCTCACAAGTGATACAGGCATGGCTTGCTCGTGTTTCAGGCATTTTTAACATGTGGTTCAGGTGTGGCTGAAACATGGTTCAGGTGTGGCAGACACATGGTTCAGGCATGGCTGGCACATGTTTCAGACGTGCCCAGCATGTGGATCAGGAATGCCCTACACGTGGTTCCAGTGTGCCTGTCATGTGGATACAGCATGGTTGGCATGTGCTTCGGGTGTGGCAGGCACGTGGTTCAGGCATTCCAGCTACAGTTATCAGGCCTGGCAGGAACATGTTTCTGGTGTGGCCAACATGTGGTTCATTCATGGCCAGCATTTTGTACATGCATGGCAGAAACGTGTTTCAGGCATGGTGGAAACGTGGTTCATGCGTGGCTGGCTTGTGGTTCAGGTGTGGCAACCACGTGGTTCAGATGTGCCATTAACGTGGTTCAGGTGGGGAGAAGACATGTTTCTGGCATGACCGGCAAGTTGTTCAGGCGTGTCAGTCTCATGGTTCAGGGATGGTTGGCGCATTGTTCAAGGGTGGCTGTAAAGTATTTCAGGTCTGGGTGACATGAGGTTCTTGCGTGGCTGGAATGTGGTTGACATGTGGCTGGCATGTGTTTCAGGGCAGCTGGCATGTTGATGAGTCATGGCTGTGATGTGTTTGTGTCATTTTTGACACGTGTTTCAGGCGTGGCTGACATGTCTTTCAGGCTTGGCTGGCTCATGGATCAGGCGTGCCTGGCTCATGGTTCACTCATGGCTGGCATGTAGTTCAGGCATGGCTGGCATGTGGTTCATGTGTGGCTGGCACATAGTTCCAACATGCATGACACGTGGTTCCGGCATGGCTGGCACTTGGTTCTGACATGGATGGCACATAGTTCAGGTGTCGATGGCATGTCATTCTGGTGTGGTTGGCACATGGGTCAGGAGTGCCTGGCTGGTGGATCCTGTGTGGCCAGCATGTACTTCTTGCATTGATGGCATGTGCTTCACATGTGGCTGGCACGTGGTTCAGGCATGGCAGAAAGGTGGTTCAGGTGTGGCTGGCACGTGGTTCAGGGGTGGATGGCACATGGATCTGGTGTGGTCAGCATGTGGTTCAGGCGTGGGAGTCACGTGGTTCAGGTGTGGCCAGCACCTGTTGTCAGTGTGCAAGAACCATGCTTCAGGCTTGGATGGCACATGCTTCCAGTGAGTCCGGCAGGTGTTTCTGGCTTGTCAGCACATGGGTCACTTTTGGCCAGGACATGGTTCATGCATGGATGGCACGTGGTTCAAGCTCTGATGGCAAGTGGTTCAGGTGTGACTAGAATATGATTCAGGTGTGGCCGGCACGTATTTCCAACATGGTCAGCAGATGGATCTTGCATGACAGCCATGTGGTTCAAGCATGTCTGGCGTGTGGTTCAGGTGTGGTGGAAATGTAGTTCAAGGGTGGCAAAAACATCATTCACATGTGGGTGAATGGTGGCTCAGGTTTGGTGGAAACGTCCAACCATGACATGCTTGTGTTTCAGGCATGTCTGGAACATGGATCCAGCGTGGCTTGCATGTGGTTTAGGCATGGCAGAAACGTCATTCAGGCGTGGCTGGCATGTAGTTGAGGCATGGCTGAAACGTGCTTCAGGTGTGGGTGACATGTGGTTCAAATTTGGGTCACAAGTGGCTCTGGTCTGGCTGGCATGTGGTTCATGCATGACTCACATGTGGTTCAGGGTGTCTGGCACATTGATCAGTCATGGCTGGGACGTGTTTATATCATGAGTAACACGTGTTTCAGGTGTGGCTGAGATGTGTCTCATGTATGGCTGGCAAGTGGTTCAGGCATGCCCGGCACATGATTTAGGCATGGATGGCATGTGTCTCTGTTGTGGCAAGCACGTGGGTAATACCAGGCCAGCCCATGGCTCCGGTGTGGCTGTCATGTGCATCTGGCATGCCTGGGACGTTGTTCATGCATGGTGGAAATGTGGTTCTGGTATGGCTGGCATGTGTTTCAGACATTGATGGCACGTGGTTCAGGCATGGAAGGCACATGGTTCAGGCATGGCAGAATCATGGTTCAGGTATGGCAGAAATGTGGTTCAGTTGTGGCCAGCAATTGTTTAGGCATGGTTCAGGTGTGGCTGGCATGTGCTTTAGGCATGCCTGGCATGTTGTTCTTGCTTGAGAGGCATGTGGTTCACGTGTAGCAAGCACGTGGTTCATGAGTGGCTGGCATGTGGCTCAGGCGTGGTGAAAACATGGTTCAGGCATGGCAGAAACATTGTTCAGGTCAGGCTGGCAAGTGGTACAGGTGGGGCAGGGATATGGTTCATGTGTGGCCAGCACATGTTTCCAGCATGACCAGCATGTGGCGCCGGCATGGCTGGCACATTGTTCAGGTGTAGCCACCAAGTGTTTCAGGCATGGCTGAAACATGATTCAGGCGTGTGTGACACATTGTTCAGACATGGGTGACACGTGGTTTTGGCATGGCTGGCACATGGTTCACATGTGGCTGGCATGTGGTTCAGGATGGTAGGCATGTTGATCAGGTGTGGATGGCACGTGTTTGTGTCTTGTGAGACAAGTGCTTCAGGCATTAATGGCATGTGTTTCAGGCATGGCCGACATGTGGTTCTAGGTGTTGATGTGACATGGTTGAGGCATTGCCAGCATGTGTTTCTGGCATGGCTGGCACATGCTTCAGGCATTGCAGGCATGTGGTACAGGCCTGGCAGAATCCTGGTTCGGGTGTGGTGGAAACGTGGTTCAGGTCTGGCCGGCAACTGTTTCCAGCATGGCTGGCATGTGGTTCTGGCATGACAGGCACATAGTTCAGGTGTGGCAGAAATGTGGTTCAGGAGTGGCTGGCATGTTTTTCAGGCATGGCGGAAACGTGGTTCAGTCATGGAGGGAACATGGTTCAGGTGGGGCCGGCATGTGGTTCAGGCCTGGCTGGCACGTGGTTCAGACTTGGCTGAAATGTGGTTCAGGAATGTGTGAAACACTCTTCAGAACTGGGTGACATGTGGTTTTGGCATGGCTGTCACATGGTTCACGTGTGGCTGGCATATGGTTCAGGGGGCTGGCATGTGGTTCACCCATGGCTGACACATGACTGAAGCATGTCTGGCACATGACTCAGGTGTTGCTGACAGGTTATTCAGTCGTGGCTCACATATTGTTCAGGCATGGCTGATGTGTGGTTCATGGATAGCTGGTATGTGGCTGAAGGGTGGCTGGAGTGTGGTTCAGGTGTGGCTGTCATGTGGTTCAGGTATTGACAGGTTGTAGTTCAGGCATGGAAGGCACATGGTTCTGGGGTGGCCAGCATGTGGGTCAGGCATTAGTGGACCTTGGTTCTGGTGTGGTTGGCCTGTGGTTCAGGCGTGGATAGCACGTGGTTCAATTGTGGCTCTCATGTGTGTCAGGCATGGACGGGACGTAGTTCAGGTGTGGAGGGCACATGTTTCTCGCGTGGCTAGCATGTGGGTGAGGAGTGGCTGAACCTTAGTTCTGGCATGGCTGGCATGTGGTTCTGGTGTGGCTGTTACATGGTATAGGCATGGCTGGCACATTGAACTTGTGTGGCTGGCATGTGTTTATGGCATGGCCAGCACGTGGGTCAGGCATGACTGGCACGGTGGCACCTGGTTCAGGCATGGCAGAAATGTGTTTGTGGCATGGAGGGCACGTGATTCCAGCTTGGTTGTCATGTGTTTCTTGTGTGGATGGCACGTGCATCTGTCATGGTTGGCACATGGTTCAGGCTGGGCTGGCATGTGGTTTAGGCATGGATGGCATGTGGTTCTGGTGTGGCCAGCACATGACACTGGTGTGGCCAGCACGTGGGTAAAGTGTGGCCAGCATGCTGTCATGTGGTTCAGGCCTGGCTAAAATGTGGATCAGGTGTGGGTGACATGCTGTTGTGACATGGGTGACACATCATTCTGGAGTGGCTGCCACATAGTCCACACATGACTGGCATGTGGTTAAGGTGTGCTGACATGTTGATTGCGTGTGTCTGGCACATGTTTATGTCATGTGTTTCAGGCATGGCTGGCACATGATTCACACATTGCTCACACTTGACTCAGGCGTGGATCACACGTGGTTCAGGCATGGCTGACACATGACTCAGGTGTGACTGATACGTGATTCAGGCGTGGCTTACACGTGGTTCAGGTGTAGCTCAGTCGTGGCTCACATGAACTTCAGTCATGGCACAAATTTTCTACAGGCATGGCTCTCATGTGGTTCATTTGTGGCTTGCATGTGACTCTGGTGTGGCTCACACGTGGTCCCTGCATGGCTTGCAGGTGGTTCAGGCATGGATGACACGTGGTTCAAGTGTGACTGACACATGACCCAGGCATGGCTCTCACATGTTTCAGCCTTGGCTCATATGTGTTTCAGGTGTAGCTGACACATGGTTGAGGTGTGGCTGACATGTGACACACGCATTGCTCAGGCATGGTTTAGGTGTGGCTCACATGTGGTTTAGGTGATGTTGAACCATGGTGCATATGTGCTTCACATGTTGTTCATGTGTGGTTCAAGCATGGTTCACATATATTTCATTCCTTGTTCAGGTGTGCCTCACACATGGTTCAGGTATAGTCCAGGTGTGCCTCAAAACTGGTCAACGTGTGGCTCACAAGTGTTTCAGGATTGGCTCACAGGTGGTTCAGGCATTGCTGACACATGGTGGAGGTGTGGCTGACATGTGGCTCACTCATGGCTCAGGCATGGCTTTCACATCGCTCAGGCAAAGCTGACATGTGGATCATGGGTGGCTCCTGCGTGTCTCAGGCATGGCTTACATGTGGCTCCTGCATGTTTAATGTGTGGCATGTTTGGTTCAGTCATAGCTGACAGTGTTTATGGTGTGGCTGGCATGTGGTTCGGGCATAGCTGGCATGTGGCTCAGGTCTGGCACAGGTGAGGCTCACACATTGCACACATGTGGCTCAGGTTTGGCTCACATGTGGCTGACTTGTTCAGCTGTGACTGACAGGTATTTCAGGTGTGGCTGGCATGTGCTTAACGCATGGCTGGCACGTGGTTCAACCGTGGCTGACACATGACTGAGGCATTTCTGACACGTGACTGAGGTGTGTCTGACACATGACTCAGACATGATTGACACGTGACTCAGGTGTGGCTGACAGTGTACTCAGTCATGGCTCACACATTGTTCAGGAATGGCTGACGTGTGGTTCTGGCATAGCTGCCGTGAGGCTGAAAGGTGGCTGAAGTGTGGTTCAGACATGGCTGGCATGTGGTTCAGGTGTGGGTGAGAGGTGGTTCAGGCATTGGTGACACATGGCTCATGTGCAGGTGACACATGGTTCAGCATTTGGTGACATGTGGCCCAGGAGTGGCTGGCACATGGCACACACTTGACTCAGGCATGGCTGTCGCATGGTCAGGTGTGGTTGGCTTGTGATTCAGATGTGGCTGTCATGTAGTTCGTGTGGCTAAAACGTGGTTCAGGCTTGGTTGACACATGGTTAAGACTTGGGTGACACGTAGCTCTGGCATGTCTCTCATGTGCCTCAAGCATGTCTCACAAGTGATACAGGCGTGGCTTCCTCATGTTTCAGGCCTTTTTTCATGTGGTTCAGGCCTGGATGGCACGTGGTTCATGTTTCACCGGCACATGGTAAAGGTGTGGCTGGACCTTGGTTCCAGTGTGGCTGGCATGTGGTTCTCATGTGGCCATTACATGGTACAGGCATGGCTGGCACACTTTTCAGGCATTGCTGGCACATTGAACTTTTGTGGCCAGCACGTGGTTCAGGCATGGCTGGCGTGTAGTTCGGGTGTGGTGGAAACGTGGTTCACACATGGTGGAAATGTGGTTCAGCCATGACTGGCATATAGTTGAGGCATGGATGGCATGTGGTTCAGGCATGGCTGGCAGGTGGTTCAGGTGTGGCCAGCAGGTGGTTCAAGTTTGGCTGGCACATGGTTCAGGTATGGCTGGCACATGGTTCAGGCATGGCAGAAATGTGATTCAGACATGGCTGGCATGTTGTTCAGGGGTGGATGGCAAATGGATCTGGCATAGTCAGCATGTGGGTCTGGCATGGGAGTCACATGGTTCACGTGTGGCTGACACCTATTGTCAGTGTGGATGAACCATGCCTCAGACATGGATGGCACATGCTTCCAGCGTGTCCGGCAGGTGTTTAGGGCATGGACGACACATGGGTCAGTTTTGGCTGGCACATGGTTCAGGCTTTGATGGCACATGGTTCAGGCATGGCCAGAATATGGTTCAGGTGTGGCAGGCACGTGTTTCTGACATGGCCAGCACATTGATCTTGAATGACCGGCATGTGGTTCAGGTGTGGTGGGAATGTGGTTCAAGGGTGACAGGAACATCACTCAGGCATGGTGGAATGGTGGTTCCGGCATGGTGGAAATGTTGTTCAACCACAACAAGCACATGTTTCAGGCATGGCTGGCACATGGATCCAGCGTGTCTTGCACATGGTATAGATGTGGCAGAAATGTTATTAAGGCATGGCTGGCATATGGTTCAGGCATAGTTGAAACATGGTTCAAGCAAGGGTAACACATGGTTCAGGCGTGGGTCACAGGTGGTTCTGGCATGGCTGGCATGTGGTTCACACATGCCTCGCATGTGGTTCAGGGTGGCTGGCACATTGATAAGTCATGGCTGGAAAGTGTTTATATCGTGTGTGACACATGTTTCAGGTGTGGCTGAGACGTGTCTCATGCGTAGCTGGCAAGTGGTTCAGGAGTGACCGGCACGTGATTCGGGCATGGATGGCACATGTTTCTGTCATGGCCAGCACATGGGTAATGCGTGGCCGGCACATGGATCCAGCATGATCATCATGTGGACCTGGCATGTCTGGGCCATTCTTCATGCATGGTGGAAACGTGTTTCCGGCATGGCTGGCATGTGTTTCAGACATTGATGGCATGTGGTTCAGGCATGGGAGGCACCTGGATCCAGCATTTTTCGCCCATGGTTCAGACATGGCAGGCACAGGGTTCAGGCATTGCAGGCATGGGGTTCAGGCATTGCAGGCATGTGGTTCAGGCATGGAGGGCACGTGATTCCAGCATGGTTGTCACGTGGTTCAGGTTTGAATGGCATGTGCATCTGTCATGTTTGACACGTGTCTCAGGCTTGGCTGGCACATGGTTCAGGTGTGGAAGGCATGTCATTCCAGTGTGGTTGACACATGGGTCAGGTGTGCCCAGCCCGTGGTTCCTTTGTGGCTGGCACATGGATCTGGGGTGTTCAGCATGTCATTCAGGCATGGCAGGCACATGGTGCAGGCGTGGCAGGCACCTGGTTCAGGCATGGCTGGCATGTGGTTCAAGAGTGGCTGTAACATGGTTCAGGCATGTGTTGGTGACACGTGGTTCTGGCATGGCTGGCAGGTGGTTCATGCGTGGCTCACATGTGGTTCAGTATGGCAGGCACGTTGATCAGTCGTGGCTGGCAAGTGTTTATATAGTGTGAAATGCATGTCTCAGGCATGGCTGACACATGCCTCAAGCATGGCTGGCACCTGTTTCAGGTGTGCCTGGCACATGGTTCAGTCATGGCTGGTACGTTGTTCAGGGCTATCCAGCGTGTGGTTGAGGTGTGGCTGGCACATAGTTCAGGCATGCATGACATGTGGTTCTAGCCAGGCCAGCACTTGGTTCCAGCGTGGCTGGCACGTGATTCAGGTGTAGATGGCATGTCATTCTGGTGTGGTTGGCAAATGGGCTGCCAACTGCTGTGTTACACAAGAAGTCCTTGATGCAAGGGGAAGTGTGACAAATGAAGACAGAGAGGACAGGGGATTGTGAGACATGAACTCAGAGATACAAGTGGCATTATGGCACACAAAGTCAAAAACACTACTGAGTGTGATACACATGAAGTCAGAAATGACAGGCGGAATGTGATAGACAAAGTTGGGGATGACAGGTGGAGTGTGACACAGAGACTGACGCCATGGCATGTGTTACACACAAAATCTTTGATGTCAGGGGGAGTGTGACACCAAGTCTGAAACACCAGGTGTAGTGTTACACAGGAAGTCAGAGACACCAGTGGTTGTGTTATACACAAGTTCAGATATGCCATGGGGAGTGTGAAACACCAAGTCAGAGACACCAGAGGGAGTGTCAAACATGAAGTTAGAGACACCAGGCTGATTGTGACACACAATGTCAGAGATGCCACAGTGAATTTTACATACAAAGTCAGAGATGTCAGGGATAGTGTGACACACGATGTCAGAGATGCCATTGGCTTTATGACACATGAAGTCAAAGACACAAAGGGGAATATTGCACATTGAGTAATAGATAAGATGGGAAGTTGGACACATCATGAAGTCGGAGACAACAGGTGGAGTCTGACCATCTAATTCAGAGTTGCCATGAGGTATGTTACACACAAATTGAGAGACGCCAGGGGTACTATTCTAAATGAAGTCAGAGATGCCAGCAGAACTGTTACATATGAAGTTATAGATGGCAGGGGCAATGTGATGCATGAACTCAGAGATAAAATGGGGAGTGTGACACATGAAGTCAAGACACCACATGGATTCTTATACGTGAAGTCAGAGATGCGATGGTTAGAGTTACACACAAAATCAGAGACACCAGTGGAGTTGATATGCATGATTTCAGAGACCCCAGATGGTCAATGACGCATGAAGTGGGAGATGCCACTTGGAATGTTACGCACGAAGTCAGAGACATCAATTTGAGTGTTACACATGAAGTCAGAGACGCCAGGGGAAGTGTTACAAATGAGGTCATAAATACCATGGGGAGCATTACTGTCCTGTGAAACAGGAAGTCAGACAAATGGTCAAAGGTGACACGTGAAGTCAGAGGTGATATGAGGGTGAGTGACGTGAATTCATAGATGACACATTGATATTACACATGAAGTAAGAGATGGCATGCGAAGTGTTACACATGTTATTCGAGTTGCCACATGGTGTGTTACACATGACAAGATGTACACCAGGGGTACTGTGACACATGAAGTCAGAGACGCCAAGGGAAGTGTTATGTATGATGTCAGAGATGACATCGGGAGTGTGACACACAAAGACAGAGACTCCATGGTAAGTGTAAGGTAAGACATCAGAGACAATATGTGTCATGTTACTGATGAAGTCACAGACTAAAGGGGGAGAGTTACACATGAATCAGAGACACCAGGGTGAGTTTTACACCCAAAGTCAGAAACACTATGGGGAGTGTTACACTCGATGTAAGAGATGCCATGGGGGAGTGTTACACATGAAGACAGAGATGTCACCTGGTTTGTTACACATGAAATCAGAGATACCATTGGGAGTCTTTCACACAAAGTGATAGATAGTAGGAGGATTGTGACCTACAAACTCAGAGACACAAAAGGGAGTGTGACATACAATATCATAGATGCCATGGAGTGAGTTACACATGAAGTCATACATGCCAGGTTGAGTCTGATATATGAGGTAGGGGATGCCATGTGGAGTGTGACACACGAATTTGGAGATACAATAGGGAGTGTTGCACATGAAGTCAGATACGCCAGGGAGAGTGCGACTCATGAAGTCACAGATCCCATGTGGAGTGTGTCACAAAAAGTCAGAGATGCTAGGGCTATTGTGACATGAAGTCAGAGTCATCAGGTGGAGTTTTACACACGAACTCAGAGACAAAATGTGGATGCTTACACACAAATTGTGAGAATCCAGGGGTGTGTGACACACAAAGTCAGAGATGCCAGGGCAAGTCTGACACTCAAAGTCACAGATGACAGGTTGACTATGACCCTCAAATTCAGAGATGCTACAGGGAATGTTACACACAAATTAAGAGCCACCATGGGCAGTATTATACATGAAGTCATAGATGCCCGTGGGAGCATTACACATGAAGTTATAGATGGAAGGGTCAGTGTGACATATGAACTCAGAGATGAAAGGGAGAATGTGTTACCCAGAATCAGAAACACCACCAGTGTGTTAACACAAAGTTAGAGACACCAAGAGGAGGGTGCCAAACAAGTAAGGAATGCCAGGTGAAGCATGACACACGAAGTCAAAGACTCCATGTGGAGTGTTACTCACAAAGTCAGAGATGCTAAGGGTAGTGTGAAACAAGAAATTAGAGACACTAGTGGGATTATGACATGAAGTCAGAGACACCACAGTGAGTTTTACACATGATGTCAAAGACTCCACATGGAATGTTATGTCCCATGTCTGTGACGCCAGGTGGAAGAGGACACATGATTTCAGAGACAGCACAGGGAGTGTCACACACAAAGTAAGAGACTCCATGGGGGATTATTTCACATGAAAGACTAAGTGCCACATGGGGTTTTATACATGAAGTAAGAAATTCCAGGAGAAGTGGGATACATGAAAGTGATGCCAGGCAGGGTGTGACACACAAAGTCAGAGATGCCAGGGAGTGTGTTACACATGAACTCAGAGACACCATGGGGTTGTGTTACACATGAAGTCAGAGACGCCAATATCATGAAGTCAGTGTGACACAATATCAGAGATGACAGTTCATGTGTGACACCCCAAGTCACAGACAACATGGGGAATGTTACACATGAAGTAAGAGAGGCCAGTGGGAATGTTATACATGAAGTCGGAGTTGCCATTGGGAGTTTTACACACAAAGGTATAGATCGTAGGGGGAGTATTATGCACATAATCAGAGACACAAAAGGGAGTGTTTTACATGAGGTCATAGATGCCAAGGGGTGAGTTACATAAGAAGACAGACATGCCAGGGGGACTGTGATACACAAAGTTAGGGATGCTAGTCACAGTGTCACATGAATTCAGAAATGTAATTGGGAGTGTTGCACATGAATCCGATATGACAGGGGAAGTGTGACACACAGAGTCAGAGCCAGCATGGTGAGTCTTTCTTTCGAAGTCAGATAGAACAGGGGAAGTGTTACTCATGAAATTAGAGATGCCATGAGAACTGTTACACACAAATACAGAACACAAGGGGGAGTATGTTACACGAAATCCATGATGCCAGTGGGAATGTGACACATGGAATAAGAGATGATAAGGTGAGTGATACACTCAAAGTCACAGATGCCAGGTAGAGTTTGACACACGAAATCAGAACCACCAGGGCGAGCATTACACAAGAAGTTTGAGATGCTACAGGGCAGTGCTAGATGCAAAGGGAGAAACACCATGTGGAGTGTTACACATGAAGTCAGAGACACCAGGGGGAGTATACCACACAAAGTCAGAGGCACCATGTGGAGTCTTACACATGATGTCAGAGACACTAGGGGGAGTGTTACACAAGAAGTCAGAGATGCCAGGGGTAGTGTTATACACAGAGTCAGAGGCACCAGGTAGTGTGTGACACACAAAATCAGAGAAGACAGGGGTATTGTGATGCACCATGTCAGAAATTTGAGGGGGAGTGTTACACATGAATTCAAGGACAGCAGGGGTTTAGTGAAAAGTGAATGCAGAGATGACAAGGGGACTGTGGCACACAAGTTAGAGAAGACACGGGGGTGTTTTATGCATGAAAACCAAGATACCTTGGGGAGTGTTACGCACCAAGTCAGAGATGACAGGGGGAGTGTGAAACACAGAGTCAGAGCCTACAGGGGAAGTGTTAAACACGATGTTGGAGACACCAGGGGGAGTGTTATACAGGAAGTCAGAGATGGCATTGGGAATCTTACACCTGAAATTATAGATGACAGGGACAGTGTGATGCACATACCCTGAGACACAAAGGAGAATGTGAAACATGAAGTCATAGACGTTATGGGGTGATTTACAAATGAAGTCATACAAGCCAGGCAAATGTGACACCAGGCAGAGTGTTCCACATGGATTCTGAGACACCAGATTGAGAGTGATGCACAAAGTCACAGACACCATGGGGATTGTGACACACGAAGTCAGAGACACCAGGTCGAGTTTCACACACAACATCAGAGGTGTCGGGGAGACTGTTACACACAAACATAGAGACACAAGGTGCACTATTACACACGAAGTCTTAAATGCCATGGGTGGTGACACACGAAGGCAGAAACACCACGTGTAGAGTTACACAGGAAATCAAAGACATCAGGGAGTTTGTAACACACAAATTCAGAAACACCAATGGAGAGTGTTATGCACAAATTAAGAGACAATATGGGGAGTGTTATGCAAAATGTCTGCGATAGAGGTTGGAGTGTTACTCACGAAGGTATAGATGTCAGGGAGAATGTGATACACAAACTCAGACAGCAGAGGGAGTGTGAGACACAAAGAGATGCCATGGGGTGTGTTACACAAGATGTCAGAGTAAACAAGGGGCAGGTGACACACAGACACAGAGATGCCTGGTGGACTGTTACACACTCATTCTGAGACCCCAGGGGAAGTCTGACACATGAA
Source organism: Equus asinus (assembly GCF_041296235.1). Lineage (NCBI taxonomy): Eukaryota > Metazoa > Chordata > Mammalia > Perissodactyla > Equidae > Equus > Equus asinus. The sequence continues at coordinate 13,731,864 of NC_091818.1, forward strand.
GTCAGAAACACGAGCGGTAGTGTTAAGCAGGAAGTCAGAGACACCAGGATGAGTGTGACAGAAGAAGGCATAAAACTTCATGATGAACATGAAGTCAGAGATGACAGGTGGAATGTTACCCAAGAAGTCATACATGCCAGGAGGATGGTTACACACAAAAACACAGACTCCATGTGGAGTGTTACACATGAAGTATGAAACACCAGGTGGAGTGTTAAACACAAAGTGAAAGACACCACATGGAGTGTGACACATGAAATCAGAGACACCATTCATAGTGTTACACAAGAAGTAATAGATGGCATGGGGAGTGTGATGCACATACTCAGAGAAACATGGGAGAGTATGACATATGATATCACAGATGCCAGGAGGAATGTGACTCATGAAGTTAGAGACACCAGAGGGAGTACAAAGGAGGAAGTCATAGATGCCACTTGGAGTCACATGATGTCAGAGATGCAAAGTGGAGTATTACACATGAACTCAGAGACACAAGAGGGATTGTTACGCATGAATCTGAGACAACAGTGGCTGTGTGACATGTCAGAAACACCAGGGGTAGTGTTACACAGGAAGTGAGAGAGAACAGGGAGTGTGTGACAGACACATCAGAGACGCCATGTGGAACTTTTACAAACAAAGCCAAAGACACTAGGGTGAGTGTTACACAGGAAACCAGAGACAGCAAGAGGAGAGTCATACCAAAAGTCAGAGACACCAGGGGGAGTGTTACACATGAAGTTAGTATTGCCACATGAAGTGTTACAAATGAAGTCTATGACTCCACGAACTGAGTGTCAAATGACTTCAAAGAGGTCAGGGAGAATGTAATACATGAAGTCAGAGATGCCACAAGGAGTGTGATGCATGAAGTCACAAATGACAGGGTGACTTTGACACATGAACCCAGTGATGCCTAGGGGAGTGTTACACATGAAGTCAGAGATGCCATGGGGGAGTTTGATACAGGAATTCATAGACAAAAGGAAGTGTGTGACACACAAATTGAGAGAATCCAATGGGGAGTTTTATGCCAAAGTCAAAGACACCAGTGTGAGTGTTATACACAAAGTTAGAGATGCTACATTGAGTGTTATGCAAAATGTTCAAGACACCAGTGGGATAGTTACACACGAAGTTATAGGTGGCAGGGGGAATGTGAAGAAGGAACTCAGAGACACCAGAGGGAGTGCAACACACAAAGTCAGAGACTCCATGAGGTGTGTTACAAATGAAGTCACAGACACCAGGGGGACTGTGATACATGGAGTCAGAGACAATATGTGGATTGTTATACATGAAGTCAAAGATGCCTGGGAGATTGTGACACAAGAAGTCCCAGACATCAGGAGGAGTGTGACACAAGAAGACAGAGTCACCTGGAAGAGTGTTACATGTGAAGTCAGAAATCACTTGTGGACTGTGATACATGAATTCAGACACCACGTAGGAGGGTTACACAATGTCAGAGACACCATATTTGGTGTTACACACAATTCCAGAGATGTTTAGTGGATTGTTACACAAGGAGCCAGAGACGCCAGGGGGAGTGTTACACACGAAGTCAGAGATGGCAGTGGGATTGTTACACACGAAATAAGACACACCAAGTTGAATATGACACATGGAGTGAGAGAAGACATGGGGATTGTTAAACAAGGAGTCAGAGATGACAAGGAGAGTGTGAAACATGAAATCACAGAGGCCATGTGGACTGTGACACACAAATGAAGACCACAGATGAAGTGTGAAACATGAAATCCCATATGGCATTGGGATTGTGACAAGAAATCAGATTCACCAGGGAGAGTGTTACACAAGCAGTTAGAGACACCCAGAGGTATTTGACACAAAATCATATTTACCAGGTTGACTGTTACACAAAAATCCTAGAGGCCAGAGGGGATTATTATAGTCCAAGGCAGAAATGTCCCGTGCAGTGTTCCACATTAAGTCAGACACTCCAGCGGGACTGTGACACATGAAGTCAGAGGTGAAATGTAGTGTTTCATAGCATGTCAAAGACAACACTGGAAGTGTTACAACTGAAATCTGAGGCCCCATGGGTAGTGTTCCACAAGAAGATGGAGATGCCAGGGAGACTGTGACGCACTAAGTCAGAAACACAAGTGGTAGTGCTACACAGGAAGTCAGAGACACTAGGGACTGTGCTGCACATGAAGTCAGACATGCCATGGGATGTGTGACTCATGATGTCAGAGAGGCCAGTAGAAGAGTGACAGATAATGTCAGAGATGCCAGAGGAAGTGTGACACACAAAGTCAGATGCATCACGGGTTGGCTTACACATGAAGTCATACACGCCAGGAATAGTATGATAGATGAAGTCAAGGATGGAAGGCGGAGTGTGAAACATGAACTCAGAGATATTATGGGGAGTGTTGCACATGAAGTCAGACATGCCAGGGAGAGTGTGACATAGGAAGTCACTGATGCTATGTAGAGTGTGACACACAAAGTCAGATACAACAAGGGTGGTAAGATACACAAAGTCAGAGACATCAGGGAGTGTGTGACACACAACCTCAGAGACACCAATGGGGACTGTTACATACAAAATTAAAGACACCAGGTCAAGTGTTATAAACGATATGTCAGTGGATGTGTTATACACAAAGTTATAGATGGCAGGGGGAATGTGAAGCAGAAACTCAAAGACATCAGAAGGAGTGTGAAACACGAAGTCAGAGACACCATGGGGTGTGTTACACATGAGATCAGAGATGTCAGGGAGAGTGTGATACATGAAGTCATGGACATGAGGTGGAGTATCACACAGGAAGTCAGTGAAGGCACAGGGATTGTTATACATGAAAACAAAGATGCCAGAGGAGCATGACACATGAATTCACAAATGCCAAGAGGGAGGATTATCCATGAAGTCAAAGACATCAAGGAGAATGTAACACACAATGTCAGAGACTACGTGTATATTGAATCACACGGTGACACAGACAACATCTGGAGTGTGACACACGAAGTCAGAGATGACATATGGGGTGTGACATTAATCCAGAATGACATTTTGGGTGTGACACACGAAGTCAGAGACACCACGTGTAGTGTTACACTTGAAGTCAGAAACGCCATGGGAAGAGTTATGCACAATGTCAGAGAGGACAGGGGAAGTGTTATGCAAGATAGACATGATATCGGTTGTGTGACACTTGCACTCATAGACGCCACGAGGAGTGTGCGGCATAAGGTCAGTGATGACAGGTGGAGTGATATGAACAAAGTCACGGGCTATAGGGGGAGTGTTACACATGAATCAGACACAACAGGGTGAGTGTTACATAGGAAGTGAGATATTCAACAGTGAGTGTTACACTCAAAGTCAGAGAAATGAGGGGTAGTATGACACACAAAGCAGAGACACTAGTGTGTTAAACAAGAAGTCTGAGTCTCCAATGGGGAGTGTTACACTAGAAGGCATAAAGGCCACTTTGAGTGTTACACACAAAGTCATAGACACCAGGGGGAGTGTTTCCCACAAATCAGAGGTACCATGTGGAGTATTACACATGAAGTCTGGCACGCCACAGGGGAGTGTTACACATGAAGGAAGAAATGCCACATGGAGTGTTACACCCAGAGTCAGAGACACCAGGAGGAGTGTTTCACACAGAGTCTGAAATGCCACATGGTTTGTTACACACAAAGTCTGTGATCCCAGGGGATGTGTGACCCAAGATGTCAGACATACTAGGGGGATTTTGATAACTAAATCAGAGACCCAAGATGCAGTGTGACACACAAAGTCAGAGAAGACAGGGTGAGTGTGATGCATGGACTCTGAGAAACAAGGGGGAGTGAGACACACAAAGTCAGTGACAACACCAAGTTTATTACACTAAAGCCAGAGACAAGATGGGTAGTGTGTTACACAAAGTCAAGGTTGCTAGTCAGAGCATGGCAAATGAAGATAGAGATGACATGGGGAGTGTTGCACAGGAAATCTGAGAAGCCATGGGGCATGTGACACAAGAAAGAAAGACCAGGCATAGTATTACACAGGAAGTCAGAGACACCAGCTATTGTGTTACACATGAAGTCAGAGATGTTACCCAGAGTGTGACACATGAAGTGAGAGATACAAGAGGAACTGTGACACACAAAATGAGAGACTATAGGGAGATTGTGACACATGAATTCAGAGATGCCACATGATACTGTTACACACTAAGTCAAAGACACCAGTGGGAGTGTTACACACGAAGTCAGAGACAACAGGATGTGTGTAAAACATGAAGTCATAGGTGGCACATTGAGTGTTACACATGAACTCACAGCTCACAGACACTAGGTGGAGTGTTACACATGAAGTCACAGATGCCAGGGGGAGTGTTACTAATCAAGTCAAAATCACCAAGGGTAGGGTGACACTCGAAGTCAGAGAAGATAAGAGGAGTGTGACACAAAGTCCAGGATGCCAAGTGTAGTGTGACACATGAAGTCAGACATGGCAAAGGAGAGTGTTACAAGTGAAGTCAAAGACACCATTTGTAATGTTACACACAAAGTCAGAGACTGCCCAGGGAGTGTTAAGAACAAAGTCAAAGACATGAGGGGAAGTGTGACACGTGAAGTCAGAGGTGCCACCGTGACTGTTACCCACAAAGTCAGAGATGCCTTAGTGAACGTTACACACTTATACAATGATGCCAGGCAGAGTATGAGACACAAAGTAAGAGCTGCCATGGGGATTGTTACACACAAAGTCTGAGATTCCAGAGGAGTGAGACACAGTCAGAATCACCAGGGGTAGTGTTATACAGAAAGTCAGAGGCACCAGGGAGTGTGTTACACATTATGTCAGATCCTCCTTGGGAGTATGACACACGAAATCAGAGACACCAGGGGAAATGTGAGACATGAAGTATGAGGCATTACGGGGAGAGTTAAACAGAAAGTCCTAGAAGCCAGAGGGATTGTGACACATGAAGTTAGAGACACCATGTGGATTGTGACACACGAAGTCAGAGATGCAATGATGAATGCTACACTTAAAGTCAAAGACTCCAGGGGTAGTGTGACACAAAATCAGAGACAATAGTGTGAGTGTTAGACAAGAATTCTGAAACTCCACAGGGGAGTGTTACACTTCAAGGCAAAGATGACATGTTGAGTCTTAAACATGAAGTCAGCAACACCAGGGTGTGTGTACCACACAAAGTCTGGGACACCACATGGAGTGTTATACACAAAGTTGGAGACAAAATGTGGAGTGTTACACACGAAGTCAGGGACACCACATTGAGAGTTACACACGAATTCCCAGATGCCACAGGGCAGTGTTACACCAGAAGGAAGAAATGCCATGTGAAGTGTCACACACGATGTCTAGACACCAGGGGAATTCTTACACATGAAGTCAGACATGCAATGTGGAGTGTTACACATGAATTCAGAGACACCTTGGGAGGTGTTAGTCATGGAGTCAGGAATGCCAAGTTTTCTGTTACACATGAAGTTTATGATGCCAGTGGGACTGTGACACATGAAGTCAGAGATGCTAGGTGGAGTTTGACACAGGACGTCAGAGAACAAAGGTGCAGTGTGCCACACAAACTCATAGACGCCATGGGGATTGTGACACATAAAGTTAGAGACACCAGGGTGATTCTGACACACTAAGTGAGAGACACCACAGTAAATGTTACACACTAAATCAGGAGCGCCAGGGGTTGTTTGTCGCTTGAAGTCAGAAAAGACTGTCGAGTGTGACCCTCAAAGTTAGATGCCAAGTGGAATGTTACAGATCAATTCAGAGATGAAATGTGGAGTATTATACACAAAGTCAGAGACACCAGTTGGAGTATTATACACGAAGTCAGAGATGCAGAGGGAGTGTGAAACATGAAGTCAGGGACCCCAGGCAGAATGTGACACACGAAGTCAGAAATGCCATGGTGACTGTTACACACAAAGTCAGAGATGACAGAGCTCAAGTGACACACGAAGTAAGAGACACCAGGGGGAGTGTTCCTCACGAATTCAGACATGCCACGAGACAGTGTTAACAAGAAGTGAAAGACACCAGTGGGAGTGTTAGACACAGTGTCAGAGATAACAGGACATGTGATGCACACAAAGTCAGAGGCAGCATATTGAGTGTTACACACGAACTCACAGATACCAGGTGGAGTGTTACAGACAGAATCACAGAGGCCAGGGAAAGTGTTACAAACCAAGTCAGAAATGTCAAAGGGACTGATACACACGAAGTTAGAGACATCAAGGGGACTGTGACATACAATGTCAGAGATTCCAGGGGCAGTGTGACACATGAAGTCAGACTGGCCACATGGAGTCTTACACATGCATTCAGAGGTGCCAGAGTGAGTGTAACTCACCAAGTCAGAGACACAAGGAGGAATGCTACCCATGAAGTCAGAGTCACCAGGTGGAGAGTGACACATGAACATAAGTAAACCACTTGGAAAGTGACAAATGAAGTCAGGGATGATTGGGGACGTGTGACACACGAAGTCAGACACTGCACATATAGTGTTATGCATGATTTCAAAGACACCAGGGGTTGATTTACACGCAAAGTCACTAGACCAGGAGGAGCATTACACACAAATTCAGAGGTGCCATGGGGGAGTGTTACAGACAATGTCAAGCACACCAGGGAGAGTGTTACACATGAAGACAGAGATGAGAGGGGAAGTGTGAAACACGAAGTAGAGATGCCATGTGGGTCTGTTAGGCATGAAGTAAATGACACCAGGGTGACTGTTACAACGAAGTCGGAGGTGAAAGGGAGAGTGTGACAAATGAAGTGAGAGATGATATGTGCAGTGTTGCACACGAAGTCAGAGATGCCAGAGGAAGTGTGACACATAAAGTCAGAGACCAGAGGTGAAGTGTGAAACTCAAAGTTAGACACAACCCAGAGGACTGTTACACATGAAGTCAAAGATGCCATGTTGATCATTATGCATGAAGTCAGAGATGCTACCTCGAGCGCTATACACAAATTCAAATACACCACAGGGGACTTAAAACACATGGTTAAAACACCAGGGTTAGGATTATGCACAAAGCCAAAGACACAAGTGGGAGTGTTACATATGTACTAAAGTACGCAAGATGGAGAGTGACACATGAAGTCAAAGATTAGTGGGGGAGTGTGACACACGATGCCAGAGATGTCATGGGGAAGCGTTACACAAGAAGTCAGTGATGCCAAGGGGAGTGTGACACACTGAATCAGACACTATAGGTGGAGTGTTACTAACAAAGTCAGAGAAGCCAAGAGAGTGTTACACAGAAATTCAGAGATGCCACAGGGGAGTGTTATGCTTGACGTCAAAGACACCAGGTGGAGTGTAACACACGAAGTCAGAGATGCGTCATGGATTGCTACACACAAAGTCACATACAACATTAAGAGTGTTACAGGCAAAGTAAGAGAGGCATGGGGGAGTGTTATGCACAAAATGAAGGACTCCAGGGTAAGTGTGACACAGGAAGTCAGAGACACCAGAGTGACTGTTACACATGAAGTCTGAAACACCACAGGGAGTGTTACACATGAAGTCAGAAACACCAGTTGAAGTGTTAAACACAAACTCAGAGACACACAAAGTCAGAGACAGTATGGAAATTGTGACAGGCAAACTAAGAGACTACATTTGGATTGTGACACACAAAGTCTGAGATGACAGGAGGAGTGTTATACAGGAAGTCAGAGACGAAAGTGAGAACGTCACACACAAAGTCAGACATGACTGGGGGAGTGTTACACGTGAAGTCAGGGACAACAAGGTGAGTGTTAGAAATGATGTGAAAGACACCAGTGGGAGTGTTATACACAAAGTCAAAGACACCAGGTGAAATGTTACACATGAAGTCAGAGATGCCAAGGGGAGTGTTATACACAATGTCAAAGATGCCAGGTGTATTATTATGAAATTAGAAATGCCAGAAGGATGGTTATGCATGAAGTCAGAGATGTCATGTGGAGTTTCTCATATGAAGTCTGACACCAAGTGGAGTCTTTCCCACAAAGTCAGAAACTCCAGGAGTATTGTTACACACCAACACAGAGTCACCAGGTGGATTGTTGCACAGGAAGTCAGAGACACCATGGTGTTTGTGACAGGCAACTCAGATTTGCCACTGGGAGTGAGACACACAAAGTCAGAGAAGCCTGAGGGATTGTGAGACATTAAGTTAGAGATGCCAGGCATATTGTTACACACAAAGTGAGAGACGCCATAGAGAGTATTAGACACAAAGTCAGAGAAGCCACAAGTACTGTTACACACAAATTCCAAGATGTCAGGGGAAGTGTGACACACGAATTAAGAGAAACCACATAGAATGTGACACACGAAGTCTGAGATGCCATGGGGAAGGTTTACACACGAAGCAAGAAATGCCATGTGCAGTGGTTCACATGAAGGCAGAGATGCCAGAGGGAGTCTCACACACGAAGTCAGAGATACCACATGGAGTGTTAACATGATGTCACAGACACCAAGGGGAGTGTTACACAGCAAGTCAGAGATGCCAGAGGTAGTGTTGCACACAGAGTCCAAGATGTGAAGTGTAGTGTAAGACAAGAATTCAGAGATACCACAGGGAGTGCTACACACAAAGTCAGAGATGAAAGGACTACTGTGACACAAAGTCAGAGACACCACTGGAAATGTGACACAAAAACTCAGAGATGCCAGTCTGAGTGTAACAAACGAAGTTATAGATGGCCTGGTAGTGTGGCACATGACGTCACAGTTGCCAGAGGGATTGTGACACACGAAATATGAGACAAAACGGGCAGTGTAATATCCAAAGTCAAAGATGCCATTGGGAGTGTTACACACAATGTCAGAGACAAAAGGGGAATTGTGACACACCAAGTCAGAAACACCAGGATGAGGGATGCAAATGAAGTCAGAGATGCCACAGAGACTGATACACATGATGTCAGAGATGCAATAGAGTGTTTTACACAAGAAGTCAGACACTCCATTTGGAGTGTTACACATGAAGTCAGAGACTCCATTGAAGAGTGCTATGCACGAAGTCAAAGATGACAGGAGGAGTGTTACCCACAAAGTCAGAGAGACCAGGTGGACTGTTACACGTATATTCAGAGACGACAGGAGGAATGTTATATATGAAGTCAGTGTTGTCATGGAGAATGTGATACACGTCAGAGACCTCAGTTGGAGTGTGACACACAAAGTCAGAGAGGTCATGTGGAGTGTGACACATGAAGTCAGGGACACCACTGGGAGTGTTATACACAAAGTCATAACTTCTAGTTAGAGTATTAAATGTGATGTGAGAGCTGCCAGGGGGACTGTGACACATGAAGTCAGAGAGGCTGGGGAGAGTGCCAAGGACAAATTCAGAGATGCAACTCAGTCGTAGTACACACTAAGTCAGAGATGCCAGGGATAGTGTTACACAGGAAGTCAGAGAAAACTGGTAGAGTGTGGCACTTAATTTCTGAGATGTGTCAGGGAATGGTACACACAAAATCAGAAATGCCAGCGGGAGTGCTATACACCAGGACTGAGATGCCAGTGGGAATGTTATGCATAAAGTGATAGACACAGGTGGATGTTACATGAAGTCAGAGTTGTCATGGCAACATTGACCCACAAAGTCAGAGACACCACTGGGAATATTATACACCTAGTCAGAGACACTTGAAGAGTGTTACACGTGAAGTCAGAGACACTAGTGGGAGTGTTACACATGAAGTTAAAGACAGCAGGGGAGTGTGATGCATGAAGTCAGAGACACGATTGGGTGTTACACATGAAGTCACAGACAACAGGGGGAGTGTGATACACAAAGTCACAGAAGCCAGGCAGAGTGAGACACATGAAGTCAGAGGTGCCAGAGGGAGTGTTACACACACAAATCTGAGATGCCAGAGGGAGTGTGACACAAAGTCAGAAAAACAAGGGGTAGTGTTACATAGGCAGTCAGAGGCACTAGGGAGTGTGATACACACTAAGCCAGAGATGCCATGGGGAGTATGACACACGAAGTTAGAGACACCAGGCATATTATGACAAGCAAAGTCAGAGACACAATGGTGACTGTTACACTCGAAGTCAGAGATACCTGAGGTAGTTTGACACATGAAATCAGAGATAACAGGGCAGGAGTGACACATGAATCAAAGATGACAAGGGGAGTGTGACACACAAGTCAGAGAGGCCACATGGATTTTTACACATGAAGTCATAGATGCCGGGGGAGTGTTATACATGATGTCAGAGAGGCCACGTGGAGTGTTACAGACGAACTCAGAAATGTCACTGGAAGCATTACAAAGTTGGAGACTCCAGAGTGAAAGTGTCACATGTAGTCAGAGCCAACAGGAGACTGTTAAACACTAAGCCAGAGAAGCCACAGGGGAGTGTTATCCCCAATGACAAAGACACCAGGAGAAGTGTTACACAGGAAGTGAGAGATGCTACGGGGAGTGTGACACAGGAAATCAGAGATAAGAGGTGGATTGTGACACAGAATGTCAGAGATGCTATGGGGAATATTACACATAGCTCAGAGACACAAGAGAAAGTGAAACACATGAATCAGAGAGGCCACAGGGTGTGTTACACACTAAGTCAGAGATGCCAGGAGTAGGGTGACTCATGAAGTCAGAGACGAAAGGGGGAGTGTGAGACACAAATCAGTGATGCTACTGGAAATGTTAAAATAGACATCAGAGATGCCAGGGTACTGTGATACATGAAGTCAGGTATGCCTGGGTGAGTATGACACAAGAGTCAGAGTTGCAATGAAGAGTGTTACAGTTAAAGTCAGAGATGCCAGGGGAATGTGACACATGGAGTCTGAGACTTCACGTGGAGTGTTATGTACGAAGTCAGAGACACCAGCAGGAGAGTGGCACATGAAGTCAGAGATGACAGGGAGAATGTGACACATGAAGTCACAGACGCCAAAGGGGAGTGGTACCCACGAATTCAAAGACAACAGGGAGAGTGTTACACATGGAGTCAGTGATGACAGGGGTATTGTATCACACAATGACACAGACATCAGGAGTGTGACACCCAAAAATCAGAGACAACATTTGGGGTATGACACACAAAGTCAGAAACACCAGTGGGAGTGTTACACATAATGTCAAAGACAACATGGGGATTGTTATACACAATGACAGAGATGACATTGGGAGTGTGACACCTGAAGTCACAGATATAATGGGGAGTGAGAGGCACAATGTCAGAGATGACAGGTGGAGTGTTAGAGATGAAGTCACAGACAACAAAGGGAGTGTTACACACGAATCAGGGACACCAGGGCGAGCATTACACATGGAGTTAGAGATGCTATGGGGATTATTATGCTTGATATCAGAGACACCGTGGGGGAGTTTTACACACAAGGGCAGAAACGTCACATGGTTTTTTACAGATGAAATCAGAAATGCCAGGGGGATTGTTACTCACCCAGTCAGAGATGCCACATGAGGTTTTACACAGGAAGTCATAGACAATGGGAGGGTTTTTACAAACAAAATCAGAGGTCTTACGGTTATTGTTACACACATCGTCCAAGATTCCAGGCAGTGTGGGACAGAGGAAGGAAAAAACACAGGGTGGATTGTTACACACAAAGTCCAAGACACCAGGGAGAGTGTGAAACCTGATGTCAGGGATGCCATGGGCAGTGCAACACATGAAATCAGAGATGACAAGTGAAGGGTTAGAGACAAAGTCAAAGACGCCAGGGGTAGAGTTATGCACAACAACACAGATGCCAGCAGGAGTGTTACACATGAAATCAGTGATGCCTGGGGGAGTGTTATGCACAAAGTCAGAGAGGCCACAGGGGTGTGTTACAAACGAAATCAGAGATGCCAGGGGGAGTGTTACGAATGAAGTAAAAGACAACAGGCAGAGTATTATGCATGAAAGTAAAGACACCAGAGGGTATGTTACACAAGAATTCTAAGACACCAGGGAGAGAGGGAAAGAATGACACACAGGTGGAGAGTGACACATGAAAGCAGAGATGCCACTGGGAATGTTACATATGAAGTCAGAGACAATACAGGGACTGTTGCATACAAAGTCAGAGACAAAACATGGGAGTGTTAGGCATGAAGTCAAAGACACAATGAGGAGTGTTACTCATGCAGTCAGAGATTCCACCGTGAAAGTGACAGGCAAAGTCACAGATGAAAGGTTGAGTGTGACACATGAAATCAGAGATGCTACTGGGAATGCTACACATGAAGTCAGAGACACCTGGGGGTGTGTTACACACATCAGAGGCACCAGTGGGAGTGTAACAAAGAAGATATAGATGGCAGAGGCAGTGTCATGCACGAAGTCAGAGACACTAGGGGTTGTGTGGCACATGACATCAGAGACTACAGGTAGAGTGTTAAACACGAAGTTAGACCCACCAGTGGGAGTATTATAAAGTCAAAGACACCAGAAGGAGTGTTATGAATGAATTTAAAGACACAAGGTGGACTGTTACACACAAATTCCAAGACACAAGGGAAAGAGTGACACACAAATTCAGAGACAACATGGGTTGTGTGGCACACGAAATCAGAGACACCACTGGTGAGTGTTTGGTAATAAGTCAAAGACACCAGGGGAGTGTTATGCACAAAGTCAGTGACACCATGGTGATTATGACACATGAAGTCTGAGACAAAACTGGAGTGTGATGCATGAAGTCAGAGACACCACAGGGAATATTACACACGGTCTTGACAAGCCAGGGATTGTGTAAAACATGAAATATGAGATGCCAAGGAAAGTGTTACACACGAAGTCACTGACACCAGGGGAATCATTATGCACAAGTGCACAGACACCAGGAGGAGTATTACTCACGAATTCAGAGACACTACATGCAGGGTTACCCAAGAAGACATACATGAAAGGGTGCATATGACACACAGAGTCAGAGAGGCCAGCAGGAGAGTTACAGAACAAGTCAGAGACCACAAGGGCAGTGTTAAACAACATTAGAGATGCCATAGGGAGTGTGAAACAGGATGTCAGAGATGCCACAGTGAAGTGTTACACATGAAGCCAGAGACAACAAGGCGAGTGTTATGCACGAAGTCAGAGACCAGCGAGGGTGTGTCATGAATGCCAAGGGTAATGTTACACATGAAGTCAGAGATGACAGGGGTATTATGACACATGAATTCAGAGAACCCAATGGCACGGGGAAACACGAGGTCAGAGACGCCAGGGGCAGTGTTACACAGGAAGTCAGTGACACCTGGAGGAGTCTAGCACCCATAGTCAGAGATAACATGGGGATTGTTACACATGAAGTCAGAGACACCAGGTGAGTGTTATGCAGGATGTCAGAGACAGCAAAGAGTGTCTGACACAGGAATTCAGAGATGACCAGTCTAATGTGACACACAAAGTCACAGACGCCTCAGGGAGCATTACACACACTACCAGAGACACCAGAGGGGTTGTTATACATGATGTCAGAGATGCTACAAGGTAGTATTAGGCAAGAAGTCAAAGACAGCAAGGGGAATGTCACACAGCATGTCAGAGAGACCAGTAGGAGTGTTATGCACAAAGTCTGAGATGACAGGGGTAGTGTTACACAGGAACTGAGAGACTCCTGGAGGTGTGTTACACAAGAAGTCAGTTACGCCAGTGGAAGAGTTAGGCATGAAGTCAGAGATGACAGGGTAAGTGTCATGCATGATTTCAGAGATGCAATGGGGAGTGTCATAAACGAAGTCAGTGACACCAGGTGGAGTGCTACACATGAAGTGAGAGATGCCAGGGGGAGTGTTAGAGACAAAGTCAGAGATGCCAGGTAGAGTGTTACACACGAGCTCAGAGACTTCGGTTGGATTGTTATACATGAAGTCTGAGATGCCAGGGTAAGTGTTCCAAATGAAGTCAGAGACAGCAGGGAGAGTGTTACACATGATGTTGGAGAGGACACGTGGAGTGTTACACATGATGTCAGAGAAACCAGTGGTACTGTGACACACAAATTCAGAGACACCAGGGGGAATGTAACACATGAAGTCAGAGACTTCTGTGGGAATGTTACACACTAAGATATAGATGAAAGGAGGTGTGACACACATAATCAGAGATGCTAGAGGAGTATGATACACATACTCAAAGACACTGGGGGAGTGTTATGACTGAAGTCAAAGATGCAAGGTGGAATGTGACACACGAAGTCAGAGATGACAGGGATAGTGTTATGCACAAAGTGAGAGATGATGTGAGGAGTTTTATACATGAATTCAGAGATGCAATGTAGGTGAGAGACACATGAAGTCAGAGGCGCCATGCTTGGAGTTACACATGAAGTCAGAAATGACAGGCAGAGTATGACATGAAGACAGAGATGACAAGTGGAGTGTTACACAGGAAGTCAGACACGACTAGGAGTGTTGCAAAGAAAGTCGGAGACAGCAGGGTGAGTGTTACATACCAACTCTGACAGAACATGTGGAGTGTTACACATGACATCAGAGACTACAGGGTGTGTTTGACAGATGAAGTCATAGACTCCAAAGAGGAGAGTGACAAAGGAAGTTACAGATGACAAGTGGAGTGACAGACAGGAAGTTACAACACAAAGCAGATTGGTACACACAAAGTCATACACGCCAGGAGGAGTGTTACATATGAAGTCACAGATGCCATGTGGAATGTTAAACACAGAGTAAGAGACACAACATGGAGTGTTACACATGAAGACAGAGATGTCAAGCGGTATATAACAAATGAAGTCAGAGAGGCCTTTGAGAGTGTTACAAATGAGGTAATACATGGCAGGCTCAATGTGGCACGTGAACTCAGAGACACCAGAGGGAGTGTGACACACGAAGTCAGAGATGACACGGGTGAGTGAAACACATGAAGTCACAGACATCAGGGGCATATTACTCATGAAGACAGAGAAACCAGGGGGAGTGTTATGCAGAAAGTCAGAGATGCTACAGTGAGTGTGACACACATGTCAGAGATGCCACATGTAGTGTGACACATGTAGTCAGACATGACAGGACTGTTTGACATTCAAAGTCTGATATGCAACGGGGAATGTTATATGTGAAGTCTGAGATGCAAGGGGAAGTGTTATACAGGATGTACGAGATGCCAGATGGTGTGCTACACGTGAAGTTATAGAAAGCAGAGGCAGTGTGATGCATGAACTCAGGGACATCAGATTGTGACACTTGAAATCAGAGACACCACATGCAGTTTTACACAAGTCAGAGATGACATGGGGAGTGTCATATATGTAGTCAGGATGCCAGGCTGAGTGTGACACACGAAGTCAGAGACAAAATAGGGATTGTTACACATGAATTGGAGACACCAGGTGCTGTGTGACAGACAATATCAGAAACACCAGGGGTAGTGTTATACAGGAAGCCAGAGACATCAGAGAGTGTGTGACACACCAAATCAGAGATGCCAATGGGGATTGTTATGCACAAAGTCAAAAACACAAGGGTCAGCATTACACTGAAAATCAGAGATGCCATGTGTAGTGTTACACCGGAAGTCAGAATCACCAGGGGGAGTGTTACACACAAATTCAGAGATACCATGAGGGCTGTTATACAATTAGTCAAAGAAAACAGGAGAAGTGTTACACGTTAAGTCAGAGATGGCATGTGGAGTGTTACACACAACGTTTGGGATGCCAGGGGGAGTGTGACATATGAAGTCAGATACACCAGGGTGAGTGTTACACTTGAAGTCAGTGACACCAGGTTGAGTGTGACATCAGAAGTCAGAGTCACCAGAAGGAGTGTTTCACACTAATTCAGAGAAGAAAGGTGGACTGTGATATACGAATTCAGACACCACATAGAACAGTTACACATAAAGTCAGAGACACTACGTTTGATGTTAAACATGATCTCAGAGACAGCAAGGGGATTGGTCACATGAAGCCAGAGAGACTATGGGGAGTGTTACTCAGAAATTCAGAGATGGCACGTGCAGTGTTATACACAAAGTCATAGATGAGAGAGGGAGTGTGACACACAATGTCAGCGATGCCAGGGGGAGAGTTACACAAGTTAGAGATGACAGGGAGAATGTCAGATACACCACAGGGAGTGTAACACACAATGTAAGAGATGCCAGGGGGAGTGTTACAAATGAATTCAGTGACACCAGGGGTAGTATGACAAACCATGTCAGAGACCACAGGAGGAAGTGTGAAACATGAAGTCAGTGATGCCTGGGTGAGTTTGACTCAGAAATTGTGAGATGCCAAGGGGGAGTATTGGGCACAAAGTGAAACACATGAAGGGGAGTGTTGCACACGAAGTCAGGGACACCACAGGGTGTGTTACACAGAGACTCAGAGACGTCAGGGTGAGTGCTACACAGGACGTTTTAGAGGCCATATGGGGTGTTACAAACAAAGTTAGAGATGCCAGGGTTACTGTGAAATGTGAAGTAAGTGACACCATTGGGAGTGTTACACACGAATTCACAGGTACCTGGGGGAGTATTACTCATGAATTCAGGGATGCAACTTGGGTGTGTTATACACAGTCAGAGACTCCACGTGCCTTATTACCCACAAAGTCATACATGATATTTGGAGTGTGACTCACTAACTCAGAGATGCCAGAGGGAGAGTTACACAAGGAGTCGAAGAAGACAGGTGGAGTGTTACACCCAACTTGAGAAACACCGCAGGGAATGTGACACATAATGTCAGAGATGCCACAAGGAAGTGTGAAAGTCTCAGTCAAAGATGACAGAGGGTGTGTTATGTACAAGGTCAGAGACTCCTTGGGGTATGTTAAACACAAATTCCATGATGCAAGGTGGAGAGTGACACACTAAGGCAGAGATGCCATGGGGAGTGTTACACATGAAGTCAGAGACTCCCGGTGGAATGTTACACATGAAGTCTGAGACACAAGGGTGTGTGTGACACAAGAAGTCAGAAAAGCCAATGGTAGTGTTACACAGGAAGTCAGAGACACAGGGGTGTGTGAGACAGATCAAGCCATAGATGCCAGGGCAATGTGACAGATGTAGTCAGAGATGCCAGGGAGAGTGTGAAGCACAAAATCTGAGACTCCAGTGGGAGTGTTACACACAAATTCAGTGACACCACGTGTTACACAGGAAGTCATAGACACTAGGACACCAGTTACAAACGAAATCAGAGATGCCATAGAGATGGTTACACGTGGTACCTGAGACACCAGGAGGAGTATGACACAAAGTCAGAAAAACAAGGGAGAGTGTTACACAGTAAGTCAGAGACACAAGTGTGTGTGTGTTACACATGAATGTCAGAGACACCACAGTGAGTGTGACACATGAAGTTAGAGACACGAAGGATGTGTGACGTGATATCTGAGGCACCATGGGGACTGTTACACACAAAGTCAGATGAGCCAGGGTGAGTGTTATACACAAAGTAACAGACATCAGTGGGAGTGTTACACACAAAGATATAGGCAGTAGGGGACCTATGATGAAAGAACTCAGAAACACAAGGGGGAGTGTGACATGATGTCAGAGGAACAAGGGGGACTGTGACACACAAAGTCAGAGACACCAGCGGGAGTGCCACACACAAATTCAGAGATGCCATGAGATGTGTTACACATAAAATCAGTGATGCCTGTGGCAGTGTTAGGCAGGAAGTCTGAGACACCATGGGGTGTGTTACACACAAAGTCAGATATGCCAAAGGGACTGTGACACATGAAGCCTGAGATGACGGGTCGTGTGACCTTGATTCAGAGACATGTCAGGGAATGTTACGCACACATTCAGAGACCACATGGGAAGTGTCATACACAAGGGCTGAGACTCCAATGGGAGTGTTACACATGAAGAGACATCAGGCTGATTGTGACACACAAAGTCATAAACACCAGGTGAAGTGTTACATACGGATTCAGAGATTCTGGTGGGACTCTTATGCATGAAGACACAGACACAAATTGGAGTGTTATACACGAAGTCAGAGATGTCAGTGGAAGTGTTACAAATGAAATCATAGACACCAGGGGGTGTCTTGTGCAGGCACTCAGAGATGGCATGGGGCGTGTGACATAGAAAGTCAGAGACAAAGGGTCAATTGTGACACATGAAGTCTGAGATGCCAGGGGTAGTGTTACACATGAAGTCAAAGAGGCCATGACAAGTGTTACAGATGTCAGAGACACCAGAGGGAGAGGGAAACAAGAAGTAAGAGATGACAGGTGGAGTGTTACGTACAATGTGAGAGATGCCTCAGGAAGTGTGATACATTAAGTCAGAGACACCATGGGGAAGTATTAGACACGGAGTAAGAAATGAGTGGAGGAGTGTTACACACAAAGTCAGACACGCCATGGAGAGTGTTATACACAGAGTCGGTGACACAAGCTTAGCTGTAACACACAAAATGGGAGAAGAAAGGGTGATTGTGGTGCATTATTTCAGAGATTTGAGGGGTAGTGTTACACATGAAGTCAAAGACATGAGGGGGTTTTTGACAACAAATTCAGAGAGGACAGGTGGAGTGTGACAAACAAAGGTTGAGATGGCAGGGGGTACGTTACGCATGAAACAACAATAATAGAGGGAGCATTATGCACCAAGTCAGGGATGGCAGGGGGACTGTGATACATGAAGTCATGAACACCACATGGAGTATGACAAGTGAAGACAGAGACACCAGGGGAGATTTACACAAGAAATCTGAGACACAGGTGGAGGGTGACACAAAGTCAAAGACACGAGGATGTGTATTACACAACAAGTAAGAGACACCACAAGAAGTGTGACACACAAAGTCAGAAACCCCAGGGGAAGAGTGACATATGAAGTCAGAGGCACCATGGGATGTGTTACACACAAAGTCAGAGATGCCAGAGGGAGTGTGAGACACAAAGTTAGATATGCCAGGCAGATTGTGACATACAAAGTCAAAGATACCATGGGGAGTGTTACACACTAACCTGGAGACACCATGGGTAGTGTAACACACAAAGTCAGAGATGCCACGAGGTTGTGACACACGATGTCCAAGATGCCATGGGGATGTGTTACACATGAAGGCAGAAATGCCATGTAAAGTGTAATACATGAAGAGACAGCAGGGGGAGTGTTACACAAGAAGTCAGAGATGCCACATAGAGAGTTACACACGAAGTCTGCAATGCCACAGAGAGAGTGACACCCCAATTCAAAGACGTCATGGGGAGTGTGATCAAGGAAGTTAGAGATGCAAGAAGCAGTGTGACAAAGGAAGACAGATGAGATGGAGAGTCTTATAGATGACATCAGAGATGACAGGGGACTTGTGAAACACAAAGTAGCAGATGCCATGGGGTGTATTACCCACGAAGTCAGAGATGACAGGGGGACTGTGACACACGAAGTCAGTGATGCCTGGAGGGTGTTACACACAAAGTCAGAGACAGCAGGGAGTGTGTGACACACAAAGTCAGAGATGCCAATGGGGAGTGTTATGGCCAAAGTCAAAGACATCAGGGTGAATGTTAAACATGAAGTTAGAGATTCCATGTGGAGTATTGTACACAAAGTTATAGATGCCAGGAGTAGTGTGACACATGGACTCAGAGACACCAGAGGGATTGTGACACATGGAGGCAGAAGTACCATGGATTGTGTTACGCATGAAATCAGAGATGACATGGAGAGTGTTCCACAGGAAATCTGAGACACAAGGAAGAGTGTGACCCATGTCAGAAACACTAGGGCTATTGTTACACAGGAAGTCAGAGACACCTGGGACTGTATGACACACTAAGTCAGAATGCCAGGGGAAGTGTGACATGTGTAGTCTCGTCAAGATGGGATGTGTTACATACAAATGCATAGATGACAGTGGGAGTCTCACACACAAAGTTAGAGATACCAGGCAGATTGTGACACATGAAATCAGAGATGCCATATTGAGTGTTACACACCAAGCTGGAGACGTCAGTGGAGTGTGGCACAAGAAGTCAGAAATGCCATTGGGAGTGTGACAGATGAAGACAGAGAAGCAACATGGACTATTACACACAAAATCTGAGATGCCATGGGGAAAATGACACAAAGTCAGAAACACCAGAGGTAGTGTTTTGCAGGGAGTCAGAGACACCAGGAAATGGGTCACACACACAGTCAGAGATGCCATGGGGTTTGTGACACATGAAGTCAGAGATGATAAGTCCTGTGTCACACTTGAATTCAGAGACTCCATGAGGAATGCTACACACAAAGTCACAGAGGCCAGGGGAAGTGTTAGACACAAAGTCAGAGACGGCATGGGAAGTGTTACAATGGAGTCAGAGACACGAGGGTGATTGTTACACACAAAGTCAGAGATGCCACAGGGAGTGTTACAAACGAAATCAGTGATGGCATGGGGAGTGTTACACATGAAGTCAGTGACAACAGGTGGATTGTGAAACACAAAGTCAGAGAACACAGTAGTGTGACTCGAAGTCAGAGACTCCAGGTCGAGTGTTAGAAACTGACTGAAAGACAGCACTGGGATTGTTAGGCATGAAGAAAAAGACACAAAGTGGAGTGTTAAACATGAAGTCAAAGACACCAGCGGGAGAGTGACACACAAAGTCAGTGATGGCAGGGGAGTGTGAGACATGAATTCAGAGACTGGGGGTTGTGTTGAGCACAAAGTCAAAAACACTGGAGGGAGTGTTAGACAAGAAGTCAAACGTACCAGAGGGACTGTTAATCACGAGTTCAGGAACACCAGGGGAAGTCAAACACACAAAGTCAGAGACACCTTGTGTCGTGTTACACTCAGAATGCGAGTGGGGGTGAAACACACGATGTTATATAAGGCAGGGGGAGTATGACACAAAAAAATCAGAGGCACAATGGGGAGTGGGACATAAGAAGTCACAGACTGTAGGTAGAGGGTTAAACAGGAAGTCAGAGATGCCAGGTGGTGTGTTATAAAGGATGTCAAAGACACCAGGGGAGTTTATGCACGAAGTTAAAAACACCAACTGGAGTGTTACACATGATGTCACAGACACCAGGGAGACAGTGACACACGAAGTCAGAGATGACATTGGGTGTGTGACACATGAAGTCAGAGATGCCAATGTGGAGTGTTAAACATAATGTCCAAGACGACACAGGGGAGTGTTACATAGGAAGGCAGAAATGCCATGTGGAGTGTTACTCAGGAAGTCAGAGATGCCATTTGGAGTGTGACACATGAAGTCAGATACACCAACAGGTGGGTTGCACATGAAGTCAGAGACACCAAGGGGAGTGTAACACAAAAAGTCAGACATGACAGGCCGAGTGTGATCCTTGAAGTTAGACACACCTTGGGGAATGTTACATACAAATTCAGAGAACCCAGTGTGAGTGTTATACATGAATCAGACTTCCCTCAGAGTGTTAGACACAAAGATATAGATGGCCAGGGCGGTGTGATGCACTAACTCAGAGACACAGGGGAGTGTGTGTTACAAACAAAGTCAGAGACGCCTCCAGAAGTGTGGCAGAAGAAGTCCCCAGAGGACGTGTGAAACACAAGGTTAAAGGCACCATGGTAAATGTGACACACAAAGTCAGAGACACCAGAGGGACCGTGACACACGAAGTTAGAGATACCAGGTGGACTGTGACACATGAAGTCAGAGGCGCCATGGTGAGTATTACACATAAAGTCAGAGAGATTAGGGGTGGTGTGAAATGTGATGTTAGAGATGCCACGTGGATCTTGACACAGAAAGTATGAGACACCAAAGAGGATGTTATAAACAAAGACAGAGATGCCATGTGGAGTGTTACAAATGAACTCGAGATGCCTGACGGAGAAAGACACATAAAACCAAAGACACCACAAGAAGTTTTACACTCAAATTCAGAGATGAAGGGGGAAAGTGACACACAAAGTCAGAGATGCCATGTGGAGTGTTACAGACGAATTCTGAGATGACAAGGGAGAGTGCTAGACACAAAGGAAGAAACGCTATGTGGAGTGTGACATACGTTATGAGAGATCCCAACGGCAGTGTTATGCACCAAGTCAGAGATGACAGTGTGAGTGTTACACAAGCAGTCAGAGACGCCATGGGGAGAATGACAAAAGAAGTCAGAGACACCTAGTGTAGTGTTACATGCAAAGTCAGAAACAGCAGAAGGAGTGATACACATGGAGTCAGAGACACCATGGTGAGAGTTACACACGAAGTCAGAGAGGCCACGTTGAGTGTTACACAGGAAGTCAGAAAGACAAGTGAGACTGTGACACACAAAGTCAGACTTGCAACGGAGAGTGTTACACATGAAGTCAGAGATGCCAAGTGGATTGTTACACACGAAGTCGTAGACATGAAGGCAAGTGTTACACACAAAGTCATAGATGACAGCGTGAGTGTTCTGCAAGAAGTCAGAGTTGCCATGGGGAGAGTTACACATGAAGGAGAGACACGAGGGGCAGAGTTACATGTGGAGTATGAGCCACAAGGAGTAGTGTTATGCAGAAAGTCAGAAAGGACACATGGAGTGTTACAGTTGAAGGGAGAGAAGCCAGGGTGTCTGTGGCACACAAAGTCACAGACATGGGGGAGTGTTACACATGAACTTAGAGATGCCTGGGATTTACACACAAAGTCAGAGATGCCACAGGGGGTGTTGTACACATGAAGGAAGAAATAGCATGTGTAGTGTTACACACGAAGTAGGGATGCCAGGGGGACTGTTTCACAAGAAGTCATAGATGCCACGTGGAGTGTTACACACGAAGTCAGTGACGCCAGGGGGAGAGTGACACACGAAGTCAGAGATGCCAGGGGATTTTGACACAAGAAGTCAGAGACCCAAGGCACAGTGTGACACACAAAGTCAGAGATGATAGTGAGAGTGTTACACAGGATGTGAGAGATACCAGGGAGTATGTTACACACAAAGTCAGAGATGCCAAAGGAAGTGTGACACACGAAGAACAGAGGGGCTAATTGGAATGTTACACAGAAAATCACAGATGCCAGAGGGACTGTGACTCATGAAGTCAGAGAAGATAGATGGATTGTGACACATGACATATGATGAAGCAGTGAGTGTTACACGCGAAGTGAGAGACACCAGGGGTAGTTTGACAATGAAATCAGAGACGTCAGAGTGAGTGTTACACAAGTACTCTGAAACTCCATGGGGGAGTGTTACACTCGAACCAGAAAGGCCATGTTTAGTGTTACATGTGAAGTGAGATGAGGGGATGTGTACCAAATGAAGTCTAAGATGCCCTGTGGAGTGTTACAAAGGAAGTCAGAGACACCAGGGGGAGTGTTACACACAAAGTCAGAGATTTCAATGGTTAGTGTTATGCAAAAAGTCAAAGACACCAGGGGGAGTGGTAAAGAAGAAGTCTGAGATGCCAGGGACATCATGACACACGAAGCCAGAGACACCAGCTTGAGTGTTACACATGGAGTCAGAGATGCCAGGTCGAGTGAAACATACAATGTCAGAGATGACAGGAGGAGTGTGACACACTAAGTCAGAGACCATATGGGGAGTGTGATACAGTAATTTGGAGATGCCACGTAGGAGAATTACACATGAATTCAGAGATGCCACATTGAGAGTTACCCAGGAAATCAGAGAGGTAAAGTGGAGTGTTACACACAAAGTCGGAGACACCAGGGGATTGGTACACATGGAGCCAGAGATGGCAGGGGGACTGTTACACACAGAGTCAGAAACGCCATGTGGTGTGTTAGACACAAAATCCACAATGCAAGTGGGAGTGTGACACAAAGTCAGAGACACCAGTGGGAGAGTGACACATGAAGTCATATTCAACAAGGGAAGTGTGACACACAAATTCACAGATGCCAAAGGGGAGTGTTACCCACAATGTCAAAGACACCAGGGGGTTTTTAACACATGATGTCAGAGATGACAATGTTATTGTATCACACAGTGACACAGACAAACTCGGGTGTGTTACACAGGGTGTGACACAAGAAGTGAGAGACACCATGGGGAGTGTTACACATGAAGGCAGAGATGCCACGTGGAGTGTTACACATGAAGACATAGACACTAGAAGGAGGGTAACACATGGATCTGGAGACAGCAGGGTGGCTGTTACAGATGAAGTCAGAGTGGACACATGGAGTGTTACACACAATGTCAGAGACACCAGGGAGACGGTGACAAATGAATTCAGAGATGACATGAAGAGTGTTATAAGTGAAGACAGAGTTGCCAGGCAGAGCGCTACACATGAAGTCATAAATACCAGGGGGAGGGTTACACACAGAGCCAGAGACAACAGGGGTAGTGTTACACATGAAGTCAGATAGGCCACATGGAGTGTTACACATGACATCAGAGACATCAGTGAGTGAGTGACACAGGAAGTTATAGATGGAGTGTGAGTGTGATGGACAATGTCAGACACACCAGAAGGAGTGTGACACACGAAGTCGGAGACTATAGTTGGAGTCTCAAACATGATCTCAGAGACAGCAAGGCAAGTGTTACACATCCACCCAGAGAAGCCAGATGTGGTGATAATCAAGAAGTCATAGACACCAAGGGGAGTATTACAAATGAAATCAAAGATGCCACAGTGAATGTTACACATGCAGTTCCAGATGACAGGAAGCACGTGACACATGAAGACAAAGACACAATGTAGAGATGCCAGCAGGATTGTGACACAAGTAGTCAGAGATGCCAGTGGGAGGGTAACATATGAAGTCAGAGATGACTGAGGGAGTGTTACACACAAAATCAGAGATGCCACTGGGTAGTGTTATGCAAGAGGTCAGAGAAGCCAGGGGGAGTATTATGCAGTAAGTGGAGACACAAGCATGAGTGTTACACAGGAAGTGAGAGATGCCACAGAGTGTATAACAGATGAAGTGAGAGACATTAGGTTGTATGTGACACTCGAAGTCAGAGACGCCATGGGGAATATTACAAACCAAGTCAGAGATGCCAGGGGGTATGTTATACACGATGTCAGAGACACCAGTGTGTGTTACACATGGAGTTATAGATGGCAGGTTGAGTGTGACACACTATCTCAGAGACAAAAGAGGGAGTGTGACACATGAGATCAGAGACGCCATGGGGTGTGTGATACACAAAGTCAGAGACACAAATGTGAGTGTGATATATGAAGTCAGGGAGGCCAGGTGAAGTATGACACACATGTCAGATTCAACAGTGGGAGTGTGAGACACAAATTCAGAGATGACAGGGGGAGTGTGAAACTGGAAGTCACAGACACTATGGGGAGTGTGATACAAGAAGACAGCAACACCAGGGGGAGTGTGACACAAGCCAGAAACACCAGGGGTAGTGTTACACAAGAAGTCAGAGATACCAGTGTCTGTGTGACACACAAAGTCAGAGACACCATAGGAAGTGTGACACACACAAAGTCAGAGACATTAGTGGGAGTATTACACACAAAATCTGAGATGCTGGGGGTATGACACAAATCTGAAACCCCAGGGCTAGTGTTACACAGGAAGTCAAGACACCAGGAAGTGTGTTACACATGAAGTCAGTGACACCATGTAAAGTGTGACACACAAAGTCAGAGATGCCAGAAGAAGCGTGACACACAAAGTCAGAGATGCCAGGGAAATATGACTCAGTGTTAGAAGCACCACTGGGAGTACTACACACAAAGTCAGAGATGCAAGGGTGATTGTGACAAACACAGTCTAACTTTTTAGATTTCTCTAACTTTTTAGAGAAGCTAGGGGGATTATGATACATGAACTCAGAGACACCAGCGTGAGTGTTACACACTGTCTGAGATGCCAGGGTGTGTGTGATACATGAAGTCATAAATGACAAGTCGAGTGTGATGCTCAAAGTCAGATGCCATGTGTAATGTTACACTCAAGGTCAGAGACACCACAGAGAGGGTTATCCAGGAAATCAGAGAGGCCAGGGACACTGTGAAATACAAAGTTTGAGGTGCAATGGAGAGTGTTACACACGGAGTCACTGATGCAAGGTGAACTGCTATACACGATTTGAAAGACTCCTGTGGATGTATTACTCACAAATTCAGAGATGCCATGGGGGTTTTTACACATAAAGTCTGAGACACCACATGCAGTTTTACCCATGAACTCATAGATGACATAGGAATATGACACATGAAGACAGAGATGCCAGGGATGTGTGACACAAGAAGTCAGAGGCACAATGGGGTGTGTTACACACAAAGTCAGAGACTCCAGGGGCATTGTGACACAAGAAGTTAGAGACCCCAGAGGGATTTTGACACATGAAGTCAGAGAAGCCATGGTGAATGGTACACATAATGTCAGAGGTGACAGGGGCGTGTTATACACGAAGTCAGAAATGCCAGTGGAATTGTTATACACGAAGTTATAGACAGCAGTGGGAGTGTGACACATGAACTCAGAGACACAAGGGGGCGTGTGTCACACGAAGTCAGAGATGCCACTGGGTGTGTTGCACACTAAGTCAAATATGCCATAGGATGTGAGATACACCAACTCAGCGAAGCAAGGTGGAAAGTGACACAAGAAGTAAGAGTCAATGTCATGACTGTTAGACATGAAGTCTGAGACACCAGGTGGAGCGTTCCAAATGAACCAAAGCAACCAGGGGAAGTGTGACACATGAAGTCAAAGATACCAGCAGGAGAATGACACATGAATCAAAGACGACAGGGGGAATGTGACTCACGAAGTGAGAGACACCTGTGGGACTGTTATAAACGAAGTGTGTGATGCCTGGGAGACTGCTACACACGAATTCAGAGATGCTGTTGTGAGTGCTACACACAAAGGCAGAAACATCACATGGCAGGTTACACATGAAGTCACTGACACCAGGGGGTGTGTTGCACAACCAGTCAGTTATGTCATGTGGTGTTAAAAAGGAACTCATAGACACCAGAGGGAGTCTTACAAATGAAATCAGGGATTCCACAGTGACTGTTACCCATGCAGTCTGAGATGTCAGACAGCGTGTGACACAGGAAGGCAGAGACACAACGTGGAGTGTTTTACAGCAAGTCCGAGGTGCCAGTGGGAGTGTGACACATGAAGTCAGAGACGCCAGTGGGAGTGTTGCGAAGAAGTCTGAGATGCCTGGGGAGTTTTACACATGAAGTCAGAGACAGCACGGGGGAGTTTTATACACAAAGGAAGAAATAACATGTGTAGTGTTACACAAGAAGTCAGGGATGCCAGGGTGAGTGTTACACAAGAAGTCATAGACGCCACTTGGACTGTTTACACATGTAGTCAGAAATGCCACATTATTACACACAAAGTCACAGACACCACTTTAAGCGTGACACACAAAGTCAGAGATGCCAGGAGAAGTGTGTCACATGAAGGCAGAGGAACCATGTGGTGTGTTAAACAAAAATAAGAGACACCAGAGGGTGTGCAACACACAAAGTTAGAGACATCAGGTGGAATGTGACACCCAATGTCAGAGAGGCAACGAAGTGTTATGCTCAAAGTGAGAGGTGCCAGAGGGAGTCTGACACATGACATCAGAGGTGCCAGTGTGAGTGTTATTCATGTAGTCTGAAACTCCACGGAATAGTGTTAGACTCGAAGCCAGAAAGGCCAAATTGAGTGTTACACATGAAGTCAGAGACATGACATGATGTGCACCAAGCAAAGTCTGAGATGCCTTGTGGCATGTTATATACAAATCACAGACACTTGGGGAGATGTTATCCATGAAGTCAGAGATGAGACGTGGAGTGTTACACACAAAGTTGAAGACAATATGGGGGAGTGTTATACACAAAGTAAGAAATACAATGTGGAGTGTTTCACACGAAGTCAGAGATGCCTAGGGGAGTGTTCACATGAAGTCAGAGATACCAAGGAGAGTGTTACCCACAGAGTCAGTAACTCTTTGTGTTGTGTTACACAAAAATCTGTGATTCCAGGAGGAGTGTGACACGCAAAGTCAAAGATGCCAGGGGAGTGTGACACATGAGATCAGTGACATGAGGGAAAGAGTGATGCAGGAAGTCATAGACGACAGGTGGAGTGTGACAGCAGAGATGCCACAGTGAATGTAACACAATAAGTCGGAGATGCCACACATGGAGATGTGACACACAAAATCAGAAATGACAGGTCGAGTGTGACCCTCAAAGTTAGACACTACAGGGAAGCTTACACACAATATCAGAGACACCAGGGAGAGTGTTATATACGAAGTCAGAGAGGCCACATGAAGTGTTACACACAAACTCAGAGATGCCAGTGGGACTAATACAAATGAAGTTAGCGATGCCAGGGCGAGTGTGAGATATGATGTCAGAGATGACAGATGGAGTGTGACACACAATGTCAGAGAGGCCCAGGGAATATTACACAGGGACTCAGATGCCATGAGGTATATCACAAACAAAATCAAAGATAGTTAGGGTAGAGTGAAAAACGAAGTCAGAGAGGACAGGTGGTGTGTGACACACGAGGTCAGAGACCACAGGTGGAGTGTGACACATAAAGTCAGAGATGCCAAGGGCAGTGTGACTTTTGAAGAGAGATACCACAGGGCAGTATTATGCACAAAGTGAAACATATCGGGGAAGTGTTGCACACGAAGTGAGAGAGACCGGGGGAGTGTTACACACAAAGTCAAAGACACTATAGTGACTTTGAAACACAAAGACAGAGAGGCCGTGGAGAGTGTGACACATGACATCAGAGATGGGACGTGGAATTTTACACATGAAGTCTGAGACAACAATGGGTATGTTACACACAGAGTCACAGACCACCAGGGAGTGTTACACATGATGTCAGAAAGGCCATGTGGAGTGTCACACACGAAGTTAGAGACACCAGTGGGACTGTGAAACATGAAATAATAGATGCCATGGAGAGTGTTACACGGGAAGTCACTGATACTAAGGAAAGTGTTATGCACGAATTCACAGAAAATCAGGGGAATACCACTCACGAATTCAAAGACACCATGGGGGTGTGTTACACATGAAGTCAAAGGCATCATGTGCAGTTTTACCCAGGAAGTCATAGATTACATGGGTAATGTGACGAATGAACTCATAGAGGCCAGGGAGAGAGTTGCACAAGACTTCAGAGATGACAGGTGGACTGTTACAATGTAAGAGACACCACAGGGAGTGTGACACACAAAGTCAGAGATAACATGGGGAAGTGTTACACACAGAGTCCTAGACGACATGGGGAGTATTATGCACAAAGTCACAGATGCCACAGGGAGTGTTACAAACAGAGTCAGAGATATCAGATAGAGTGTGACACACGAAACCAGAGAAGATAGAGGGATTGTGATGCACAGTCAGAGACGTGAAGAGGAGTGTTACACATGAAGTCAAAGACCTCACAGGTAGTTTACCACACTAAGTCACAGATGCCATTTGGAGTGTTACACATGGTGTCACAGACACCAGGGGGATTGTTTCACAAGAAGTCAGAGATGCGATGTGGAGTGTTACACACAAAGGACGAGATGCCAGGCAGAGTGTGACACATGAAGTAAGAGAAGCCACGTGGAGTCTGACACACGAAGTCTGATACACAATGGGGGAGTGTTACATATGAAGGCAGAAGCTCCATATGGAGTGATACACATGAATTCAGAGATGATACAGGGAGTGAAACACACAAAGTCACAGACACCATGTGAACCGTTATACATGAAGTCAGAGACGCTACAAGGATTGTTACACATGAAGTATATAACACCACGAAGGGTGACACGAATTCAAAGACACAAGGAGGAGTGTGACACACGAACTCATGGATTCCAAAAGGAGTGTGACACATGAAGTCAGAGAAGACATGGGGATTGTTACACACCAAGTCAGAGATGAAAGGGAAAGGGTGAAATTCGAAGTCACAGATGCCATGGGGAGTGTTAAACTCAAAGTCAGAGATGACGGGGGTACTGTGACTAACTCACTCAGTGTCGTCTGGGGGAGTGTTACACAGGAATTCAGAAATGCCACGGGGGAGTGTTACACACAAAGTCAGAAACAGCATGTGGAACATTACACATGAATTCCCAGATGCCATGTGTAGTGTGACACACGTAGGCAGAGATGCCAGGAGCAGTGTTACACATGAAGACAATGACACCAGGTGTAGTGTGACACACGAAGTCAGAGACAACATGGGAAGTGTGACAAATGAAGTCACAGGCAGAATTTGGAGTGTGACACACAGTCAGAGACCAGAGGTGAAGTGTAAACCATGAAGTAAGAGACACATGGTGAGTGTGACACAAGCAGACAGAGTCACCAGGGAGACTGTTACATGCAAATTCAGAGACAACACTGGGAGTGTGATACAGAAATTCAGAGATGCCACATAGGAGAGTTACACATGAAGTCAGAGATGCCACATTGTGTGTTATACATGAAGTCAGAGATGGCACAGGCAGTGTTAGGCAGCAAGTCAGAGACACCATGAGGAGTGCTACACACAAAGTAAGAGATGCCAGGGAGAGGTTTATACATGAATTCAGAGACTCCAGTGTGAGTGTTACACATAAAATTATAGACAGCAGCGTAGGTGGGATACAAAAACTCAGAGACACCAGTGGGAGAGTGACACATGAGCTCAGGGCTGGCATGGGCATTGTTATACATGAAGTCATTATGCCATGGGTAGTGTGACACATGAAGTCATAGATACCAGGGGGAGTGTGACACACGAAGTCAGAGATGTGAGAGAGATTGTGACACATGAAATCAGAGATGCCAGAGGGATTCTGACAAAAGAAGTTGGAGACGCCAGGTGGAGTGTTACAGATGAAGGCTGAGATGTCAAGGTAGTGTTACACATGAACTCAGAGACATTAGGTAAATTGTTACACACAAAGTCTGAAACACCAGGCAAAGTGTGACACACAAAGTCACAGACACTACGGGGTGTGATACATACTAAGTAAGAGACACCATGTGGAGTTTGAGTCAAGAAGTCAGAGACACCAGGGGGAGAGTGACACTTGAATTCAGTGATGCAGGGGAAAGAGTGACACATAAAGTCAGAGGTGACACAGGGAGTGTTACACATAAAGTTAGAAATGCCAGTTAGAATGTAGAACATGAACTCACAGATGCCAAGGGGATTGTGACAGACGAGTTCCAGGACTAGAGGAGAAGTGTGAAACATGAAGTCAGATGCCTTGGTGAGTGGGACACACGAAGTCAAAGATGCCTTTGGCGGTGTTACACACGAAGTCTGAGACACCATGGGGAGTGTGACACATGATGTCAGGGATGCCAGTGGGAGTGATACATACACAATTAGGAACACAAGGTGGAGTGTGACACACGATGTCAGAGGTGACAGTGATATGCACAAAGTCAGAGAGTGCACGTGGAGCGTGAAACATGAATTGACAGATGTCATGGGGAGTGTCACACCAAAAGACAGAGTCACCAGGTGGAGTGTGACACATGAAGAAGGAGAAGACATGGCAAGTGTGACACACAAAGTCAGAGACACCATGAAGGAGAGTTACACACAAAGTCAAAGAAGCCACATTGGGTGTTACACATTAAGTCAAACATGGCAGAGGGAGTGTTACACACGAAGTCAGAGACAACAGGGGGATAGTTAAACACAATGCCAGAGATGCCAGGGGAATGTTACACAAGATGTCAGAGAGAACACAAGGAATGTTGGACACCACATCAGAGATTCCAGGGGGTCTTTGACACATGCAGTCAGAGACACCACGGGGAGTGTTACACAGGAAGTCAGTGACACCAAAGGGATTGTGAAACATGAAGTCAGAGACACCGGGCAGAGTTTGACAGACAATGTCAGAGACTCAAGGTGTGTGCCACATGAAGTCACAGTTTGCAGGGGGACTGCAACACAAGAACAGAGAGACAAAATGAGGAGGGTGACACACGAAGTCATAGATGCCACCAGGAGTGTTATGCATGAAGTTAGAGGTGACAAGGTAGTGTGATACACAAAGTGTGGGATGCCAGCCAGAGTGTGACACAGGAATCAAAGACAACACAGGGAGTGTTACACAGGAAATATGAGATGCCAGGGGGAGTATGACACAAGTCAGAAACACCAGCGCTATTGTTACACAGGATGTCAGAGACAACAGGGAGTGTGAGACACATGAAGTCAGAGATGCCAGGGGAAGTACAACACATGAATTCTAGACAACACAGGGAGGGTTACACACAGTCAGAAATGACACTGGGGGTCTGACACACGAAGTTATACATGCCACTCAGATTCTGAGACACAAAATCAGAGATGGCATGGTGATTGTTACACAGGAAGTCAGGGACATAAGTGGGAAAGTGACACACGAAATCAGAAATGCTATTGGGGTGTGACACACAAAGTCACACACACCAAGGGGAGTGTTGACCATGAAGTCAGAGACACAATGGGAGTGTGACACACGAAGACAGAGATGACAGGTTGATTGTGGATCTCGAGGTCAGAGGCGTCATTGGGAATGTTACACACAAAGTCAGAAAAGTCATGGGAAGAGTGACACATGAAGTCGGAGGCACCATGGGGAGTGTGAAACACAAAGTCAGAGATGCTAGGGATAGTGTGAAACACGAAGTTAGAGATGCCAGGTGGATTGTGACATGAAGTCAGAGATACCACCATGAGTGTGAAACAAGAAATGAGCCATGTCATGAGTGTTACAGATGAAGTCCATGACATCAGGTGGAGAATGACACACGAAGTCAGAGACACAATGGGGACTGTTACAGACGAAGTCAGAGACAGGCCAGGGGAGTGTTACACATGAAACAAGAAATGCCATGTGAAGTGTTACACAGGAAGTCAGTGACACCTGTGTCAGTGTTACACATGATGTCAGAGATGCCATTGAGAATGTGACACACGAAGTTATAGATGGCAGGGGGAGTGTGATGCATATACTCAGAGAAACAAGGGGGAGTGTGACACACGAAGACAGGGACACCATGGGATGTGCAACACACGAAGTCAGGGATGCCAGGGGTGTGTGATGCATGAAGTAAGGGACACTAGGCAAATTGTGACACAAAAGACACAGACAGCACAGTGATTGTTATACACATAGTCATGATGTCATTGGGAGTGTGACACATGAAGTCAGATATGCCAGATTGTGACATACAAAGTCAGAGCTGCCACATGGAGTGTTACAGATGATGTCACAGATGCCAGAGGGGTGTTCCACAAGAACTCAGAGACACAAGGTAGATTGTTACACATGAGTTCTGAGACGTCAAGGGGAGTGTGACACACGAAGTCAGAAATGCCAGGGGAACAGTGACACAAATTCAGAGGTGCCACTGGGAGTGTTATACAGAAAGTCAGAGATGCCATTGGGAGTGTGACACGCTTTATATATGGCATGGGGAGTGTGATTCATGTACACAGCGAAACAAGGAACATGTGACACAAAGTCAGAGATGCCATGGGGTGTGTTACACACAAAGTCAGACACACCAAAGGGAGCATCAGACACAAAGTCAGGGATGCCAGATGAAGTGTGACAAAGTCAAAGATGCCATGAGGAGTGTTATACAAGAATTCAGAGATGACGGGGGTGTTTTGCACATGAAGTCAGAGATGTCAAGTGGAGTGTGACACAGGATGTCACAGACACCCGGGGGGCTGTGACACATGAAGTCAGAGACAGAATGAGGGAATGTTACACAGGAAGTCAGACATGCCACAGTAAAGTGTTACATGTGAAATCAGGGACACCAGAGAAAGTGTTACTCATGAAGTCATAGACACAAGGGGGAGTGTTATGCAGGAAATCAGAGACAGCACCAAGTATGTGACACACGACGTCACAGAAGACAGGCCGTGCGTAACATTTGAAAAATATGATGCCATGGGGAATGTCACACAATAGTCAGGCATGCCACGGTGTGTGTTATACACGAAATCAGAGACACCAGTGGGAGTGTTACACAAGAAGATATAGATGGCACGGAGAGTGTGATGCATGAACTCAGAGACACAAGAGGGAGTGTGACAATGAAGTCAGAGATGCCACAGAATGTGTGACACACGCAGTGAGAAACGCAAGAGGGAGTGTGATACACGAAGTCAGGGACACTAGGCAGAGTGTGACACATGAAGTCACAGATGGCACAGGGGTTGGTATAGAGGATGTCATGATGCCAAGGGGAGTGTGACACACCAAGTCACAGATGCCAGGGGGAGTGTGAGACACAAAGTGAGAGACACTAGAGGCATTGTGACAGATGAAGTCAGACGCACCATGGGGAGTGTGACACACAATGTCACAAATGCCAGTGGTAATGTTACCTAGGAAGTCAGAGACAGCAGTGTGTGTTCAGAAGACGAAGTCAGAGATGCCATGGGGAGTTTTATGAACACAAGTCAGAGACAACACAGGGTATTTCAGACATGAAGTCAGAGACACCAGCTGGAGTGTTACACACAGAGTCAGAAACATAAGGTTGATCTTATGCACCAATTCAACGATGACACGGGAGGGTTACAAGCAATTAAAAGATGCCATGGGAAGTGTGACACACGATCTCAGAGTCAACAGGTGGAGTGTGAAAAACGAAGTCAGAGGTGCCATTGGGAGTGTGACATATGAAGTTTTAAACACAAAGTCAGAGAGGCCATGGGGGAGTGTTATGCACTAAGTCAAAGAACCAGAGGAGTGTTATACACAAAGTTAGAGACAACAGTGGGAGCGTTACACATGAGGTCGGAGATGATATAAGGAGTATCAGGCACACAGAAATAGATGACACAGGGAGGGTGACATATGAAGTAAGAGACCGTGGGTAGTGTGATGCACAAAGTCAGAGGTGCAACAGACAGTGTGACACATGATGTCAGAAAGGCCACAGGCTGTTTGACACACGATTTCAGAGATGCCAGGACTAGAGTTACACACAAAGTAAGAAAAGACAGGGAGAGTGTCATCCACAAAGACAAAGACACCATTTGGAGTGTTACACATGACATCAGAGATGCCAGGGGTAGTGTGACACATGAAGTCAGAGACACCATGAGGAGTGTTGCTTACAAAGTCAGAGATACCGGGGGGATTGTGACACAAAATGTTAGAGACACCAGGGGGATTGTGACACACAAACTAAGAGAACAAATGGTGAATGTTATACACAATGTCAGAGATGACAGGGGAGTGTTATACATGAAGTCACAACTGCCAGGGGGAGGTGTTACACACCAAGTTTCAGACAGTAGAGGGAGTGTGACATAGGAACTTAGAGACACAAGGGGGAGTGTGATAAATGAAGTCAGAGACACCACAGGTTGTATTACACATGAAGTCAGATATGCCATAGGGAGTGTGATACACAAACTCAGGGAGACTAGGCAGAGTGTGACACACCTATTCAGTGATGTCACAGTGACTGTTAGACACGAATCCTAAGATGCCAGGTGGAGCCTTAAAAACGAGTCAAAGACACCAGGGGAAGTGTGACACACGAAGTCAGATCTTCCATTGGGAGTGTTACACACAAAGTCTGATGCCCTGGAGAGTGTTACACATGAAGTCAGAGACCCCATGGTGGAGTGTCACAGAAGAATTCAGAGATGCCAAGGGGAGTGTTACACATGAAGTCAGAGACACCATGAGGAATGTGACACATGAACTCAGAGACACAACACGGAGTTGAAAAGTCAGAGACCCAACATGAAGTGTGCCTCACAAAGTCAGAGACAGGGTAAATGTGAGGCATTAACTCAGAGACACAACAGGAAGTGTGAACACAAACCACCACCAGTTGTATTACAAAAGAAGTCAGATAAGATGGGGGAGTGTGAGACAGAAAGTCAGGGATGCCAGGCAGACTGTGACACATGAAGACAGAGATGTCATGGGGAGTGCTATGCAGGAAACCTGAGATGCCAGTGGGAGTATGGCACAAGTCAGAAACCCCAGGGCTAGTGTTACACAGGAATTCAGAGACACCAAGTGGTGTGTTACAAAAGAAGTCATAGATGCCAAGGGGTGTGTGACACATGATGCCAGAGACACCAGTTGAAGCGTGACTCATAAAGTGAGAAGTGACATGGGGAGGGTTACACACAGTCAGAGATGCCAGGGAGATTCTAACACATGAAGTTGGAGATACCAGGTGCATTGAGACACAAGATGTCAGAGACATCATGGTGAATGTTACACACTAAGTCTGAGATGCCAAGGAGTATGTGACAAATGAAGTCAGAAACAACAAGTCCAGTGTGACCTTTGAAATCAGACACCACGTGGAATGTTACACACAACATCAGAGATGCAAAGGGGAATGATACACATGAAGTCAGACACACCAGGGGGACTGTGAAACACGAAGTTTGAGAGTTCTTGGGAAGTGTTACACACAAATCCACTGATGCCAGGTGAAGTGTTACCCTCATATTCACAGACACCAGAGGGTGTATTATGCATGAATTCAGAGACTCCATGAGGCTATGTTACACACAAAGTCAGAAATGCCACTTGCAGTATTACCCATGAATTCAAAGATGCCACGTTGGGTGTTACAAATGAAATAAGAGAAAGCAGGGGGAGTGTTACAAATGAAAATAGAGATGCCACATGGAATGTTACACACAAAGTCCTTGATGTCCTGGGGATTGAGACAAATGAAGTCAGAAAGCCAGGGTGTCTGACACATGAAGTCAGTGACAATAGGGGAGTGTTATGCAGGAAGTCACAGACGATGGGAGAGTGTGAAACAGGTAGTAACAGACATCATTAGGAGTGTGACACATGAAGTCAGAGACCATGGGTGAAGTGTGAAACACAACGGCAGAGATGCCATGAGGAATGTGACACAATAAGTCAGAGATGCCTGGGGGAGTGTTACACATAAAGTCAGAGACATAATGGTGAGGATTATACTCGAAGTCAGAGATGCCAGGGCGAGTTTGACACATGAAATCAGAGCTGCCAGGCTGAGTGTTATGAGAGAAGTCTGAGACTCCATGGGGGAGTCTTACACTCAAAGGCAGAAATGCCATGTGAAGTGTTACACATGAAGTCAGAGATGCCATGGGGATTATACCCCACAAAGTCAAGATGTCATGTGGAATGTTACATACAATGTCACAGACACCAGGGGGAGTATTACACATGACTTCTGAGATGCCAGGCAGAGTTTGACACAAGAAGTCTGAAATGCCATGGGTGACTGTTACACGTGAAGTTGGAGAGGCCACGTGGAGTGTTACACACAACATCAGAGATGCCAGGGGGATTGTGACACATGAATTCAGGAACACCAAGGGGAGTGTAACACACGAAGGCAATGATGCCTGGGGGAGTGTTATGCATGAAGTCAGAAAGACAGGGGTAGTGTTATGCAGTAAGTTAGAGATGCCACGGGGAATGTGAACATGAAGTCAGAGATGACAGGTCATGTGTGACTCTCAAGTCAGAAATGCCATGGGGAATGTTACACATTAATTCAGAGACAACAGGGGGAGTTTTATGCACAAAGTCAGAGACGCCATTTGGAGTGTTACACACAAAGTCAGAGAACGTCATGGGAAGTGTTGCACATGAATCAGAGATGCCAGGGGGAGTGTGACACACAAAGTCACAGATGCCAGGGGGAGTGTGATGCACAAAGTCGGAGACGCCATGTGGAGACAGACACAGAGTCAGAGATGCCAGGTGGAGTTTTAAACAGGACATCAGAGAGGTCAAGAGAGTGTTACACACAAAATCAGAGACACAAGTGTGACTGTTACACACGAAGTCTAATTGCCAGGGGGTGTATGACACGAAGTCAGAAACACCAGGGGTAGTGTTACACAGGAAATGAGAGACAACAGGGAGTGTGTGATGCATGAATTAAGAGACACCAGCAGGGAGTGTTACATGAAAAGTGAAAGCAAGCAGGCTGAATGTTACAGAGTAATTCACAGATGCCACATGGAGATTTACACACAAAGTCAGAGACAGAAGGGGCAGTGTTGCACCCAAAAACTGAGATGCCATGTGGACTGTTACACATGAAGTCAGAGACAGAATATTACACACTGTGTCAGAGATGCCAGGTGGAGTGTGACACAGGATGTCAGAGACATGAGAGAGAGAGTTATGCACAATTTCAGAAATGACAGGTGGTGTCTGAAACATGAAGTCATGCACACCATGGCGATTGTGACACATGAAATCAGATACCACAGGTGAAGCGTGAAACACCATGTCAGAGACGCCATGGGGAGTGTGATACAAGATGATAGAGTTGCCAGAGGGAGTGTTACTTATGAAATCAGAGACACTAGGTTGAGTGTGACACACATTGCCAGAAATGACCGGTATTGTTATGTATGAAGTCAGAGACAACTGGTGTGAAACACAATGTTATAGACACCATGGGGAGTGTGACATACAAATTCAGATCACAATTCAAGTGTGGAACATGAACACAGGGATGTCATGGGGAGTGTGACACAGAAGACAGAGATGACAGAGAGTGTTACATACCAAGTGAGAGATGACAGGGGCAGCGTGATACACGAATTCAGAGATGCCACATAGGAGAGTTACACATGAAGTCAGAGATGCCAGGGGAAATTTTAGACACAAAGTCAGAGACTCCAGGAGGAGAGTTTGCATTTTAAAGTATGAAATGCATGAAACCCAATAAAAACTCTTTGGTGAATCCTCAGCATTGTAGGTTGAGGTGGTAGAATCCTCATTTTTGTTTGAAGAGCAGTGAACGAATTCTGGATTATGCATAACATTACCTCGAACCCTTGTGAATAAAGTGAATCTTTCAGATGATCTCTTATCTTCACATTGATGTTCTTTACTAAATAATGTGAATAACCACTTGAAATTGTGCTGTTGTTTTAATTCATGGAGAAAATGAGCCTCTGGAGGATTTTAATGTATATTCAGAGAAAATGTTTGAAAAATAGTGAAAATTCCCAGCTATCACATGAGCTTTTCAAGTTTGGCTGCACTGGTCCTGCCCCCTCTGTGGAGCTGGTAAGCACATGAGTTTCCAGTTCTGTCTTCAGACACCACTTCTTATTGTAATATTTTTTGTTTACAGCTCTTATGTTTAGTTCACAACGTTTGTAAGACCATTACTTTCTACCAAATTCAAATAAAATTTTCAAGTAAATTTATATAAAGGGCATTTTTGATTATCAATGATTTTTACAATTTCCTTATTTTCTTTATATAAATAAACGCCTTTAAATCTGTTCCCGCAGGGTTTGATTACTCCAGATGAATCAGTGCCTCAAATCCTTGCTCTCCATCCATTGCTCACTATTGGCCATCACATTAGTCAGAGCTCCTCCCTCTCTTCCTTTGTTTTTCTGGTAACAGGGTTACTTTGTATTTATTGACTCTCTTGGAGATGCTGACCTTTACACAATTTTTTACTGTTGATTAAGAATACATCCGTCCTGGGTTTGGAATTTTCTGGATAAATTTTGGAGTTCACCTCCATATCAGGTTGCCCTTGAATTCATATTTTTTATTCATTCGCTCCACTTTCTGTTTGCCACTTGCCAAGCTGTCCCTCATTGCCTTCACCAACTCTGCCAATTCTGCCTTTTACCTGAACTCATTCTTTTCTTAGGGATGTTGTTATATTTCTGTCCATCTCACCCTCTCGTGCGATCTCCGATCATTGTTTTCAGACTGCACCTTGTCTTACGTAACAGCCTTCGCCAAGCCCCTCGAGCACTGACTGTGCAGGGCTCACTGGACCTGCACCCCTGGAGGCTGAGGCTGCTGTGGCATTAGACCCAAACCAGCTCAGGTCCTGGGGTCAGGGGCTGAGCTGAGCTGAGAGAGCCAACCCCTGGCTCTGAGGCCCTGCCTTCAGGACCAGTTGCTCCACTCATTGACCCCCTTGTGGGGGTCTTAGTCTGCATATACACGCGCTGCTGTATACACAGCTATTACTGTTATAGGGAAGGGCCTGCCTAAGAGCCATTCCCACGTTCTTGCTGACAGCCAGCTCACATAGTACCTTGTTGCACTGGTTACAACAAATGCCTTTTATATATAATCTAGTACAGCAAAGGCTTTCTTTGGTCCCTGGGCATGTTAACATACAACAGTAGTGCTGGGTTGTGTGCGAGGAGTCTAAGTCAAAGAAGGATGAGGAGTGTAAATCTGCTCACGGTTCTTTTGTTCTTCCACTAGGTACAGTTCCCTTTAGAGATGCTCACCTCTCCCATTATAATACATCAACAATTAGTGCCAGAGAAAAATGATCCTCAACACACCACAATTGGTCTCAGATGATCTAGGAGGAGGAGGATGGAGCTGGGTGCACAAGATCTGACACCTCCTTGCCAATTCACTACAGAGAGACAGAGCATAGTTTCTGCCTCTGGTTTTACAGATTGGAAGTTCATTTCCAGCATGATGTCCATCATGATAAAATGATACCTCTACAAAAAAACTAAGAACTTTCAGGTGCTCATATTGTGGAACTTCTCTGTATTATTATGTTCTTCCTGTTTCTTCTTTTGTTTTCATTGAAGCATATTGTACCTACTCAGAGCCTCATTCTATCCCTCTTCCCTTCACCCCCTTAATCTCCTCCCTTCCCCACTCTGGCTCCCCGCCTGCCTGTTCCATGGCTCCCGTGGAAGTGGGGCTACTATTGAGCTTCCTATGGGACACCTGTGGTCAGGGCTGGCATATGTAATGATGCCATTTGCTCATGGGACAAGGGTAAAAATTGAAGGGATGAATGGGGCTTAAATCCAGCCACCACTCTTCTGGCTGAGCTGAAGTGCTTCTGGCTGGGCTCCATCTATCCACTGGGGCATCTTTTTCTCAATAACACAAAGGTACAGTCTGAGCTCATGTTGCACCAGCTGTTCCTGCCCCCTTCCCTGGGGGCTGAAGCAGTGTGTGGCAGCCAGATCTGAAGGCCTGAATTGGAAGTCAACCCCTACTCTCTGGCTTTCTTGTTTACTTATATCTGGCAGGTCGTAACTTTACTATTCTTAGAAAAGTCTCCATGGACTTCTCGGAAAAGGAGGGACTCCTACACGTGTAAATTGATGGAGTGAATTTTTAGGAATCGATGTTGTATAAGTATAGTTTTGTTTGAATACTCATCAGGTACAATATGAAAGGAGAACATCAAGAAGGAGTCAAATGGATATTTTGTGTCCGCAGATTTCAAGGGCTCCAGGAAACAGTTTCAAGCGTTTGCTGCATGAATAATTAAATCCTTGGTTGCTTATGAAAGACAGCAAAAGCACTGAAGGAAAAGTGGCCATAATTCAATATCTACACTATTATCCTTTATGCTTAAAAAACAATCCTCAGGGCCAGCCTGGTGGCATAGTGGTTATGTTTGCAGACTCTGCTTTGGTGGCCTGGGGTTCACTGGTTCAGATCCTGGGCACAGACCTACACACCACTCATCAATCAACACTGTGGTGGCACTCCACATGGAAGAACTACAAGAATTTACAACTAGGACATACAACTATGTACTGGGGTTTTGGGGAGGAAAAAAAAAAAGAGGAAGATTGACAACAGGTGTTAGCTCAGAGCCAATGTTCCTCACACACACAAAAAAGCAAGCATACTTTACAAAAAACAACTAAATAAATAAATCTTAAAACACTTTAGATAGATAACCCTAACATTTGATACCCAACCCCAGCAACCTCCAGGATTGTTCTATTTTGGGGTGTGCAGACCATAACAGAAATGGCATTTACGGCTTCGCCCATGCCATTCTGAGTTGATGATCTATACTAAAGAAAATGGTCAGTGTTTGCAGGCCCCTTTCCATCTCCTGCTGCAGGGAATGTGTGAAATAGAGCATTTTCCAATTAAATCAGTCCTTTGTCTGACCGACGACCAGTAAGGGTGTTGGCAATCAGCTCACGACATCTGGGAATCATTTGCACAGCTTCAAATTCCTGCCTTCCTGTGAATGTTTGAAGGCAAAGCACTTTCAGAGACCCTGAAGGATCCCAGGGATTCTCATCAAATTCTCAGTGTTATGCATATTACTTCTTTTTTTAATTAATTTTTTATTGATGTCACATTGGTTTATAACATTATATAAATTTCAGGTGTACATCATTGTATTT
Organism: Equus asinus; assembly: GCF_041296235.1. Lineage (NCBI taxonomy): Eukaryota > Metazoa > Chordata > Mammalia > Perissodactyla > Equidae > Equus > Equus asinus. The sequence goes on from NC_091818.1 coordinate 13,773,967, forward strand.
TGACTTCTGTGTAGACTACATTGTGTTCACCACCAAAAGTCTAGTTGCCATCCTTCACCATACACATGTGCCCTTTGTTCTAGTTCTTATTTTATGTTATGGTGAGGGGAAGAAGAGTATTGGATAAAGCAAAGAGTAAGATGGAGAAGTCTGTGGTTGAATCCATACCTGCCATTGACATTCTGATGTTAGGCAAGTGACTTAACCTCTGTAAGCCTCAGTTTCTTCTGTTAAATGGAGATCCTCACATCTACTTTATAGGATTATGGTGAAGATGAACTGAAAATGTGATTGTACTTTGTAAACTTCATCAAAATCCTAGAGATGATGTTAAGATGTCATTTGCTATGAAAAGGATGGAATTTTACCCTCTATGGGAAATTCAGTGAATTCCCTATTCCAATGTTCTCTTTTAAGTGGACAACTTTTGTCATGCCTACCTTTATAGAGTGCTTACATGGCATTTTGCATCCTGGCCTAATGACTATCTAGGACTTCTGCAGCAATTGTAAGGACGGGGCATCAGGCCTCAGAGAGCAAAACTGCCTACACAGGGGCTCAAGACCACAGTTAGCCCCTAAAGCCTCCCCTGGAGGGAGCCAGGTGCCATTGGTGATGGAAAACATCAGTGACCCACACAGAGAGAAACTGCAGTCTCAAGTGGGGCTCCCGTTAGCTGACTATACATTTCTAAATCTCTTAGGGTTTCATTTTATAGTTTTATGGCCCTCAAAAAATTCTCAAACAGGGAGAAAGAAAAGAAATGGAAGAAAAGAAGGAAGGGAAGAGCACTTAAGAATTCTGTTGCCATATAGCTTGGTGGTGACTCAAGTACAGGGAGCAGACCTCTGCCACCACAAGGACAGTGAAAATTAACCCAAACAGTAAATAAAATATAAGTAAAAGGAGGAAATAGTCTCTTTCTTTGTGAATACCTTCATGATTTGAATTCAGGGCTGAGGAGGGAGGATGAGGTGGCATGGAGTCGATTCAGAAAGAGCAAAGGAGTGATCTGTGTACTGAAGGAAAGGATGGATGGGGAGAGGATCGAATTTTCTCTGCTATGTATATTTTTAATTGGTTTCCTAGTCTACACTTCTACCACTCTATTGCAATGCTTCTATAACTTGTTTCCTTTCTTCAGTAATCACTTTTTTAAAAAATAATAGCCTACATTTATTGAGGGGTCCCATATGCCACACACTAATGCAAGTTGCTTACATGAATTTAAATTTCAAAAGCCCACATGAGTTGACTCTCTTAGGATCCCATTGTTTACATGTGGAAAGTGAAGCACAGATTGGTGAAGTAACCTGATCGAGGGCAGACAGCTGGTAGGAGACAGGTAGGTTCTTGAGCCAGCCTATCTGATTCCAGAGCCCATGAACCAGACTGTAAGCTTCCATAAACGGAGGGACATTTGTCTCTTTGTCCTTGGCTGAAGCCCTAGAGCCTAAAAGAGGACTTAAGGAATGCTTGTTGAATGAATAAATGAATGCTCTTAGCCACTATGCTCTCCTGCCTCCGAATCCAAGATAGGTTGTGATGGGCAGGCAATCATGAAGTCTCAACATGAGGACTACAAATGAGACCAAAGTAGAGAATGGATGCAGAGCTCACCATAGACGTTCTGAGAAACATTTTGACCAACTACTCTTCTAATTCTTCTAATTTTGCTAGTTACTAAAATATTGCTTCCCCTCTCACTCAGAGAAAAAAGCTAAAGGTTTTTCAGGGACTTACAAGGCACTCTCTACAATCTGCCCTACACTGTCCTCAACCGTTCTCCCTCTTGCTTACTCTGCTATAGCCACTGGGCTCCTTGCTATTCCTCAAAAAGTGTCAAGATCATTTCCTCCTCATAGGCTTTGCTCTTTCTATGCCCTCTGCTCTTTCCCCAGATTTCTGCTTGGCTCAATCCTCCCTTCCATCAGACCTTCACTCAAATGACACTGTTGGCAAGGCCTTCCCTCACCTCCCTATTTAATAGTACAATGATTCTGTCTCCACATCCCTCCTCCCATGTTTTACCTACTGTCTTATGAATACTTGTTGATGCATGAATTAATGACTCAGTCTCAAACTCAAAGGGAGATTGACAGCTGACTCTCCAGATTGTCCTCCACTGGAGTTCTCTGAGAAGTTCACCTCTTTTCCCACCCAGTTCAAACTACATGCTCAGGAATTAAATTATTCTTTTACTTTAGGATATTTTGGGGAAATAGCATTGTAACAAAGCATGGAAAAAGGCATCGTTGGGAAATTGAAATTCTTATTGAAGTGCAAGTACCTAGTTGCCTTTTCAAGAGGAGGATTTGTGAGAGATGGGACAAGTGGCTCTGCCTGGGACAGTAAGCTAAAGAGAGAGTTAAAATAGAGAAGAGAGTCATGAGTTACAGGACTAGCACAGAGGAAGTAGGGCTCTCCATCTTTTTTCCTGTCTCGTTGAAAACCTGTCTTTTCCTCCCTTGAATAAAACTTTTTTGCTTTCTGTCTCCTGCTTTGATTTATTACTTTAATTCCATAGCTGTCTTAGTGAAGTATGCACAACAATTGGGAATAAAATCATGTGGAAGACATTATAGAAACTAAAGATGTATTATATTATGTGGTGGTGGGGAGAGGTTCAGTTTGCTGATGAATCAGATTGTTGATGAGAACACAAGTCTGTCCACGACATTGTCTTTTGACTGAATAAGAAAGTGGCTCCTCATTGAAGGTACAGGAAGAAGGAATTTAAGGAATACTGTTTTAATAATTTGATGATAAATAGGTAGAACTGAAGCATAAAGAGACTTAGCTTGAGTCTCTGCTTTTTATACTGAGACATATTCCTGAAGGTGGGATTTTTATCTTCTTGCCTCTAAAATGGAAATAATGAATTTTTTCTTTCTTCTATCTGATTACTAAGGGGTAGATTTCATGAGAAAATGAACTATGTCTAATCCCTCCTTTGTACTTAGCATCAAGCCTGGGACATAGCTTAATAAATACTTGTTGAAAGAATGAACCAACCATGCTTGAAAACTTAGGTCTGCCTTGCTTCTCAAGAGTAAAATACTTAAAAGAAACTTTGGGGTTGTTTTTGAAAATAGCAAAATTAATTGTGTAGGCTTGATACTGGCCCTGATATCAGTTCCCCTACATTAACCCCAGCATATATGGAGTTAAAGCCAAAAGCACCCATCCCCTTTCTCTGCTTCTTTGGTTCCATCACATGTAAATATCACTTTCTTTAACCTTTGTATCCCTGAGCTTCACATATGCACAAAACTAGTGTTGAAACAACAGCACTGACTTCCCCCTTGCACAAGGCACATAGAAGTTACAAATCATTAAAACCCAGGAGGCCTCATACTGAAGTCTTGGCTAATAATGAATGGGTCCTTGAAGTTTATTGGAGGAAAACTAATGTGCAGAGAATATCAAGAAACTAAAATTTCCCAGACCCCAACTCCTTGGCTTCCTGGCGTCAGAATCCACCATCCATCACAGAGGCCGACAACCAAGGACATTCACGTGCAGATTCCCTCATCTTGCCACCCCTCTCCCTGATTGTAGTCACATTCCTCACAACCTTTGAAACGCCTTCCCTCATGTCTTTCCAGGAGATGGATCTGAGTGCTTTTTCTCGTCTCCTGGCTGACATCACATGAAATATACCTCTTTCCTTGCCAGAAACCTGGTGTTCCAGTTTTTGGACCCCTCCTGTGCAGTGGGTAAATGAACCTATGTTTGCATTTGGTGACATCCTCAGGGTTACCGTCATTCCAAGTGCTAGTGTTAATGACTGAAATAATTCTGATGGATAAAAGTTAAATGGAATATTTTTCATTATTGATTTCAACAGATTCTACACTACACTATTTCTGATAATCATCTTTTTATTTAGCTTATGCAAAGATTATTTTAGCATCACACTGTAATTAGATGCTTTTCCTGGCACCTGGTGTGTGTGTTTATGAAGTACATTGAAACTCTGGAAACAGGGACCAGCTCAGGGGTGCAGTGGTTAAGTGCACACATTCTGCTTCAGGGGCCCAGAGTTCGCTGGTTCAGATCCCTAGTGTGGACTTGGCACTGCTTGGCATGCCTTGCCGTGGTAGGTGTCCCACATATAAATTAGAGGAAGATGGGCATGGATGTTAGCTCAGGGCCAGTCTTCCTCAGCAAAAAGAGGAAGATTAGCAGCAGTTAGCTCAGGGCTAATCTTCCTCAAAAAATAAAATAAACTCGGGGAAACAGAATTTCACAAGCCTGAAATAATGGCCTGTGTCATTTTCTTGGCATCCTCCAAAACCAAAGCCTTGAGAGCCCGCAGTTTGGCCTTTTAAACCCTAGCAAAGAGAAGAAAGGGCCTTCGCAGTGACAAAGAAAGAGACATTCTCTCAGGGGCCTAGAGTGGAAAATGATGTAATCAGCATCAGGCCAGCCATGGTGAATGAAAAACTGAACAGACATAAACCATCACTCACAATTTATTTCCAGTCTTTTTAGGTGCTTCAGAAAATAAAAGTTCACTTTTCTCAAACAAAATTTCATTTATTGTCATATCTGTCCGTTTGGTTCTCAGTCTAAAGTGACAAGGTGGCATTTGTGAGGAAAGCAGAATGTTTCTGAACCTGGCTATCCAGAATTTTAGAGGCACTTTCTGGGGATGAAAAATATACTAAACAGTCTTAAGTTCTTATACATGCTGTCACCACCTATGAGTGTTTAAAAATCAAAATAAGTCCTTGTTTACACCCTTGAGGAGCTCAAAGTACCAGCTTAAAACTGAGAGAGGTGGTGAAAGAGAGCCAAGGATGGCCAACCAGTGTCATAAAGCCTGACCTGGCCAGGGTGCAGCCTGCTGCAGGAAACTCCTTTCTCCCCTGACCTCTGCAGCCCCCTCACACACTGCTGGCTCCAGGTCCCTCAGGAATTCACGAGATGCATGTAGCTGTCTGCAGCAGGTGCTGTTGGCCCTCTGGTCCCTGTGACCTTCCACTCATCATTCTCTGAACAAAACCCTATGGCTCCAAGGTCCGGTGCTTGTGACTGTGCCCAAGGGTTTTCTCTGGCTGCTGGAGCCCACTGCACTCAAGCGTGGGACAAGGCAGAGTTCCAGGGAGGTGATCCTCTTGAGAGTAGCTCCCAAATAAGGCTGACAGGAGTTGGTGGATAAATGCCCCAGTTCCTTTGCCCCTTGGATGGGGTAACTCTGAGGTATGGTCCACCCTTTCTCCCAGATTTCCTAAGTAGGACTGAGCCTCAGTTGCCCATATCAGCAACCTGCTTGATGCATACCCTCTGGTGCTTCCTTCCCTCCTTGTCTCACTTTCCTTCCTCTACCACTGCTCTCTGGGACCACCTCCCAATTAAGCCTACTAGCACTTTCATCCTTGTTTAAGGATGCTTCTGAGGAAACCCAACATAAGATATTGCCAGTATATCTTCTTTCATTCATTCATTCATCCATCCATCCAACCATTCATTCATTCATCAATCTGATAACAAATGCCAAGTATTATATTAGACACTGAAGATAGCAAAACGGTGGCCACTGCCATCAGCGAGTTCCAAGTCCAGAGGTGTGGCCAGTCCCATTATTGGACAGTTATAAACAACATGGAAGTTCAGGACAGAGAAGTACATGAGAACTGAAAGTATCACTCTCTCCGAGTCTGCAGTTGTTTGGAAGTTAAAGGTGACTCCACAGCACCTATTATTATCAGAAATTATCTATTCATTTGCTTGATGGTTTATTTCTTGTCTCCCCTTTTAGAATGTAAGATTCACAGAAAGAGGCACTAGTCTGTCTTGTTCCATCGTTACATCCTCAACTCTTAGAATGGGGCTGGTGCATAGTAAATAATTGGTGAGCACATCTCAGAAGTGTTAGGAGTACACCGTGGAGAGTTTCTGTCAGCCTCCTTCTGTCTCTCCGGGAGAGCTCATCTGTGTACACTGCAGTGAAGCTAAGTTCACTGTGGAAGTAGTGTCTCCAGCACACCGTGAGAGCCCCTGCTCAGGGCAGGAGAGAAAGAGTTTATGCTCCCCACTCTGTCCTCCTTCCTCATGTCCTGAGAGTGAGGGCTTCTTTCTCATCACCACCCTTTAGGAACTAATCACTTTGTCTAACTGAGTGCCTAGGTTAGCGCTTTCCTTTCCCCTTATAATGGAGGGTAATCTGCTTTCCTCCAAGTCTATTGATTTAAATGTTAATCACATCTAAAGAATACCTTCACAGCAACATCTAGGCTGGTGTTTGACCAAACAACTGGGCACTATAACCTAGCCAAGTTGAACCTCACACCTAGAATCAGTGCTAAGTGTAACTTGAAAACACTTTCTGTTCCATGCAATTCATCAAGTGCCATTGAGACCAGCTGAGGTTGCTCTTGGTGCTTGTTTCTTTGCATTCAGGCTGTGAAGGGATACACCTGCTGGTCCTCAGGTGGTGCACATCCATTCCCTCCCTCTGCTGACCTCCAGTCTTTATCCTTTGTTCCTCAGTGTCCCTATCTGTTGACATGTTCAACCTAATCCTCATGTCTTTTGGATAAGTTGGATAATCCCACATCATTTATTACTTGAGATGCTGAGCATTTACTTTTAGCTCTAACACTAAAGACAGAGAAAATAAAAATAGATATCATTAATCTTTAAGCTTCTCATGTGGTGCTGATTGCCAGCCACAGCCTCAAAGACCTGTGGTGGATTTACTGCTTTGCACGCTCTTTATTTCCTGTAAAGCTGGGCATATGAGGAAGATTGATTTAGGAGCCAAGATTCTGCTTAGTTGTGGGCAAGGGAAGCAAAGTGTTATTAAAGCTGAAGTAAATTTAAACATCAATAGTATTTCTTTACACATTCAGGAAAAATATTCTAACTTACATCTATTGCTACCTGAACTCATAAATTAAAAATAACAAGACTATTTCCTATACACCTGGAACTTCAAAATTACAATCTGTTGATTCTGAGATTGCCCTGCTGCAATAGAGGGATGGAGGGTGATAACTCAAACAAAATCTCCCAACATAGCTTTGAAATTCAAACAATGATTCACCCTTGTCTTTTGACCTGTCCTTAAAAAAAATGTCAGGACAGGAAATTATTTCCCAGAAGACAGGATCTAAGAATTTGGTCCCATTATCTTTGTCCTCTAAACTTCCTCTCTTATTACTCGCTTCTCTCTCTCCCTCTCTGTCTTTGGTTTGGGCCCTGAGTGACCAGCCAGGGAGTCAGCCAGATAAACCACAACACGGCTTGATGGTAGAATCCTGCAGCCTTACTTCTTTCCCAGCTTGATCCCATTTTCACTCAGTCAGCCCCTTATCAGTCCTTGTCACAGCATCTGCAATAAGATGTTCACTGTGTAATTATTACCCATACTTAGAGCAAGTGACTCCTGGCCCAGAAATAGTCAAGGCCTATTTATCATTGCCAGGAAGGTAAATTGGGAATGTTCTGCTCACACAGGGCAAGGTCCAGGCAAACTTGCTGATCCTCTTCAGTCACTGTGTCCTCCAGGTCTGGGGCCTCCCCATAGCCCCAACTGTTGCCTTCTGTCCCTTTTTTCCCTCCAAGCTACCCACAAACCCCACACATCATTCTTGCCCTCTCCAGAGTCCTCTCATGGCACACCAGCCTCCTCAGGAAGTGAGGACAGCACCTCCAGACCACTCTCATGGGGACCAAAGCCCTTCAAATGTCACCTTCAGTGCCACAAATCTTTTACCATCTGACTCAGAATAAATAATAATGACAACTACTGTTACTGCTCCCACTTCTGTCATGCTTGCAGCATGTCAGGCTCTGTGCTTGAGCACTAACACTGGGTGTTCTTACCTCCCTCGCACTGAAGAGGGCAAGATACTGGAAACCTGATTTTCAAACTATTTAAATGGTGCAGACACTGACCTCTCAGACTAACGGCTAACGGGTATAAACTGCCTGATATTCAGACAGCTCTGCAGGACACCCTCCAAACCAGTAAAGGGTTAAGCAAGGCAGTGTGTAGGGAAGATTATTAATGAAGGAGTTCAGGACGAGGAGGTTTCCATGGAGGAGAGAGGACAAGGCAGGAGGAAGAGGGTGGAGGTGGGCTGTGCCCAGGACAAGGAGCTCACCCATGGACTGAAGAGTGCAGTGGTGATGGACACTATAAGCGGCATAGGGATAAGTCATAGAAGGCCTTAAGTAACAGACAGAGGAGTATAGACAGTGAGAATTCATGAACAACAAGAGATTGAACGAGGCCCTGGAGAGGAAATGACTGGAGGCAGACATATTCTGGCCTCCAGCCCCTGAGCTCCTGCCTGCCCCAGATGCAAGAGTGAAGCTAACTGAGCAGGGGTAAGTTCCCACGGCACAGGAGTATGGGGGCTTGCAGAAAAGTCTAGAAATTGGTGCTCTCTCATAGGGTCAAGACTAAAGTGAAAGAAATGAGACATACCCCTGAGGTGCAAAATTTAAGAGAGTGCCAAAAAACTCAGTAATCAAGATAAATAATATTTTTAATAGTGCAATATTTTAAAAATCAAAAACTAATGCAAAAATGTCTGATGAACAAAATACCACATTTTAATATGTAAAACAATAACAGGATCCAACCCTGCACTTGCACAACATAACCTTACTGCCCTCACCCTAACCATGGCCATGTTAAAACACAGCTTCTGGACTTTTCTGCAAGCCTTCACACTTTCCTTGGCTGTGGGTGCAGCATCTTCAGGGCTTAACCAAGGAGGGGGTGGTTTCCATGTTCTCTGACTTCCTAAGGGACAAACAATGCCTCCTTATGCAGCTGGAGGGCATGTTCAGGACAATTTCTCTGCCAAGATGGCTAAGCAGGATATCCCCCAGTCAATGAAGGAACAAGCAAAGGTCCAAGTTCATATCACAACTGAACCAAAGCTGCTGCAGTGTCTGAACCTCTTTGCTGCAGATGTACACCCCTCCTGTTTACATTACCTTTCCTGCTCTGCACGCTCTCTGGTCACTCATCTGTACATCGACCCCACACCCACCCACCCTTCCTTCCATCCAATCATCCATTTAGTCATTCAGCCAGCCCTAAAGCCATTTTCTCACCTCTCCAGCCCTCTATGCAGCCATCACTCCTTCTATACATTCAACCATACGTACATCTCCACAAAGCCATCCACCCGGCAGCATAACCAGCCCTCTGCCTGCTGTGCAGACTCAGCACATGGGTGTGGAAGGAACTCTGTCACTCACCAGCAGTCCTACTCAGCTTCTCCAAGCCTCAGCTTCTTTACCTGGAAAGTGGGTACCAACATGCTCAAAGAACTGCACAGGGTTGACAGGAGCATTAAATAACAAATCCATGTAAACGGGGCTATTATGTTATGTTGTCACTGTGGTTATTATCATTACTAAGAGACGCTAGAGGTGGAGAGGAGGGTTGACTCTGGTGAGGGCCCAGCTCCTCTGCTAAGATGTTGACTCTGACATGTGATCTGTAAAACCAGTTAAACCTGTAGGCAATAATGTTCTGAGGTAAAGAAGGGGATGAAGCAGTAGATTTGGCCTAAAGGAAAAGGGTAAATGGAGGTGGGGTAGGCAACAGTCCCAGAAAACTGAGCAGGCACTGATGTGGAATCCAGGAGCTGCGGTGGATAGGTGCCTGAACCCTGGGGATGCCTCAGGGACTCGAGGCTGGAGGTCAGGAAGGCAGCATGTCACAGGGCTTAGCTTCACTCACCTGCCCCAATGGGCAGAGGACTCCTATGGTGGAGAAGAACCCTGGGCTCAGGTGGCCAGGCGTTCCAATCCTGGCTCTCTGACTCATTAGTTGTGTGACCTTAGGCAGGTTACTTATGTGCCTCGATCCTCTCATCTATATAATAGGGAGAAACAGAGAATTAAGAAAGTTTATTCCTGTAAAGCACTTGGAGCTGAGCCTAACACATCCCTAAAGGAGGGAATGACTCCCTAATGGAGTTGGAGGGTAAGACCTGCTCTCCTCTCTCAGCCTCCCAGACTCCAAAAGTAGAAAAATGTGCCAGCCTCCATGTGCACCAGAGCCTTAGACCACAGCCACCCTGTGTCACCAAAGGCACCCATCAGCCTGGGCATTTCACCTGGTGTGTTAGTGCCTATTGCTGCGTAACAAATTACCACAAACCTTGGGGCTTAAAACAACACACATTCAGGCTCTCACAAGTTGAGGTCCGAAGCCCATGTGGACTCCTGGCTCCTCTGCCCCAGGCCTCACACGGCCGAAGGCAAGGACTCAGCCAGGCTGCCTTCCTTTCCAGAGGCTCTGGGGATGACTCCGCTGCCAAGCTTATGCAGGATGTAGGCAGAATTCAGTTCCATGTGGTTGTGGGACTGAGGTTTCCTTGCTGGCTGTTGGCTGGGGTCATTCTCAGCTTCTGGAAGCCACTCACGTTCCTTGGCTTCTGGCCCCGCTCAAGGCCAGCCATGGTAAGTAGAGTCCTTCTCGTGGTTCAGAGCTCTCTACCTCCTCCTGCCTCAACTCTCTGACTCTCCCACCTTCCTCTTCTGCTTCAGAGGGCCCATGTGACCAGCTCAGCCCCTCAGATAATCCAGGATAATCCTTTAAAGTCAGCCGATTCAAAACCTGAATTCCATCCGGCAGGTCCCTTAACAGCAGTGCCTAGATTGTGTTTGAATCACTGGGGACGGAACCTTTAGAATTCTGCCCACCAGCCCTGGCCCAGCAAGGCCCTGTCACCAGCACCAATCCTCACCTCCCCTCTGTAGAAGCACAGAGGGCCCGAACTACAGAGTAACCCTCAAGAGGTGATGCCCAGCTGGAGCCAGAGGGGCAGATGAACTCACCATGGAAGTGGGTGCAGGTGGTGAAGAACAGAGAGCACAACACTGAGCACCTATTTGGGGTGAGTCACTATTAGGGTGCCATGCTTGGGGCCAGGTGTTTTACCCATAACTCTATTGAAACTGTATAACTGTATTTGACCACCCTGGAAGGCGGGGGCACCTGCTCCCATTTTACAGCTGAGGAAACTGAAGCCTGGTGGGGACAAACTACTGGCTTAGGTCACACAGTGAATCTGTGGCAGCACTAGAACTCATTAGTCCCCAACAGATCAGGCTGGTGTGCTCCACACTACACACTCTGTCTCAGGCCCTCCAGAATGATCCACAAAGGGAGGTCACTGAGGACCTGGCATAGGAGGCAAGTCTGAGATCTGAGGTCTAACATCAGGGCCTTCAGTCCTGCCACTCTCCAGGGGGCTGGGATGGGCAGAAGATGAGGTGGTCCCTGCCCACCTGAAAGATAGGACTCCCTGCAGAGGGGGACAGTTTTATCCCAAGATCAGTGACTTAACTTTCCAGATAGTGACCATGCGGTGTCTGGTATGAGATATGTGCCTCAAAGCACACCCAGAGGGGCACCCAGACGGCAGATTCATAAACTGACAAAGATCCACTTTCTCTGAAGAGATTATCCCATCCATCATTACACAGTGTCCCTATCTACCAAAGCCATCAAAGGTCTCCTTAATACTTGACTCCCCGGGGTAAACATGGTTGTACTAATTATTTAGGGCTGAGTAAAAACCTCCCTAAAACCTAGGGGCTTAGGACTACAACATGTATTATGCTCACAGATTCTGTGGGTCAAGAATGAAGGGGATGGTTTGCCTCTGCTCTATGATGTCTGGGCCTTGGCTGGAAGACTCAAAGGCTGTGGGCTGGAATCATGTGAAGTCAAGTTCACTCCCATGTCTGGAAGTGGACTTCAACTGCTGCCTGAGGGGTTTCATTTCCTTCCCTCTCAGCTGTTCCACATGGTCTTTCCTCATGGGCAATGGTGAGCTTCTCTCTGCATGGTGGCATTATTCCACCAGGGCAAGCCAACCAAATGTGTATCATGTTTTATGACCTCACCTCAGAAGCCATATAACATTATTTATATTCTCCAGTGTGGCAGATTCAAAGGGAAAGAACATGGACCCCCACCTATCAGGAGAAGGGGTGTGAGGTAAATTGTAAGAAGAGCACGGGGAACTGGATAAATATATTGGTGTGGTCATCTTTGGAAAATGCATCCTACCACAAGGGTGGACCCCTTTATGCACCCAAAACTATTTCCTGGATAAATACTATGAAATCTATGTTACCAGGACCTATTTCAAAAACTGGCTTGAAGTTTGTGAATTTATGACCTCAGGTCCACTCCCCTCCCAACTGTTGAATCTTATTAGACTCCACATCTCATTGCTGAGAGTGACACACCCCTCCCTCCACTATAGGCCATAAAGTAGTCCTTAGAGGGAATCTTGGTTTGTATTTGTGCATAAACAAAAGTTTACATTTTATTAAGGAACCTAGGACAGTTGTTCCAAGTTTGTAGCTGGTGAACGTGGCCTTCTTGCCTTCCTGCTACACATAGATTATATGCAACAAAGCCTTATTTTAAAATCCTGAATGCAAGTCTTCTTGTTTTTTAAACCCAACACCCCATTGTTCAATGTTCATTTGCTTCTAGCTTTTCAGTATGACATATACAAAATGAATATTCCTTTGACAGTCAAAAATCAGGCTCTCTTAATGTCTTTTTCACAAGGTGAATTTTTCTCATACTGTGCATGTTTCAAAAAGAAAGGAATTCCTCAGGGGAGGAATTGCCCATGAGAAGGAATACTCTCCTGATCTTCCTTCTGGAATAGAAATCTCTTCTAGGACAGTCTGGTAGTATTCTGCGTCAATGGGTTCCCAGCCTGGCTGCACATTGGAATCACCAACTCCAAGGCCCTCTCCCAGATCAATTTAATCAGAATGGTTGACTTTAAGTCTCAGGTGTAGGCATTTTTAAAAGGGTCTTCAGATGATTCTAATGCCCAGTCAGAGTTGAGAAGCCCTGCACTGGTGTCCTGGAGGAGTTAGTTGCAAATCAGTTTACCTCTCTGACCATGAAACATCATTTACAAACTAAAGTAGGTTTGGGCATAACCATCTCAAAGCCTTTTAGGGATGATGAGAGATGGTAACTCTGTGCTCTGTGCAGAAGCCTGGTGTAATGTATTAGGGCTATTTTCTGTGATAGACTGAAGAGTGCTTGCCTGACCAAAAGTCACTGAAATCTCTTCCTCCTTCTTCCAACATTGCAATGGCTGATCAATACATCTCTGAAGCCAAACTTGGCTCTCGACTCTTGGATTAAATGATTCTCTGGTTCCCTTCCAGCTTCAACACCCTCCAGAAGCTGAGCCGTGTCTGTGGAGGGAGTGGATGTTTGACTACACCACCACATTACCACACAAGTGGGGGGAGTTTGGGAGACAATCAGACTTTAGGGAAAGTGACTCATACATTTGCCAAAGGGATTTCCACATTTTCTCATTTAATTCAGTCATTTTCTAAGAAATGGGACAGAAAGTAAAGACTGGCAGGCACTTGGGTTCACATTATCTTTTTCCTGGAAGATAGAAGTCTGGACTTCTCAAAAGTAAGAACTAAAGTGAATAAACATTGATCTTGCTCCTCTGGGCGAAGTCTATGGGCAGGACTCTATGAACACTATTTTTCTGTGAGTGTGTATGTACATGACTGTGTGTGTATCCACGTGTGTATGTGTGTGTGCTGAGCTAAGAAAACTGCACTGCAAAGCCTACAGGTGCATTTAGAGGATCAAATACCGATGAGGTAGGGCTGGCTTCTGAGCTCTGGGGCAGGGTGCAGCAAGCCTGCTTCAAGCACATGCATCGTTTTCCTATTTCGTGTCTAGAGCACTTCCTCCAGTTTGAAAAATTGCCCATTTTTGTTTCTACAATCTTCTTGCTCTAGAAAAATACTTCAAATACAGAGCCATGGATTTTTGATGTTGTCAGTGCAGTATATGGGTCAAATGCAGACTTGTTCTCTGTTAGCTCAATGGAACCCTAAAAATAGATTTTTATGAAAACTGTCACCAAGTTCATGTCTTATACTCTCCTAAAACGACTTTGCTTTAATGTGAAGGTTCTAAATATGAGGTTTATTTCTATATACTAACAATAAGCAATCAAAAATTGAAATAAAAATGTCCGTTACAATATATAAAAAAAATATGAAATACTTAAGGATAAATCTAAGGAAAGATGTTAAAAACTTGTACATGGAAAAATACAAAACATTGCCAAGAAAAAAATTTTTTAAAAATAGATATATGTTGCTCATGTGTTGGAAGGCTGAATATTTTTAAAATGACATTTCTCCCCAAATTGATCTGTACATTCCAGGTAACCTCAATCAAAATCCTGACAGGCTTTCTTGAGCAGAAATTGAAAAACTCATTCATAATTTATATTAAAATGGAAAGCATCTGAAACAGCCATCACAACTTTGACGAACAAAGTTGGAGGACTAACAGCACTAGCTTTCAAGATTATTATAAAGTTAACGTTCAAGACAGTGTGATATTTACATCACATATACAGAGAAATAGACCAAACATACACAGAACATTGTTTTCAAAAAAGTTGCAAAGAGAATTTAATGGAGAAAAGACAGTTGTTTGAACAAATGGTGTGGAACCGTTAGATATCGATATGCAAAAACATGAACTTCAAACCATGCCTCGAACTATATAAAAAAAAGAACTCAAAATGGACCATAGGCCTAGATGTAAAATCTAAAACTATAAAACTTCTGCAAGAAAGCAAAGGAGAAATTCCTCATGATTTTGGATTACCTCTTACGTATGACACCAAAAGCACAATCCACAAAAGAAGAAATTAATAAATAGAGTTTATCAATATGAGAAACTTCTTTTCTTCGAAAGACACTATAGAGAGAATGAAAAGATAAGTCACAACCTGGGAAAAAAGATATTCAAATCCTATCTTTGATAAAGAACTTGTACTCAGATTATACACAGAACTCCCAAAACTTAATATGTTGGTCTTAGCCTGTTAATGACCAGTATTGTGGTTGGAGCAGCTCTTTTGGTTCTTATTATGAATGCAAGATGCACTTCGGCAACAATGATCAGGAAACTTTGAAAAATAAAGGTTTATTGCTCACAGGACCTGGAGATGACACAGCAAACCTGGGGCCACACTGAGAGATTGTGGGTACAGAGGAAAAAAGAGAGCATGGGCCTGGGGTTCAGCTTTTATTGGAATGGAGGGTAGGGGTCTAGGATTTCATGGGTTTACTCTTTATTGGCAAGTGGGTTTAAAACATGAGTGGGAATGTAAAGCATGAGAAGAGAGAAAAAGAAAGACAAGACAAGTGGCACAAATGGCCAGGTATCTAAATCAACCAGCTTTCTAAAGCAAAGGAGCCTCATGGGGGTAGCCAGCCTGGCTGTTTATCAGCCATGTGGCTGGGAATGTGTTTACCAGAGACAGCCATCTTTGAAGTGGATGCTTCTGCTCCTCCTGAGGATCCTGTCATGGTCTTCACTGAGGTCATTGCCTGGTGCGACAATGCTGATCCTCCTCAGGACCTACACCCACCAGCCTCCTTGGCTTCCAGACCAAGACTTGATCAAGATAGACTCGAATCCCAGCAGGTCCAAAGCATGAGGTACAAAAGGGGACCCATGAGGAATTGTGCTACACTGCAAAATTACTGCATTCTTTCCCCAGTTCACACAGAGAGAAACCTAGCACAACTGTGAAGAAGTGGGCTATTAGGGGGTTGGGATATTGGAGGAAGGAACACACAGTTGATTCAGTGGAATGAATTGATTTGGTCCCACTCAGCAGAGGTTCTCTATTCAATGGTGTGTCTCGAGGGGGCACAAGGAGCCCTAACAGTCTGATCAGTTAATTGGCTTTAATGTGGACCAAAATGTGGAAAACACAAGATAAAATGGAATGTCCTTAGTGTGCTGTAGAGGAAGGAATCAAATTAATTTGAAAGCAGCTCAGAGAGCTGAACAATGTAAGGAAATGAGGGAAACAGGACAAGAACAAAATGAGAACTTCAAAAACAGAAAACATAAGCATGCAAAAAAGAACAAATTTTGGACATGAGAATGTCAAAAAAAGATTGATATGTGACCCTCACTGCAAATATGGGTGACTCCTCTGGATGACTGTTTGCACTTTTGGCCAGTGGATGACCAAAGACAATGAATTATCCTGCCTCTGCCACGTGGAAGGCACAGGCCTTATATGTCACTCATGCAGGGCTGCCTCTCAGGAGCCTCACAGTCCTGCAGGAGAAACCCTTCAGACACCAGTGCCTCCCTCCCAGCCTTGGACCAGCCCTGGGACCTGGCACTCCTCTTTCTCTTTGGAGGGAAAACACAGTCTTCCCAGTCTTTCCTTTAGCAAATCACTTTCCTGGTTGGCAGTTCCATGTCAGGAAGGGCCTGGGCTGCCAGGAACGAGGATTTATCCTCAGCTTCTGGCTGTCCTGAGAAGGCCTCCCTGGCAGAGTCCAACTTGCAGTGGGACTGAGTGAAATTGTGGTCACCAGGAAGGAGGGGATAACTCAGAAGTGTCAAGAAAATAATCTGGCCCTTGTCTTTCAGGGTGTTTCCAAGGGATGAGGTTCAAAATACCGGTCATGAGGGGTGTTTGTACCTCCTGGTCATGGGTTGGGGGGCGGGGTGTGGGTCTCACGGTGACCTCAGAGCAGTGTCTGTTTACCACCCAGCTGGGAAACATTTCAGTATTTTACTTGGTAAGGCTGTGTCCATGCACATCCATGGATCATCCATTCCATGGCATTCCCTGCTGGATTCCACCCACATTCCTCTCATGCTTCATCTTTCAAAGCTCCCACCAGGAAAGGCTCACACCCCCATGACATAATCATAGCACAAGACTGGGAAGATAACACAGCCACGCCAGGGACTACATGCTTTAAGGGCTCAGGCCTAGCTGCCCTTTTAGCATGAGGTGGTAACACCACCACAGAGTATGTAAACTGGCAGACTGTCCATGACCATATACCTCAGAACAACACGGGCCCAGAAGTCACCCAGACAGCAGGGGAGTCTCTGGGGTCATTCCTGGTCAGCATTATGGTTGGTTGTCCTGGCAAACCAGAGCTCACCTGGGATCCATCAGGCCCAGTCTGGGAGGAGTGGCCACAATGGACCTGGCAGAAAGGCTGGGGGCATCTAGGGGATTTCTGCCCTAAGAAAGGATTGTATGAAGAAGTGCAAGGATGCTGAAAATACTAGTTCACAGGGAGCATCAGGTTTATGGAAGGAGACCCAGCTGTGGCCCTAAAAGCTGCCTCACAAATCTTTCCCCTTGGATAAAAAACAAGCAGGAAAAGGACTTAGGAGTCATGCACCAGAAGCCCAGGAGGATCAAGTCTAGGTCAAGGGTGAATAAGGAGCCCCCAGAGGGGCCCAAGTGGGGAGAATCCTGCCTGCCCTTAGTCCATCTGCACAGGACATTCCTCTGGTCTCGTCCTCTCCACGTGCATGTTTTGAGCTTTTTACAGTATTTCTCCACTTAGAGCTGATGCAATTCCAGAGATTGAACTAGAAAACCACAAGTTCCTAAAACTTGGTCAAAAAAAACCTCAACAGGACAAGTAGAAAATATTCCCGCTTCCTCCAAAGCTGCAGAAAAGCAGCCAGTGTCCTGGGGCAGGACAGGGTCCTGGCTGGGGTTATTTTTAAAGATGCCCACATTCCAGTGGCTGTTGCTCTGCCTGTGATAGTCCCTCCAACCTCTAAATCCCAGGAGATCTGGGGGTGCTGTCTCTGCTCCTGGACAGGTGAACGATACTGAGGTGAACTTGTCCTCTGAGTGAGGGGAACTTGGGTCTGTCCTCACCAGCCAGGGAGGGGCTGGCCCTTCTCTCTTCTCCCACATACAAAAAGCTGATGACTTTGTAAGGTTTCTGAATTAAACAGGGAATGTGAGATTCTGTATCTGATTTACATGAGCACAGAAAGTTAAAGAACCACACCACCACTCCCAGGCTGTGACAGACACAGGATTTTAATATAATATTCATATCTAACATTTACTATTTACAATCATGAATCTTGTCCCTCCTCAATAGGTAAATAGGTGGCAGGGTAGAGATGTCAGGCAATGGGGCAGGGCTGTCCTCTCTCTCTGGCCTCAGGAGACCCCAGGAATCAGCTTACAATGTTCTCCTTCCCATCAGGTGGGAGGAGCTGGCCCAGTGCCTGCCAAGCATCCCAGCTGAGTCCCCACTGCTGAGGATGGGGCTGTGATCTGCCAGTGGTACAGGGCTCAGTGTTGGGGTGCTGGTGGCTGAATAGAAGAGTCAGGTTATCTTGAGGTGCCTCCCCCAGAATCACAGTCCCCTCCCCACCCCCATCACTCCACCCCTGTGGACTCCAGGCTCTGTGCTCAGTCAGCCAATAGTACCCCATTCGTCCCTGCCACATGAGTGACCGTTTATCATCACCTATTTCACAGAGGAGTAAACTGAGTCTCAGGAAGCTGAAGGGACTCTCCCCAGTCACAGGACTGGTCAGTGGTGGGGCTGGGATCCCAGCACCAGCTGTCCGACTCCTCAAGACCACGCTTAGCCCAAAGCTTCACTGAAACCCTAGGATTCAGTCACCACTAGCCCAGACACTCACTCTTGACCTTGATTATGGCCAGTTCTTCTCAACCTTGAGTATTCTGCTGGCCAACCAGGACTGGGGCTCCAGCTGGCAGGACACTCTGCAGCTACAGGACAGAGAGGCACAGTGAGCCGAACAGTAGCCACACCTCAGGTGTCCCCCATCTGCCTGCCAGCAGCCGGAGTCTGGGTGTCCCAGAGGTCACCAGGCAACAAGGCCTTGGGCTGACCAGGGAGCCATGGACACAGGCCCTCTGGACTGGCCACTAGGGAGAATCCACCCCTCCCCTCGCCCACATCCAGCTGGCTTCAGCTCTCATTCCCAGTGAGCAGCTCCATGTCCCTGAACCAGACCCCAAATTGCTCCTCAGGCTCTGGCCTGTAATTGTTTGCAGCCACCCGGAGCAGCAGGATCTCCCTCATGGCTCTGTATTCTGGGACCAGAGGGAAGGAGGGGATGCAGACAGGGCCTGGGGGGGATGCTGCAGTGGCCTTGGGGCAGCTGAGGAGTGGGGCAGGGGAACAGGCCTGGGGACCCTCCTTCCCTCCAGTTCCATCCAGTCTCCACCTGTCCTCGGAATGGGATAATCAGCCCCACCTCCAGGAAGTTTTCCTTGATGCTATCTGCCCTCAACCCACCAGCCAATTGGATGGGTCTCCCACTTCTCTGTTATCAAACTCTCCCCACGAATGTAAGATGCAGGCGGTGGGGCCAGGGAGTGTTCTGCCCAGAGGGTCTCTGATTTCCACTCCCCTCCTCCCACAGGGAATGCCACAGCAGCTCACCTCAGTCCTTTTCTCAAGGTTAATCTCCTTCCTCTGGAAGGCAGACCGCCAAGTCCTTTAGACAGAGCCCCTAGCCATGACCAGCCCCTATGCCCACCCCTTCTCACGTTGCACTACCACCAGGTCCCCAGAGGGGCTGGGCATGCAAAGAAAGCAGGACTTGGACCTGGGCCAGGCTCTGGGCTCCAGAGAAGGAGGACATGGGGGCTGAGGCTGAGGAACCTTGTAGCCCAACACTCTCAGATGACAGACTTGGGAGCTCAGGCAGAAGGGACAGCTCAGCCACTCACGTGCTGCCTGGCTGGAGGGGCCCGACTTCTCTGTGCCCCCATGGACACCGTGGGAGGGAGAGGCTGAGTCCAGCTCATAAGACTCTCACAGCTGTGCCTTCCCTCAGGCAGCTCTGCTGTCTCACCAGCCTGGGAGACCAGAACCGGTATCTCATGCCATCCCTGAGATGGGTCTGATGCCCCAGCTCCCAGGGGTGGCTCGAGACTACCCTGAGTGAGATGTGCCAGGTGCTAAGAGCTCAAGGCTCAGTTTGGAGATCCTGCACCCCAAGCCTCAGGATCCGGGTACCCCTCCCTGGTCCCCAGGTTAACCCACCTTGACATAGTCACCCATCACCAAGTACAGTATCACCACCTCACCAAGGAAAGTGCCAAGACAGGAAATGATGCCCTGTGACATTGGTGGGGGGGATGAGCCCTTGCTCTCAAGTCCCCCACAGACCCTTGCCTGAGAATTCCTCCCCTCAGCCTCCTAGCCCACCCCAGAGCTCCCACATGGAACAGCCGAGGACATTTAGCAGCTTCCCCTCAACTCCCCTCCCTTCACACCCCAAGAACACCACACTCCTCCTCATCACCTCCCAGGGCCAGATTTGGGTAGGTGACAGGGAACGTGGTCCCAGCCCCTCCCCACTGCAAATCCATCCTGCACCAGCTCTTCCAGGCCCTCCTCCTGTCACGTCTACTGGGACTCAGACACTGTGGCACCAAGAGGCAGGGTGGCAGGAGCCACAGCCCTGCTCTTGGGGTCTGAGGCCACCAGCTGGGGGGACAGAGCCCCTCCCCTCTGACCCTGGAGCCCCTCCCCCAAGGTACCCCCATCTGCTGCTGCTGCTGCTGCTGCTCCTAGATTCTCTGGGGGTGTATCTCCAGCGTGGCAAACATGGAGGGCCCCTCCTGCCAGGGTCAAGGACAGGGTCAGTGAGGCCATGCTCCCCACACCCCACTTCTCCCCAGCACCACTGGCCTCTGACCTTGGACATCTGACCCAAGCCAACTGGCACCAAGTCTACTCCACCCACCAGCCTGTTCTGATTCTAAAACAAGCCTAGCTCCAACTTTCCCTCGGAGCATGACCTTTGGCCTGCAGCCTGTTTCCTCTTCTGGAAAGGGCGAGTCCTCCACATCCTTCACAGGGCCTCCAGAGGACTCAGTGGCATGATTGTCATCACTGTTCTCCCTTCAACCCTCCAGGTGGGGCAGGGCAGAGAGCTCTGCATACTCCTTTCCTCCCTTTTACCTCATTACCCTCCAGTGAGGCCTACAACACAGAATCCTCATCCCTCCATTTCCCTGATGAGGAGACAGAGGCCCAAATAGGGGCAGTGAGCTACTCAGGGACCACAGAGGAGAGGGAGCTTCCCCTGTGCCAGCTGCCCTCAGTGACCCCCAGCCCCGCCACTGACCAGAGCCCTGTCCCCTGAGCTCTCGACGTGTGTCCTTGGCTGAGCCATGGATGGAGAGGAACAGGGTGTCTTGGGAGCCTGGTTGAGAGGCTCCTCCCTGGCCCAGGTCCCTGGAGTGTCTGGCCCCCAGGCTGGAACAGAGGCCATGCCAAAGCCTTTGCTTCCCTAAGGAACCCCTCAGGACATTCTCCTGCACTTCACTCTTTCTTCATCCACTTAGGACATGGACCCCAAGGTGCCACCTCTGATCAACAGGGAAGGGGGTAACAGGAAACTTTGCTCCCTCATTTACATGAAGCTTCTGATGTCTGTTCAAGAAGGATCCACTAAAAATCCATCAGGTCCCCAGGGACTTCTCCTAAGCCACCTGGGAAATATGTCATTGCCAACTGGGCACTCAGGTGAGAATCCTGTGATTGACTGGCCGTGACTGCTCGAGGGGCCCAGGGGGAGTCCCAGAATGCACACAGATCTGTCTCTGGCCCAGCCATTTGGACCCAAGGCTGAGCAGCCTGTTTGTCCACCTGGGCTGTGGGAATCCCCTGCCATGCCCATCCCTGAGGTAGGAAGGGTACCCTCCTCTTGCAGACGAGCTGAGGACAGAAGGAGCAGCAGGGGCCTCACTTCCTGAGGACAGTTTTAGGCTGAGTGCTAAACCCACTCCAACCACTTAGGAAGAAACTAAGTCCAGCAGGAAGGGCCTGCATGGAAGCCAGAGACCTGCTGATTGTGCCAGCCCAGCAACCCCTCCTGGAATAGCTCAGCCAGCACCACAGTGTCCCAAGACCAGGGCCTTCTGACCACAAACTGTGGCCCACCTGCCCGTGGACCAAACGGATCACTCCTCTTGTTAATCTGGAAAAGACAGACTGGAATTTTCAGAGAAAGTTTAAATGAGAAGCTATTAAAGTCACATCCTGCCCAGTCCCTCTTCCCACCTCACCCTCCTCACTCTCCTCTCTTTCCAGACTCAAGCCTCCACTCTACCTTGGTCATCAGTTCTCTGCTGAAGGACCTGTCTTTTCTGTACAGCAACTTGAAGTTTTTGGAGCTCTTCCTGAGGGGAGGGAAAAAAGGAAGGAGAAATTTAGGAACAATGTAGGAGGTCAGAGTATGAATCCCTTTTCTCTGAAAACCTGAGAGATTCAAACAGCATGGACGAGTATTCTCAGTGGGCTCCTCCAAGCACACAGGTCTCCGTGGACCTGGGAGGAGCTTTCCTGTGGGCCACCTGGGGCCTCTGTTCCCATTTCTATTGAGCAGCTGTTTTGATCAGTTTGAGTTTCAGCTGGGTGTAGAGTTCTGTTGCTGTAAACACTTGAAAACCTCCAATTTGGCTCAACCCAGTACCTGTCATTTAACGAAACCGATTCCTGAAGCAGAACTGGTGGACTAAGGAGACCAGGAGGCTTAGAGATCCCTGCCCCCGCCCCACAAGGCCTGGCCCTGTCCCCAGGGTCTGTTGCCTCCCAGGAGCCCGCAGGTGATGGAGGGGACAATGGCAGACATATGGGAGGTCCCTCATCCACCCTGATCCCCTTAGGGAGAGAGGCCTACCCACCGGGAAACTTCACCCCATGTGTTCTCCAGGCGACTTACAGTTTTCTGCAGAGCAGAGATGACAGCCCATAGTGAGAAGTTCATTAGGATGTCGCACTCCTGGGAAAGGGAAGAGAATGAGCTGTCGGTGGGGTGCTGGGGCCCAGCTTGCCCTGGCTTCAGTCCCCTTCAATTTAAATCTCCCCTTCTGGATGAGACAGGTGCTCAGGGAGCCCCTGAAGGGCACATTTGGACCCAAGGAGGAACACTCACAGGGAGCAGGATTTTAGCTCAACGCAGGGAAGGAGCCAAGTAGGAAGAGAGCATCCCATCGCTGAGACCTGGACTCCAGGTCAGTGTGCCCCTGGCAGGAAGGGCCTAGGGACTGTGCAGGGGCTTGGACAACACACTTCAATGCTGAGAACAGATAAAGGTGAAGAGGTAGTTCCCAAGGCCCCAGGGAGGGACTGCACTGGGCCTCCCACAGCATACCTGGGCCACCTGGATCCAGGGTTCCACCACCCTGGTCCTGTGCTGGGCCATCCTGCTTGGGCCCCTAAGGCAGGTGGTCATGATGAAGTTGACCACCCTCTGGAAGTGGTCAATGGTGGCCCAGATGGTGGGTTCCAGGTGATCTTTCCCAGGCTTGAACCTCTTGCCCCAGGAGGAGCCCAGGCACTGAGAGGGCACCACCTTCTTGAAGAGCTCCTGGGGAGCAGGGGGAGTGTCACCTGGCCCTGCTACACCCAAGCTCTGTGTCTACAGCCCCCAAACTCCCAGTCAGGATGTTCAGAGCTGGAGCTCGGGAAGCTGAGGATGTGGCCTGAGCCTTGTGAGAGTCCCTGGATTGTATTCTCTGTCCACTGAGGGCACCCAGCACAGGATGTCCCAGGACCCAACACTGGCAGGGAAGGGAAAGGATATTTGCACCCAGCCCACTAACTCTGAGCTCCAGATGGTTGCTCAACTCAGCTCATCCCAAGGGAGCATCTTCCACCATCCTGGTCACCCTCTGGTCCCACTCCCCATTCAGATGCATTTTTCCCCATGGCAACTACAGCCACAGGCTTTGTATGTCTCCTTTGTAGTTAAGTATACATCAGGTGTCTAATAAGTGCTGAGGCTACTGAGCAGATGGTTGGACCACCCATGGACCTGGCTGCACACCGTGAGTTCCCCTCCGCCACAGAATGGGCCAGACCCGGCCCAGCTTTCCACCTCTTCCACCACATTGACTCAGCACAGCAGGTCCTGCTAGTGTCCACCTCTACCATCTACAGGTGGACAGCAAAGGCTTGAGGGTTAAGAAAGTTGCCCACATCATACGATTGGTCTTGAGTAGAGCTGAGATTTGGACCCAGATCATAGGAGTCTGGACCAGGTCTGGGGCAATGATGGCAGAGGCAAGGCCTGCCCCACCCCGCCCTGAGAGCCCAGGTGCTCACCGCATCCATCACGGTCTACTGCTCTGCCACCAGCTTGGGAAGAAAGACCATGAGGTTAGGCTTCTCCTCACTTGGCAGGTTCTTATTGGCCACAGGCCTGGGCCAGGAAGGCTCTGGGGCTGGAGCTGGATCTGTCTCTACTTTTGGAGATGGAGATGGAATTCCCACTAGAACTGGTGGTCCAGGTGACTCCAGCTCAGGAGCTGCCACTCTTGCTGGAGCTGATGCTGGCCCTTGTTCCAGCCCCAGCACTGATGATGGAGGGGATACTGGCTCCAGTGATAGAGGTGCTCATATCAATGGAGCTGGAACTGGCTCTACTTCCACAACTGGCCACTGTTCTGGTTCTGCAGTTTCCTGAAGACCTGGAGCTGGCACTTGAGCAGGATAAAGAGAAAGGTTGATCCACATAACTGATTTTCCATGTGTCTTTCCCCAAACAGGAAAAGATCCCACTGCTGTTACAGGAATACCCAACCTGTGAACCCCACCCCAGATAGTCTTCTCAGCCTGCAGTTTCCCTTATGCTCTGGCTCTGTATCAGCGGCTTCCAGAACTTCAAACTGGACAAAGTTCATAGGGTCACAGCAACTCAGCTCTGAACCAGGCAAGGTGACATGCAGGTACATCCCCTTTAGCTTGCAAAAGGGACAGCCTCATTCTGGTCTCACCCTAGTTCTGGTCCCACTCCAATCATCTTGAGATCCTGAGTGTGGAGACCCTCTGCTCCTCCTCTTGCCTCAGAACAGCACTGGACAGTGTTGGTGGCCTGGTGCACCTGCCCCTTGTCTAATGAGTTGGTGGAGCCAAACCCAGTGGGCAGCTCTTCAATGACCTCCTGAGAGGAGTTCTGCAAATACACTGTTTAGGAGCTGGGCCAGGAGGAATCAGGGGCTGTCTGCACATTGCCACTGGGGCCAACTCCCAAGAGAAATTCTGTTCCTTGGTTCAGGCACAGAGAATTCTAGTCAGGGAGGGAAGGAGATGAAACCTCTAGGGCTCGATAACCTAGGAGTGGAGGAGCTCACCTTCTCATGCTGCCAGCCATGACCTGGGGTATGAAGGTGACAGACCCCCCTGGCTTCCAGCCCTAACAACTAGCTCCTGCCTAGGAAAGACCCACCCCTTATCCCTTGCCTTCCTCCAACACACACACACACGATGAGGGGCAAGGGGTGTGGGGCTAATCAGGTGGGATCAGGTAGTCTGCACTAGCCTTTCCTGGGCTACCCTGTGTTACCTTTGGGTGCCTCCTGCCAAAGGGCCAGTGATGTTGGGGATGAGGGCTGAGCCAATGTATACTGCAACAAAAAAGTCTCTCACTCAGGGCTTTCCTAAGCTCAGAGCCTCTGAAAACTGGGACACAACAGCAGAACAGCTTGTTCTCTGGAGTGTCTCTGGTCAAATGAGCTGGATGGGTGGCTGTGGGTGCCTGGTGAGTACTCTGTTGGAGCCTTTAACCAAGGAAATTAAGTCATTTTTCAAGATTCCATGACCTGGGCCCCTTCTTTCAATCCAATTCCTGTGAATTATTTACCTACTTCCTTGTCTTTCCTCCTGTTTAAGTGGCCTTTGTTTAAAGCCACCCACAGGAAACTTCGTCATGCCAGATCCTTCCTCACTTTCTCACACTGGTTCCCTTCATGCAGGGTGGATTTGCACATGACCAAAAGGTTAAGTTTTTCTGGTCTACCACAGCCTGCTGCCCCACGTAAAACCCTGGGCCTCAGACACTAAGACCACAGAGAATGAGAATAAGCTTTCCTTTGTTGCATTTATTTTTATCTTGCTTCTAGATACAACCTGTATGTTGTAAGTGGGTTGAAGTTAATGCCAACAGCATTTTCTTCTCCTTTAGGCTAATGGTATCTTTCTTTTTTCAACTAAGATTCTCCCAGAAGCTGCACTGCATGAGGACTGAAAATATATCTATTTACAGTTTTAATATGAGCAGAGTAGTCTTCATCAGGCAGTCTTCAGGTCATGGTTTTATGAGTGGTGAACTTGTGATTTTTCTTTTCCTGGGCTTTCTTCTCAGCCATGAATTTGACCACTGATTTACATATCTCAAGTACTTCACAGAGAGAAAGGAAGCTCACAGATCTAGTAACAGACTGAGAAGGACCAGCCAAGCTGCTTGAAAACTTTCCCTCACCTGAAAACACTTGGATTGCTGCTTTTAGAACACCAGTTTCTTCTATTTAATTCTTTCAGTATAATTTTAGGTTCTCATAGGGAGGGAAAAATATATGAGTGTGGACACTTCTAGGAGTGAGCTTTTCATTTTTTATTGTGTTTGAAATTCCCTAATATCACCAGTATTGCCAGTTCCTACCTTCAAAAATTTCATCCATATTGTCTACTGTGTATGAGATGAATTTCTCTGTTCCTGTGAAATGTATGATGCACAGAAGGAACTGCCCTCAATATTCTTTCCTCTCACAGTGACATTATTCAGAGAGTTGGGGAGCTATACTTCTGCAATTACCTGATGTAGACAACTCATAATACTTTTAATTTTTCCTTCCAGGAATCAAGGACAAATAATTTTCTACAGAAAATCAATTAATTGTTAAAACTAAATGAAGGTTTAACCAAGTGGAATAAATAATTTGAGAATCATTCCTTATTTATTATTACCATCTCTTTGAGAATATGTAATCATATTTATATGTGGTTTTATGTGCATCTGTTTGTGTGTGTATGTGTACATTTTGTAGCACCCTTCTTGCAAAAGGCTCATATTTTACAATGAGCAAATAGATGAAACATTCAGATAAATTTGGTGCCCTGAAAGAGTGATTGTGAATTTCTGGTATTAATATTGAGTGTTATTCTTATAGTCAAAGGAGAGCTAAATGTTTTGGTGATCTATATCTAAAATAATGAACAATTTTAACACATCAGAAAAACAAATAAGCAATAGATTTTGAAATGTTTTGCCTTTCCACTGAGGGTCAAAGCAGAATGGTATAATAGATATTCAAAAGAATTTTCTGATGGCACAGGAAATTGCCAGAAGAGAGAAGCCACATTGGGAGTGACTTTGGAAAGACCAGTGACTTCAGCAGAAGATCCCTTGTGTATGGAGGACTCAATGGCACATGGATTTGAGAAGGATAAAATGATTATAGTCTCAACCCTGTATTTAAAACTCAGTTATGAGGATAAAAGAAATCATCAGATACTAAGCTCAGTTAAATAATTAACTCATAAAATTATTTACTAATGCCCTTAATAGTACCACCAAATAGTAAATTTTACCCAGTAAATTTCAAAGAGTTCAATTAAACAAAGTCTTCTGGTGGATCTGCTGTATGATGATTATTGTACAAAACTTAAGTATTTCAATTTTTTAAAATAAAAATGTACTTTAATGTTTAAGGGGTGTTCATATTTTATATGCTCTCTTGATATCTTTTGAATACTAAAAAAAATAATTGATCAGACTGTACGTGAACAGTCACCTTGGATGAATTTTTAAAATAATTTGTGGTTTGCGATAGATACATGATAGCTAAATATTCAAAAATTATTTTCTAACAAAAATTTTAGAGGAGAAAACATTTTAAAGCCCATTATTCTGATATAACTACTATCGTTTATAGATATTGCTATGTTTATCTTCCCATCATTCTCATACACACACAGGTTTTTACCTTGTTGCAATAATGTTGAACATGTTGAGAATAATACATAAAAAGCATCTTAGCGTTACCTACTTACTATTCCCAGAATTCCATCTAGGAAGCCTAGTCTTATATAGTTAAGTTGCTTCTGATTTCTTGCCATTGTACATATTATTACATTGAATTTTTTTTTCTTTTTCCTGAGGAAGATTCACCCTGAGCTAACATCTGTTGCCAATCTTCCTCTTTTTGTTTGAGGAAGATTTGCCCTGAGCTAACACGTGTGCCAATCATCCTCTGTTTCGTATGTGGGTCACTGGCACAGCATGGCCACCAACAGGTGGTGTTTGTCCACACCCAGGAACCGAACTCAGGCTGCTAAAGTTGAGCATGCCAAACTTAAACACTAGGCCACTGGCTGGCCCCCTATATTAAGTGTTTTTTATCCATATAGTATTCGTCCTTTTTGGGGGAGTAATTTCCTTAGGACAAATTTTTAAAAGTGGAATTATGACTCCAAAAGTTTATAGCATTGAGTGTTATCAAAAAATCCATGTTCCACTTATTACTTTAATTGATACTTATTTTGGTGCTATCAAATTTAAACATTTTCCTAATTATCAATTTACAAAACATGTCTTCTTTTTTTAAACTAGTTTTTCACCAGTTTTCTTTCCTTCTGTTAATAATTATCTTCTGCCTGACTTTTGAGCCTCATTCTTGTCACCTTAGTTTATACTGTTATTTATTAAAAAAAATGAAAATCAGCCATACTTTCACTATCCACACTGTTAGCATACTGACCTATTTTCCAGTTTGTATGCACACATAAAGATGCATATATGTATGTATATTGGGTTATGAGAGCTATTAAATTGATGCACGTCTGTAAAGTTTTCATGGAAAACAAGTGCTTTCCAGGTTAATTGGAAGTGAAAGAGTGAATTTTTTCTAAATTCTTGTCTTCCTCACTTCCACTAAATGTTTCCCTGGCCATCTCCTCATTTATAATCCTTTCAGCAAGTGAGCTCAGTACAGCCTTTCAGTGTCTTGTTCATATTATTCTTTTCTCTCCTCTATGTAACTCTTACAGCTGTGGTTCCCAAGCTCAGTCTTTGGACCACTGCAAGTCTGTAGCAAATCATACCCACCCATGGCAAAATCAGAAAAAAGGGAAAAATAAATAATTTATTTAACAATTCACCATATTTGCAGTCCAAGTGTCAAATATTTAATAACCCTACTATAGGAATAACTGCTACAATTAGATGTTTTAAAAAAGACAAACAAAACTAAAATTTGGGTAAAAAATATAAATAGACAATTCACAGAAATACATAGATCTAAATCACAAACATTGAATTTTATTTGGTTTCAATAGTAGTCAGGGAAATGCAAATGAAAGCAACAAGTATATTTAAGAATTGTCTGTGTTTAAATTCATGCACCAACACATAGGACCTGTATAATCTGGTGCAAGTCCCTTCACCTCTGACTTTATTCTTTCCATTGGTGAAAATACAATGACAATATCTACCTGCTGTAATTATTGTGAGAATTGAGTCAAAGGACACATATGAAGTGCTTAGAAGTTCCTGGCATAATGGAAGCTTATATAATAAAAGTTATCTAATATTATATTAGTGGTAGTATTGCCAATTTCCTCATCAGATTGGCAACATCAAAGAAATGAATATTGAGCAGTAGAAACATTCACTGGGGAGAGTCACTCTCATTTACTGCTGCAGAGGAGAGGGGAAGTGTGAGAAAGCTATACCTGTTTAGGAAATAAAATGTTAGCGTCTATCTGAATGTAATTAAAAAACAGCGATATTTGGTAGGACCTAGAAAAATATCTAGGGTACTTCATATGAGGGTTTGGAGGGTGGGATGTTGAAACATATGAGAATAGTGTGATCCTATTTTCTTGGAAAATAAATAGGCAGATGCTATATATTTATGTATATGTCTATATGTTTGTATGTGCATAGACACAGGTGAGGGTATATTCATCCTGCTGGTTTCAGTGGTCAACTGGTAAAATATGGAGTGGCTGGTGAAGGCACTGCTTTCCTACATATACCTCTTTGTATCATTTGACTTTTTCCAATAAACATGTATTATTTTTGTATTTCAATGCTATATTTTAAATGTAAAAATAATAATTTTATACTTAAAATTGTAAGAAATAACCTAAAAAATAACTATCCAGAAAATAAGAGAATTGTCCTTTACTTTGAGATAGATTTTATCTTCTTTTAGTCAAAGTGTCTTTTCTTTTATAAAATGATAAATATAGTAAATAATTGGTTTTATAGTTGGACTCTCCTTACTTGGATAGATAAAAATTTTGACAGCCTGATGTCAATTGCTTTGATTTTTCCTGAACGTTTACTGATCCGTGAAATTCAGAACTCTGAGCCACCACCCTAAAATGTAAGTATCACTCCAAGTAAACGTTCTAGCTCATCAGTAATACAGAAGAATGTTCAGCAAGTAAGTGATGTTAGGCTTACTTGCAGAGGGTCAGCAGGAGATGGGGTAAGGAGCTGGCATTTTATGTGATACTTCATGTGCACGTTGTCACATTTATGCACTTTCTTATGTTTACTTTCAACTTCATAACTCTCTCTAAACCAAGACTCATCTTAAGTAGAATAGAAATCTTCTGCATATGATTTGAGAAAAAATTCTGAAAGACCCATTTGCCCTTGGATATCTGCCCAGTTATTCATCCATTACATAAAATTTCCTTTTTTTTTTTCATTAGTTGGGTTAAAGGTACATTTCATAATATGCTTTTGGGATGTATTTGGTGAGATTCACAAAAACATATAGACACATAAAAAGTGGTAAAAATGATTCTGTGGTTAAATGTATTATGGAAATGCAGCATACTTTATCTTCCTGTTAGGATGCACAAACTTATTGAGAGCATCAAATGCTTTAAATGTCCTATAGTCTAGGTGCCTGACAATGAGCTCTTTTGATTGTAATGTAAGTACCTGATTCTAAGGTTTCAATTGCTGAGGCATCCATTTCAAAGACATCCATCTGGAATCAATACATTGCCAGCTACACAACTGGATAAAGAGCCAGGCAGCCCCATACTTGAAGTTCCCCTTCTAGAAAGCCCTGGGTGACCTAGGTAACTGACCCCTCGAGTGACTCTGTTTCCCTTCCTGCACTTTAATTCCAGCTCTTATGTTTTAAATTCACTAATAGAGTGAACCCTTGGAACCCCAGGTGCCCCACCCTCAGGCCACAATGAAGGTAGAAGGCCAGATCCATGAGATCTCTCTACCTGCGACCTTGCTGTGTAGCTCCTGGCATTTTGTGTATCCTCCAGGATCTGGGAGTAATAAACTTTGCTATCTTAAAGTTCCCTGATGTTGTGGCTGAGGTATGTCCTGCAGTCATAGTAAGAACCACAAGCGCTGGTCCAGCTGCTACATTGGATACTGTTGGGGAAATGTCTGTGGGTAACATCACAAGTAGTCAAGGCTCAGGTGAGTGTCTCGGGCATTCCTAGTCCATGGCATCACAATTGATAGGCTGAGACCAACACAAAACAGTACTGCAGTAAAGAAACATGTTTGGCTTTGCTTTATTCACCATTTCCCAAATATATCCAACTATAGAAATTTTTCTTTTCTGTAACAACTAATAATACCAGATGTGAAGAAACACGTCTTGAAAAATACTGAGATTTCCTATTAAAATGTTTATATCTCTGGAATGAATATATGTTGAGGACATTAGTGTTTAATTATTAACTAATCTATCAAAGATTAAGAAGCAGTTCTCTTGATCCTGGAGAAACAAGTGAGTTTAGATGTTTGAGGAGAGAGGGTGATGCGAGCACCTCTCTTTCAAATGTGGGGCAATGTAGAGAGCTCTGGGTGACATGGAGGGCCCTGCAAGATCACGCTAATCTGGAAAACACTGTATTAATTTTCTTTTTATTTATTTATTTTTATTGTGGTAACATTGGTTTATAATTATATAAATTTCAGGTGTACATCGCTATATTTCAATTTCTGTGTAGATCACATCATGTTCACCACCAAAAGACAAATTACAATCCATCACCACATCCATGTGCCTAATCACCCCTTTTGTCCTCCTCCCTTCCCCCTTCCCTTCTGTAACCAACAATCCAATCTCTGTTGCTATGTGTTTGTCGTTTTTATCTTTTACTCATGAGTGAGATCATACGGTATTTGACTTTCTCTCTCTGATTTATTTCACTTAGCATAATACCCTCAAGCTCCATCCATGTTGTCACCAATGGCCAGATTTCATTGTTTCTTATGGCTGAGTAGTATTCCATTGTGTATATATACCACATCCTCTTTATCCATTCGTCCCTTGATGGGCACCTAGGTTGCTTCTAAGACTTGGCTGCTGTGAATAATGCTGCAATGAACCTAGGGGTGCATATATCTTTATTCCTTCATGTTTTCATTTTCTTTGGATAAATACTCAGCACTGGAATAGCTAGATCATATGGTAATTCTATTAGTTTTTTGAGGAAACTCCATACTGTTTTCCATAGTGGCTGCACCAGTTTGCACTCCCACCAGCAGTGTATAAGGGTTCCCTTCTCAG
This sequence comes from Equus asinus, assembly GCF_041296235.1. Taxonomy (NCBI): domain Eukaryota; kingdom Metazoa; phylum Chordata; class Mammalia; order Perissodactyla; family Equidae; genus Equus; species Equus asinus. Next base: position 13,806,177 of record NC_091818.1, read on the forward strand.
CACATCCTCTCCAACACTTATTGTTTCCTGTCTTGTTAATTATAGCCATTCTGATGGGAGTGAGGTGATATCTCATTGTAGTTTTAATTTGTGTTTCCCTGATAGTTAATGATAATGAGCATCTTTCCATGTGCCTGTTGGCCATGTGTGTATTTTCGTTGGAGAAATGTTTATTCAGATCTTTTGCCCATTTTTAAATTGGGCTGTCAGTTTTTCTGTTGTTGAGATGTATGGGTTCTTTGTGTATTTTGGATATTGACCCATTATCAAATATCTTCTCCCAATTGTTAGTTTGTCTTTTCGTTTTGTTTATGGTTTCCTTTGCTGTGCAGAACATTTTTAGTTTGACGTAGTCCTATTTGTTTATTTTTTCTATTGTGTCCCTTGACCACTCAGACATGGTACTAGAAAACATACTCTGAAGACCCATGTCAAAGAGTGTACTGCCTATGTTTTCTTATAGAAATTTCATGCTTTCAGTTCTTACATTCAAGTCTTTAATCCATTTGAGTTGATTTTTCTTTAGATAATGGATAATAAAGATAATGGTCTACTTTCACTCTTTTGCATGTGGCTGTCCAGTTTTCCCAACACCGTTTGTTGAAGAGACTTTCCTTTCTCTATTCTATGTTCTTGGCTCCCTTGTTGAAAATTAGCTGTCCATAGATGTGTGGGGTCATTTCTAGGCTGTCAATTCTGTTCTCTGATCTGTGTATCTGTTTTTGTGCCAGTACTATGCTGTTCAGTTACTATAGTCTGTAGTACATTTTGAAATCAGGGAGTTTGACACCCCCAGCTTTGTTTTTTATTCTCAGGATTCTTGGGGTTATTTTGCTGTTCCATATAATTTTAGGATTCTTTGTTCTATTTCTGTGAAAAACATTGTTGAACTTTGATAGGGATTGCATTCTATCTGTAGATTGCTTTAGGAAGTGTACATTTTAACTATATTAATTATTCCAATCCAAGAGCATAGAATACCTTTCAATTTCTTTGTGTCTTCTTCAATTTCTTTCAACAGTGTTTTATAGTTTTCAGTGTATAGATGTTTCACCTCTTTGGTTAAGTTTATTCCTAGGTATTTTATTCTTTTAGTTGCAGTTGTAAATGGGATTGCATTCTTAATTTCTCTTTCTGCTACTTCGTTCTTAGTGTATAGAAATACAACTGATTTCTGTATGTTGATTTTGAATCCTGCTACTTGATCATATTCATTTATTATTTCTAAAAGTTTTTTAGTGGATTATTTAGGGTATTCTATATATAAAATCGTGTCATCTGCAAATAGTGACAGTTTCACTTTTTCCTTTCCAATTTGGATTCCTTTTATTTCTTTTTCTTGCCTAATTGCCCTGGCTAAGACTTCCAATACCATCTTAAATAAGAGTGGTGAAAATGGGCATCCTTGTCCAGTTCCTGTTCTTAAAGGGACAGCTTTCAGTTTTTCTTCAGGGAGAATAATATTAGCTGTGGGCTTGTCATATATGGCCTTTATTATGTTGAGATACTGTCCTTCAATACGCATTTTATTCATAGTTTTTATCATAAATGGATGCTGTAACTTGTCAAATGTTTTCTCTGCCTCTATTGAGATGATCATGTGATTTTTATTTTTCATTGTGTTAATGTGCTGCATCATGTTGATTGATTTACGGATGTTGAACCATCCCTGCATCCCTGGAATAAATCCCACTTGATCATGGTGTGTGATCTTTTTAATGCAGTGTTGTATTTGATTTGCGGGTATTTTTTTATTACAGTAACTTTGGATTACAACATCATACAGCTTTCAGGTGTACAACATAATATATTTTGAATTCTGTGTAAATTACATCATGTTCATCACCAAAAGACAAATTACAATCCATCACCACACCCATGTGCCTAGTCACTCCTTTTGCCCTCTTCCCTCCCCCCTTCCCGCTGGTAATCACTAATCCAATCTTTGTTGCTATGTGTTTGTTTGTCATTGTTTTTTATCTTCTACTTATGAGTGAGATCATAAGGTATTTGACTTTCTCTCTCTGATTTATTTCACTTAGCATAATACCCTCAAGCTCCATCCATGTTGTCACCAATGGCCAGATTTCATCGTTTCTTGTGGCTGAGTAGTATTCCATTGTGTATATATACCACATCCTCTTTATCCATTCATCCCTTGATGGGCACCTAGGTTGCTTCCAAATCTTGGCTATTGTGAACAATGCTGCAATGAACATAGGGGTGCATGTATCTTTATGCATTTGAGTTTTCAAATTCTTTGGGTAAATACCCAGCTGTGGAATAGCAGGATCATATGGTAGATGTATTCTTAATTTTCTGAGGAAATTCCATACTGTTTTCCATAGTGGCTGTACCAGTTTCCACTTCTACCAGCAGTGCATGAGGGTTCCCTTCTCTCCATATCCTCTCCAACACTTATTGTTCCCTGTCTTGTTAATTATATCCATTCTGATGTGAGTGAGGTGATATGTCATGGTAGTTTTGATTTGCATTTCCCTGACAGTTGATGATGTAGAACCACTTTTTAATGTGCCTGTTGGCCATCTGTATGTCTTCTTTGGAGAATCTCTGTTCCGATCCTTTGCCCATTTTTTAATTGCATGGTTCATTTTTTTGTTGTTGAGATGTATGAGTTTTTTTGTGTATTTTGGATAGTAACCTGTTATCTGATATATGGTTTGCAAATATCTTCTCCCAATTGTTAGGTTGTCTTTTCGTTTTGTTGGTGGTTTCCTTTGCTGTGCAGAAGCTTTTTAATTTGATGTACTCCCATTTGTTTTTCTATTTTTCCCTTGCCCAGTCAGATGTTATTTGAAAAAATGCTGCTAAGATGCAAGTCAAAGAATGTACTGCTTATGTTTCCTTCTAGACATTTCACGGTTTCAGGTCTAACATTCAAGTCTTTAATAAATCTTGAGTTCATTTTTGTGCAAGGTGTAAGATAACAATCTACTTTCATTGTTTTGCATGTGGATGTCCAGTTTGCCCAACACTATTTATTGAAGAGACTATCCTTTCTCCATTGTATGTTCTTGGCTCTCTTGTCAAAAATTAGCTGTCCATAGATGTGTCAGTATATTTCTGGGTTCTTGATTCTATTCCACTGATATGTGTGCCTGTTTTTGTGCCAGTACTGTGCTGTGTTGGTTACTACACTTTGTAGTACATTTTGAAATCAGTGAGTGTGATACCTCTAGCTTTGTCCTTTTTTGCTCAGGATGATTTGCTAGTATTTTGTTGAGGATTTTTGCATTGATGTTCATTAGTGATATTGGCCTATAATTTTCTTCATTTGTGTTGTCTTTGTCTGGCTTTGGCATCAAGGTAATGTTGGCTTTGTAGAATGAGTTAGCAAGCTTGCCTTCCTCTTCAATTTTTGGAAGAGTTTGAGAAAGATGGGGATTAAGTCTTCTTTGAATATTTGGTAGAATTCACCAAGAAAGCTGTCTGGTCCTGGACTTTTATTTTTTGGGAAGTTTTTGACTGCTGTTCCGATCTCCTTACTGGTGATGGGTCTATTCAAATCCTCTATTTTGTCTTGATTCAGTTTTGGAAGGTTATATTAATCTAAGAGTTTATTCATTTCTTCTAGGTTATGTGACTTTTTGTCATATACCTTTCTGTAGTATTCTCCTATAATCTTTTGTATTTCCAAGGTTCTGTTGTAATGTCTTTTCTTTCATTCCTGATTTTATTTATTTGAGCCCTCTCTGGCCTTGAAGACATAAACTGCCATATTGAGCGCCTGTGAGAAGGCCTATGAGGGGGCCATATGGCAAGGAACAGATGCAGACTCTAGGAGTGAGAGTGGCCCACCACCAGTGCATAAGGCTTCCCCTTTCTCTACATCCTTGTCAACATTTATTATTTCTTGTTTTTTTGATAATAGCCATTCTAACACGTGTGAGGTGATAGCTCATTGTGGTTTTGATTTGCATTTCCCTGATGATTAGTGATGTTGGTCATCTTTTCATATATGTGGTGACCAACTGTATCTCTTCTTTAGAAAAAATGTCTATTCAGATCCTCGGCCCATTTTTTTCCAGATTGTTTGGCTTTTTGCTATTGAGCTGTATGAGTTGTTTATATATATTTTGGGTGTTAACTCTTTATCAGATAAGTGATAGATAAATATTTTCTCCAATTCAGTAGATTGACTTTTCATTTTGTTGATTGTTAGCTGTGCAGAAGCTTTTCAGTTTGATGTGGTCCCACTTATTTATTTTTGCTTTTAGAGTCAGATCCAAAAATCCTCACCAAGACCGATGTCAAGGAGCTTACTGCCTATGTTATCTTCTAGGAGTTTTATGGTTTCAGGTCTTACATTCAAGCCTTTAATCCATTTTGGGTTAATTTTTGTGTGTGGTGTAAAATAGTGGTCTCGTTTTATTCTTTTGCATGTGGCTGCCCAGTTTTCCCAACACCATTTATTGAAGAGATTGTCATTTGCCCAGTGTATATTCTTGGCTCTTCTGCTGTAAATTAATTAACAATATATGTGTGGGTTTATTTCTGGGCTCTTTATTCTGTTCCATTGATCTATCCGTTTTTATGACAAAACTATACTGTTTGATGACTATAGCTTTGTCATAAAGCTTGAAATCAGGGAAGATGATGCCTCAGCATTGACCTTCTTTCTCAAAATTGCTTTGGCTATTCAAGGTCTTTTGTGGTTCCACACATGTTTTAGGATTATTTGTTCTATTTATGTGAAAAATGCCATTGGAATTTTTACAGGGAATACATTGAATCTGTATATTGTATTGGGTACTGTGGACATTCAACAATTTTAATTCTTCCAATCCTCAAGCACAGAAAATCTTTCCATTTATTTGTGTCTTCTTCAATTGCTTTCATCAGTGTCTTATAGTTTTAAGTGTACAGGTCTTTCACCCCTTGGTTTAATTTATTTCTAGGTATTTTATTCTTTTTTATGCATTTGTAAATGGAATTGTTGTCTTAATTTGTCTTTCTGATCATTTGTTTTTAGTGTATAGAAACGTAACATATTTTTGTATGTTGATTTTATATTCTGAAACTTTATTGAACTTAGTTGTTGTAACAACTTTTTGGTGGAATCTTTAAGGTTTTCTATATATAATATCATGTTATCTCCAAATTGTGACAATTTTAGTTCTTCTTTTCCAATTTAGATGCATTTTATTTCATTTCCTTGCCTAATTTCTCTGGCTAGGACTTCCAGTACTATGTTGAATAAGTAGTGAAAGTGGCATCCTTGTGTTTTTCCTGATCTCAGAGGAAAATCTTTGAGCTATTCACTGTTGGGTGTGGTGTTAACTTGTCATGTATGGCCTTTATTATGTTGAGGTATATTCACTCTATACCCATTTTGTTGACAGTTTTTATTGTAAGTGGATGTTATGTCTTGTCACCTTCTTTTTCTGCATCTATCGAGATGATCATATGATTTTTATCCTTCATGTTGTTAATGTGGTGTGTCACATTGATTGAATTGTGGATGTTGAGCTATCCTTGCATTCCTGGAATAAATCTCACTTGATCCTTTTGTTTTATCCTTTTAATGTATTGTTAAATTTGGTTTGCTAATATTTTGTTCAGAATTTTTGGATCTATGTTCCACAGGGATATTGGTCTGTAATTTTCTTTTCTTGTGGTGTACTTGTCTGCTTTTTGTACCACAGTAATGCTGGCCCTGTAAAACAAGTTTGGTGGTATTCCCTCTTCTCTTTTTTGGAAGAGTTCAAGAAGGATTGATTTAAATTCTACTTTGAATGTTTCATAGAATTCACCAATGAAACCATCTGGTTCTGGACTTCTGGTTATTGGGAGGTTTTTGATTACTGATTCAATCTCCTTACTAGTAATCAGTCAATTTAAATTTTATATTCTTCATGATTCAGTCTTCAAAAGTTGTATTTTTCTAGGAATTTATCCATTTCTTTTACGTTGTCTGATTTGTTGGTGTATAATTGTTCATATTAGTCTCTTATGATCCTTTGTATTTCTGTGGTATCAATTGTAATGTCTCTTGTTTCATTTCTGATTTTATCTGAGCCCTCTCTCTTTTTTTATTAGTGAATCTAGGTAAAGATTTGTCAATACTTTTAATCTTTTCAAAGAATGTTTCACTTGTTTTCATTGTTTTCTTTTTTTTTGTATTGTCTTTTTAGTCTCTGTGTCATTTCTTTCCACTCTGATCTTTGTTATGTCCTTCCCTTTACTGACTTTGGTCTTTGTTAGTTCTTATTTTTATAGTTCATTGAGATGGAAAGTTAAGTGGTTACTTGAGATCATTTTTGTTTCTTGAATTAGGCATTTGTCACAATGAACTTCACTCTTAAAACTGCTTTTGCTGAATCCCATATGTTTAGTATACTGTATTTCCATTTTCATTCATCTTGAAGTTTTAAAAATTTGTTTTTGAGGAAGATTGACCCTGAGCTAACATCCGTGCCCATCTTCCTCTACTTTTTATGTAGGATGCCTACCACAGCATGGCGTGCCAAGTGGTGCCATGTCCTCACCCAGGATTCAAACTGGCGAACCTGGGCCACCAAGAAGTGGAATGTGCGAACTTAACCGCTGTGCCACTGGGCTGGCCCCTAATTTTTCTTTTTTGATTTATGTATTGAACCATTGGTTGTTTAGTAGCTTGTTGTTTAATTGCCATATATTTTTGAATTTTATTCTTGTAATTGATCTCTAGCTTCATACAGTTGTAGTGGGAAAAAATACTTAATATGATTTCAATCTTAAATTTATTAAGGTTTGTTTTGTGGCCTAACATATGACCTGTCCTGGGGAATGTTCCATGTGCACTTGAGAAGGATGTGTTTTCTTCTGCTTTTGGATGGAATATTCTGTATATATCTGTTAAGTCTGTCTAGTCTAAAGTGTCACTTAATGCCTATGTTTCCTTATCGATTGTCTGTTTGGATCGTCTATCCATTGATGAAAGTGGGGTATTAAAGTCCTTTACTATTATTGTACTCCTGTCTATTTCTCCCTTTAGGTCTGTTAATATTTGTTTTATATATTTATGTGTTTCTATGTTGGCTGCATAAATATTTACAAATGTTATATCTTCTTATTGGATTGACCCCTTCATCATTGTCTAATGCCTTTTTTTGTCTCTTATTACAGTCTTTATTTTAAAGTCTATTTTGTGTGATGTAAGTATAGCTACACTAGCTTTCATTTGGTGTCCATTTGCATGGGACATCTTTTCCCATTGCTCTCTTTCAGTCTGTGTGTTTCCTTACATGTTAAGTGAGTCTCTTGTGGGCAGCATATAGATAAGTCTTGTGTTTTTTTCCCATTCAACCTCCTTATGTCTTGATTGAGAATTTAGTCTATTTATATTTAAAGTAATTATTGATAAGTTTGTACCCATTGCTACTTTATTGCTTTTTTGGTTGTTTCGTAGTTCCTCCCTGTTTCTTTCTTATTTTCTTGCTCTCTTCCTTTGTAGATTGTCAACTTTCTTTAGTGCTATACTTAGATTGGTTTCTCTTTATATTTGTGTATCTACTGTAGGTTTTTGCTTTGTGGTTTTGATGAGACTTACATATAACAACCTATATTTATACTGTCTATTTTAAGTTGGCAACAACTTAAGTTTGAAACATTCTAAAGCTTTACTCTCCCCCTACATTCTATGTTTTAATGTCACATTTTACATCTTTTCTTTTCTTTTTAACGATTGATACCTGAGCTAACATCTGTTGCCAATCTTCTTTTTCTTCTTCTTCTCCCCAAAGCCCCCCAGTACATAGTTGTATATTCTAGTTGCAGATCCTTCTGGTTGTGCTATGTGGGACACTGCCTCTGAATGACTTGATGAGTGTTGCCAAATCCATGCCCAGGATCCAAACTGGTGAAAGCCTGGGCTGCCAAAGCAGAGCATGTGAACTTAATCACTTGGCCACAGGGCCAGCCCCACATTTTACATCTTTTTGTCTTGTGTTTCACTTAACTAACTATTGTAGTTATAGTTATTTTTACTAGTTTTGATTTTAACCTTCATACTACTTTGTAAGTGATTAATCTGCTATCTTTATTGTATATTTACCATTACCAGTGAGATTCATATGTTTTCTTGTTACTAATTAGTGCTGTTTACTTTCAGCTTAAAGAAGTCCATTTAACATTTCTTGTAAGGCCAGTTTAGTGGTGATGAACTCCTTTACCTTTTGCTTGTTGGGAAAACTCTTTATCTGTTTTCAATGCCTAAGGACAACTTTGCCAAGGACACAGCATTTTTGGTTGGAAGAGTTTTTCTTTCAGCATTTTTAATACATCACGCCATTCCCTCCTGGTCTGCAAAGTTTCTGCTGAAGATCTGCTCCAAGGCCTATAGGGGTTCCTTTGTACGTAAGAAGTTGTTTTCTCTTGCTGCTTTTAAGATTCTTTCCTTGTCTTTGAATTTGACATTTTGATAATAATGTGGATCTCTTTGGATTCATCTTACGTGAAGCTCTCTGGGCTTCCTGGATATGGATGTCTGTTTATTTTCCAAGGTTGGGGAAGTTTCACCCATTATTTCTTCAGATAACTTTTCTGCCCCTTTCTCTCTCTCTTCTCCTTTTGTGAACCCTCTAATGTGAATGTTAGTCAATTGATATTGTCTTATAAATTCTTTAAGCTATCTTCACTTTTCTAAATTCTTTATTGTTTTTTTGCTGAGTTCCACTGCCCTGTCTTAGAGTTCACTGATGCTTTCTTCTCCTTCCTCCAGTCTGATGTTGAAGCTCTCTTGAGTAGTTTCCAGTGCAGTTATTGTATTCTTCAGCTCTATGACTCCTATTTGATAATATCTTATATTTTCTATCTCTTTGTTGAACTTCTCACTGTGTTCATCTATTGTTCTCCCAAGTTCAGTGATTATCTTTCTGACTATTACTTTGGACTCTTTAACAGGTAAGTTACATGTCTCCATTTCACTGAAGTTCTTTCTAAGGTTTTATCTTGTTCTTCATTTGGAACATATTCCTCTGTCCTCACTTTGCTTGACCTTCTGTATTTGTTTCTGTGTATTAGATGAAACAGTCACCTCTCTTAGTCTTGAAGGAGCAGCCTTGTGTAGGAAATAAACCTTATTATTCAACTTTGCCATAGTTCATAGTTGTCTCTCAAATCTTTGTGATTGTCTAAGCAGGGTGTTTTATTTTTAACAGCTACTAATAGTTGGTGTGTTAAGACCTGTCAGCATCCCAAAGGGTGGTATCTCAGTCAGCACCTAGATTCAGTGTGATTGGAAGCCAGACCCTCAGGCAGCAGCTTTTAAAGTATGCAAAATATATATCAGTCCTTTGGGACTGCAAGTGTATGCCCTGCTGGCCACCAGACCAGGTGATTTGTAGGTGTCCCCTGGATGACAGCTGCAAAAACCAGGGCACCAAACCTAAAAACTGGGGTGCCAGACACATATAGAAACTCCCCTCCAAGACAGAGTAGCACTCTGGAGCACAGTAGAGGGAGAGCACGATGATAGTACCCACCTTCTGACTTCTCTGGAAAGATTTACAGTCTGTCCTTAGATTGTCTTAAATTGGAAACCTGCCCCTCAGGCTGTAGCTATGATCATAAGCTATAGGCCTCTTTCACCGAGAGACTGAGATCCTGAGTCTGTTGCCTTATTCCCTAAGGTCTGCAGCTGTTTAGAACTGTTTCTCCATTGGTTTCAGTCCTGTGGGACCTGCAAGCATAAGCTCCACTGGCCAGTAGAGTCAGACAATATAGACATGTCCCCTGGCAATAGCTGCAAAAATCAGGGCACCAGACAAGGGTATAACCTCCTTGATGAGATATACCAGTGAACTGGAATAAGGCAGAAGGAGAGCACAAAGATTGCATTCATCAGCTTTCATTGCTGAGAACACTTCTGTAGGTCTCTAGAAGTGTGCCTTGCTAGGAATCTGACCCTCAGGCCAAAGCTCCTGAACATGTAAATAGGCCTCTTTCTCTGAAAGACTGGGGTGTGTTTCAGTCTGCTGTCTGTTCGGTGCCCTACGGGTGGTAGTCTGCCAAGAACCATCTCTATTATTGGTATAGTCTCATGGGACCCAAGAACATGAATCCCCCTGGCCTCCAGAGCCAGGCAATCAAGGAGCATCCTCTGGGCTGCAGCTGCAAATCCAGAGCACCAGAACTAAAATCCAGGGCACCAGATGTGTAGAAGCTCCCATCTGGGAGATACTGGTGCTGTGGATTGTGGCAGAGGGGTAGAGTGAAGATGGCACTCACCACTTTAGGGATAAAGATGGCACCCACTGTTACAGAAAAAGAAGATGCCTGACAGCTTAGTAAAATAGAAGGGGAGCATTAAAATGGTGCCAGCCAGTGCGTCTGTCCCCAGAGACTATCCGAATAAACCCCCTGCCTCTTTGGCCAACATTTTAATGTCTGGAGACATTTTTTATTGTCACACTATGAGCATGATGCTACTGAGACCTAGTGGGTAGAGACCAGGGATACTGATAAATATCCTACAATGCACAGATAGTCCTCTTCAATAAAAAATGATCCAGGCCAATGTGTCAATAGTGCCAAGGTTGTGACACCTTAATTTAACTTCTGAAGGTGGGACAGTTAGAATCACTTGAAGTACTAATTTCTCCTTATTCTGCTTCCAAAGTACAGATGCCAAGTTCTGTCCTGATCCCATCATGTAGTCAGGAATCTTGGGTTAGTGCTCATGAAAGCTGATTGTATCTTAGTGATAAAAATCTCCAGATGATTCTGTTACTTATCTCTGTCTTCATTCCTTTTCTAATCACCAAATTGAAAACTACTTCCCTAAGTATTTCATAATGTTTGTGGACCTTCTTTAAAGAAGCGAATGTCCAGCATAAATAAGTTGAAAAGATGGATATTTTCTCATTCCCATTTCCTGTTCTGTAAAGAAGCAACCATTCAATTTCTTCCTCTGTGACAATGCATCAACTGTGGCAAATCCCTGGAATATTGAAGTCCAAATAAGAGAACGTCTACTGCTGTTTTCCAGGAAATCTAGACTAAAATGAACTTTTGGCACTGATGTAATAATTCTCCACTTGATTTTTGTGAGATCAACTTCTCACTGGAATAATACCAGCAAGCACATTTGAATCAGTCTGCAGTCTGGATCTATTTTACTTGAATTATTTGGGTAGTGCTTGTGTTTTGGATCAGCTCTGTATTAAGTTGAGTGGAATCTTTCTTCTGAACTATAAATCTAGCTTTTAAATAGCTGGAAAAATATATGATGCTAACACTACTCAACATGGAAGAAAGAATATGAGCTCTGGGGAACTTCCTAAGCTCACATCTCCTCCCTCCCTGCTGTGTGACACCGTGAAAGTAGCTTAGGCATGCCTAGCAGTAGTGTCTTCACTTGCAATTTGGGAATACTAGTATGTAGCACAGAGGTTGGTAAGCTACTGCCTGTGAACCAAATCCAGACTTCTGCCTATTTTATAAATAAAGTTTTATTGGAACATAGCCATGCCTTTTCATGTAGTACATATCGTCTCTGGCTGGTTCTGGGCTACCTTGGCAGAGTGGAGTCCTTGTGATAGGAGCTGTATGGTCCACAAAGTCTAAAATATTTGGTCAGTGGCATTTTATAGAAAGTTTACCAATCTGTGCTTTAGATCAAAGATTTGACGTGACTTAAATAGAATTTTTATATGTAAATCTCATCTCTGGTAGCATGTTAGAGACTGTTAGTACCTATTTCTCTCTATACCCCAAAAATTATGCTTAACAGCAGTAATAGTAATGCTAGGATCCATTCAATGAGTGCAGCACCCTCACATAAGAAGAGCAATTCTTACAATAGCCTAGGTACATATAAACCTCATTTTGTGTTTGCAAAGGCAGGGTTTCAGAGATATTAAGTAACTCCTCAAGGTTACACAGCAAATTAAGAGTTGATGATAAAAATATAAACAAATATCATAGTTTTTTTTATTTTCCTATTTAAACAATCCATTTATAACACATAAGACCTTTAACAGAGCATTTTCAAAACATCTTTAAAAAGTAACTGAATCTTTAAGCAAGTGAATAAACCTCAAAGTCCAAGAGTATAAATTTATTTCAAATGTTGCTATTAGTTGTCTCAAAGATTTTATTTACTATTTTGTTGTTTATCATCTGTCTTACATATTAGAATATAGGTTCTTAAAGGCAGAAATTTTCCTGATTGCCAGTGTATTCCCCAGTATCTAGAGCAAGATTTATATATATATGGAGAAATTCATAAATATTTGTTGAATTAAAAGATATCTTGCTTTTATTTACTTACTTCTGTTTTCAAGACCGTGACCAGATGGTCCCAGTCCAACTGAAAAATGCATCCAGCTCTCTCTACTGTAATTTTCAGCAAAGGAACTCTCAGCTGCCCTCTTGTATGGAACATCCAGCCCAAAAGAAGATTCCTGACACCAGCTTGAGATAAGGCCTTGATAGTGATTAAGAATTAATAAAGATGAAGAAATACTTTCCCTTTTCCCCTGAGAGACTCCCAGAGCATAAAAGATACCACTGCTTAGGATTTTGGTGTTTCACCTTCAATGTGGTGATCTTAGAGGCTGCAGCGTTTCCTGATTGGACTGCCAACACTTGACACAGTGGGGAAATCCTTCCACAATTCATGTGTCTGGGTTTATATTTGGCAAACTCTAAATTGTTGTCGAACCTCAGCTGTTCCTGCCAAGAGTTTTTGCAGTTTTAAGAATCAAAGTATAATTATTTTATACAAATAGGGCTTTTAAAAGCCAAAGTCCCTCTCAGCTCCTCTGATCCATGAGTAGAAACCATGCATGAAACTGAACTAGTCCATCTATAAGAAGCTAAAGGAAAATTGATTTCCTTTATTCAAAATAAAATGTAATTCTATGCATGAATTTTAAAATATACAGAGTTTGCAAGTTATGATACATTTAACTTTCTAAAGAATTTTCTTTTTAACTTAGAATTACTGGGCTTGAATATGAAAACTCTAAATACAGTAATAGACAAGGAAAGGAGCAGAAGTCACGGAACTTTTTCTTATTCCTTTTCCTCAATGACCTTGTGGTGGCCCCGCAATAGAGGCAAATGCTACTGAGTGGAAGAGCACACACTTTGTGTGTCCAACTGACCTTCAGAGAGTCTTGGGAGAATAAAGGATTTTAGGGAAACTTTGAGACTCCAAAAGAAAGAACAAGAAAAGAAGCTCAAAAAAGCTGAGCCTCCAGGGAGATGGAACTGAATTAAAGAGAGTTTATTGTCCAAGGTAATTGTGTAAAAGCCTAGGAGATTTAAAGGATTACAATTTGGAGTTTCCTCTGCTGAAGCTGTGTTTCTGAGTTTTTGTTTCTCAGGCAAGGCCTGTTTTTTTTTTTGTTTTTGTTTTTCCCTTTTGTCACCCAGAGTTTAACCTGAGAAAGAAGCTCACTCTGCCTGCCAGACTTCATTCTCATCCCTTCTCTTCCTTTTGAGTCTGCACCACATTCAAATTAATGTCGGCACCACAGGCTCCTGGGACCCTCATCTCTATCCTCTTGTAGTAAGAAGCAGCTGTGTGTAACACCCCCTACCCCAATGTTCTCATTTCTCTGACGTTCCCCTGGTGTTGCCGTCCAAAGACACACCTTCTAGCCAGCCCAGCCACCACGTCTTGCTCCAGCGGCGCCTGAGAAGCACCGGGAACTCTGCGCTCTCCAAATGGAGCCCCTGCACTAGGCATCTCTCTCCCTTTCCCCTGGGCAAATGATCCAGCTTCCATTGTCTCTGCTCCTTTCCAAAGGCTTGTTTTGTTTATGGAACAACCCAGGGCTTTGGGCCACCTGCCCTTGCATGGCATTCCTTTGGTTTGTGTGCAGAAACAATAGTATACCCTAGACTGTTGAACTAGATCTTTCGGATGTGGAGACACTTGTGTCAGGTGACAGGAGAGCGCCCCCCTACATTCCCCTTAGGTGGAGGGTGAGGGTGGGGAGAGGATAAGGAGCGGGCTTGGGGGAGGCAAGGAGGCTGCTGCAGGGCTGTGGGGGGTGCATGTGCAGGTGCCAGGCTGGCCCACCCCTCCCGGCTCAGTCAGCTTTCCCTGCGTGGGGCAGTGGGGCAGAAGGGCCTCGGATTGGGAGCAGCGCCCCAGTCAGGGGTGCTGAGCAGTTTCCCGGGTCAGGGCTCTCCACCGGCCTGCGCTCTGCACTGACACCACGTGCTCCCTGCAGGGCTCCACGTCCCTGAGTTTCCAGGCTGCGGCGCCCAGCCCTCCCCTATGCACACGTAGCCCACGCGGTGAGGGGCTGCTTCTGGCGCCAGAGGTGGGACACAGCGGCTGCGCTTGGGGTGCCCGACTGCCTGCAATGATGCCTTCAGCTTTGTGACGACTGCAAAGCTCTCCAGGTATGGTCTGCACTGGCTCATTTGCACCCAGGGCTGCCACCACCACGGGCAACTTTGATGAGGATTATTTTGGGCTGGTTACTTTTAAAAACTGCAGATGGGAAGGAGGCTCTGAGGAGTGGAATTTGCTTGCCCTTTGTTGGGAGACATTTACATTTGTAAGGGAGATCTCTATCTGTAAGGGTGTCTCCCTCTCTGCACCTGGAGGAAGGGGGGATGACCTTATCTCTAGAAACTCTTAATGGGGATGGGAAGGACTTGAGCCTTGTTTATTGTGCTTGTCTGGTAACCTCATGTAGCTGACTCCCCCCACCACCAACATCCTCTGGGAAACATAGGACATCCTGACTTAATCAGGTCTGATTCTTATCTAAAGTTATAGGACCACCCAATAACCAGAACTCACCTGCACTGACACCAGTTTAACAACTTTTTACATATTCTTTCCTTTGTCTTGTAAAGAGATAATTCACATAGCTATGCCTTAAATTTAGCTCTACTCTCAGCCTATGTTTGCAGTTTTCTACTGCCCATGGGTCCTGTCCCCATTGCTATTCCCTACTATCCTCTGAATAAAAGAGCACTACTGCCAGACCTTGAGAGTCCAAGAAATCTTTCTTTTGACTCCTCAACTCACTGAGCCTGCATCAACTTGATGCTTTGATTTTTGGGAGGCTGGGGAGATGCAAAAGCTGGAGAGGGCAGCAGGGCTCATAATAGGACCAAAGGCGGTGGCCCAGGGGCTGCTGCATTCAACTGATTTCTCACTGGTGGGGCTTGTGTATCCACAAGTGCAGACCACATGCACAGAGACACAAACGCCATCATGCACACACCAGGACAGTTCCTTTTCCTTTCATAAAAGCCACAGTGGTGCTTGAGGTCATGTGTATAATTCAGGCTTAGAGAAGATGGTTGTACTTGCCACTGCCAGGGAGATCCAGAAGTTTAGAGCGTGAGTGCTGCCTTATAAGCAGCAGTGACCGGAAGTGCCCTCCACCCCCAAATTAGACGCCACACCTCCGAAAACTCAGCTTCTAGGTTGGCCTAGGGAACTGGTCAGGTGTGGCCTACCTGCTGAAGTCGTGGGTGGAGATTGCAGTGTGGCAAATGGTTTGGTTTCATGCCTGTATTAGAGAGGGGCTTGCTTCACATGTCTATTCTGTTAACTCCTGCATGCTTCTGCCTATGGTTGGTTTATACACAGTTGTCAAATCATGAACCATGGACAGGAGACGGCTGTGGGCAACAGTTTAGTTGCCTGGTGCCCTTGTGTAATGGGCAGAGAGATTGCCTAAGGGAAAGAGAAGTTCAACCAATAGTATAACTTAAAGTAACCAAGATAGTTTTAGGTGGCCACAAACGCTAAAAATAATAAGATTAATGAAACATCTACAGCATAGACTTCGTCCTTAAACTTGGGAGTGGACAGTGCTGTGTGTCAGTGGAAAGATGTTTTATACTCATTTTGCTAAATTAGGATGACTTCATGATATTCACAAATCTGAGTTTGTGCAAAACCCAAGACAGGATGTGAGAGATTAGTATCTTTTTATAAAAAATGAGTATAAAATTTAGTAAATGAGTGTGAATTTCATGTTCTATCCTTAATGTGATCCAAATAGAGTGTTTATTCTAAAGAGAGAAGCTGCACTTGTTGTGAGCTTCTGTTCGGATTAGCAGATCTCTCACCCATAGGAATCCACGTTCTCAGCACTTGCCATGGCCCCTGGGCTGAAACGCAGGTGCCTGCAGGACCATCAGCATGGAGACACCTGTCTGCAGTTGCTTGCCTCTGCCCTGAGGGAATAAAGTCTTCTGTGCGTATTTTAAACACTGTGAGAGAAAGCAAGTTCCTTTGTCAAAGGTAAGTTATAAAAGTGCTTACACTGCAAGATTTTCCTGATTTCAGAATAGTATTCCTAAAGGATTTAGCTTTGATCAGTGTGTTTGCTTACATGCTTCTGATTCTCTTGCTTTAGAGGTGAAAACACCCCAGGCCTTAGCCTTGCCTTTGGTTCCTAAGAGAGTCGACCTTGAATTCCTAAATGTTAATTCAGCTAATAATTTGCTAAATATGCTATCTCTGATTAAAGCCAGTGGGTAATTGCAGAGAATTTCCATAGACTATTAATCCATACTGAAATTAATAAAGAGCATATTTTGACTTTTCAAAGTACTCGCAATTTCACCATTTGTTTCCAGAATCTTTTCCCTTTGAATCATGTGAAAAATCAAAATTCAGATTGCTCCTCAAGAATTTAGTACCATCTTATGATCATCATTTAATTTAAAAAAATTGCTTCCAAGATTTGGAATAGCTGGCAAGTTGCAACACTTTCCCTCATCTTTTTGGGTTGTGACTGTTGATTGCATCCATCCTGGGTGGCACAAGGTGTCATGATTCTAGCTGGAGATGTTTTTTCTTGTTCTTCTAATTTTCTGGTTATTAAACTGCTTGATAGTTTACATGCAATTTTACTCCACTGCTTCCTTGGTAACAATTATATGTCATTTCCCATCCTTGTAGATGACAGCATTATAGATGATTACCTTATAAACCAGTAATAGTATAAAAATAGGCACATATTTTTATTGTTATTCCCCTTTATGTCAACTATATCATTTGTAAACCAGATATACTCTATCATATGTTTATAGAAGAATGTGGTTCAGTAGAAAATCATGTGCTTATCCCCCCTTTCCCCAGGGAGGTGCTCGTAGGGATGCTGTTAAACTGAAGGATGCTCTCATGGATTGAATAGCCTGACTTCATTTCTTTCTGTTAAGGAAAATGGCACACTTTGTGATAATGATTGGGTCCCAATTATTAATACAAAGATTATTTCTTGTATTATTAAGTAAATTTTTAGGATGATTTTACATTTTCTTGCAGTTGTATGAGTTATGTTGTGGAGTTTTGCAGTGATTAATATCTGTCATAATAAACTGCGAATTTTGTTATAAAACATATCAGACATTTAAGGAAGAATAAAATGCATTTATAATATTTGTATATTTTTGTGTGAAACCTAAGTAGAGAGTACAAGCTTATGTTTTTTGCTATATCTTAATTCAGAATTAAATATTTTCCAGGAAAAATGGAAAGTTAAAGAAAGAAGGCAAAAGGGCAGATTTTTCTCATCTCCTCAATTTTACCACTAATCGCTTTAATAATTGTGAATAGCGTTGTGGTCAAGAGGCTAGCAAAGCATTATCCCCAAAGACTGTCTATTTAAATCTTATTAAAGGTGATACTTGCTCACAGTCTGTTTCCCTCCTGAATTCTGCTTATTTTTTCAGCTGTCAGGAGGTGGATTTTTGTGGCTGTCAAGAGGTAAAATAAGGAATAGTTGCATAGCAGTGCTAGGCTCCTGTTTTAGGAATTGAAGAAGTTTCCGAGGGGTTGCTGGTTTGCAGCTGTGAAAGTGCGGTTGCCTGCAGTTCTAATGGAGAAGATGTCAGGCTCAAGCTTGGTACCATTCCAAGCATTGGTCTCTGTTGGGAGGAGGTGTTCGGGGGAAGCGGTGAATCTTACATTCTTGCTGTAAGAATTGACTTCCGTAAAACTTACTGTATTTCAATTGTTTTTCCTTCCTTTATATTCATGAGACTGGGAATTCACATTTTTTGCTAAGGATTTTCCAGTTGTTCATTCTCTCCCTTTATGTAAACACACACACACATGCACAGACACAGAAATATGCGTAGGTGCGTACACATAAACACAGTGCTGTGCATTATCATTCCCCCTTGCATTTGCTGAGAAAATTAAGCTATGAGACAGTAAACATTATTGGTGAACTAGAATTTATCTTCAAGGAATGAACTTGAAGCCACTGACATCATACTCTGATAACAAAAATTGGGAGGTTCTCTGAGTTTGTTTAGAAATATGGTACTGAAATCTGTCATTGAAATCTACCACCATCATGGTCAAATGGTCCTCAACTTTGAAAGCTAATCATAGCAAGGAAAGAAAAATATGAGTAGGTAAAACCAAGGTTGGTGAGGTGTGGCCAGAAAGTCAAATATAGTTTGAGTTAGCATTTGGTGAGTTACGAATGAATCAGGGTGAAGCAGTGCTGCATTCCCCGTGATGTCAGGGGCTGAGTATCACAGATACGCTGCCTCTGTACTCCTTCAGCAGAGTGGTGTGCTCCTGATTTCTAGGATCTGCTGCCAGGGCTTGTTGTGCCCATTCAATACTCAACTGTGAACTCCTGCCTACCCCTACTGCTTGGACCCAACCCTGCATCTGGGCCCAGATCCCTTCAGGCGCACATGTGTTTTCTTTCCCTTCCTTTTACTCCTGAAAATCATGGTCTTTTCCAAACTGTTACTCTGCTGCCGGGAAAGAATTGTGGATAATGCTTATTAAATACTTAAAGATTTGATAAATAAGAGTTTTGGATATTTAAATGTGGCTTTAAAGGACCTATGATCAAGATATCTTGCATATAGTGTATTGGAGAAAATGAAATAAAAGAAAGTGGAATATTCACTGTAATAAATGAAAGACTAAAATGGATGTGTGGGACGCAGGGTCAGTTTTTATATCACCCTTTTTAAAAAGTAGCACACTGATTGGACACATTTAGTAAAAACTAAGTCTATGGGAAGTTTTTAAAAAAATAACATGAAACGCTGTTCAGCTGTAAAAAAGAGAGCATGGCAACACTCTATAAAGTGATAATAGAAAGATTTCTGGATATATTTGTTGTGAAGTGGGAATACTAGGGTACAAAATGGGTCTAAAAAGGAGAGTAGTTGAAGGTACATTTAAAAAATATTTACATAAAAATGACTGACAGGGGTACATGTTAGGGTTGAATAGTGGCCCCCTGAAAGTTGATATTCTGAAGTCCTACCCTGGTTCCTCAGAATGTGGCTGTATTTGGAGATGGGGTCTTTAAATAGGGACAGGCCATCTCTTCCTGTGTTCCAGAGGGTGGGGCTGCCATGCAGGAATGGGACCATTACCTAGGTGAGCCTGAAAGGCAGGGCCACCCCAGTAGCCTAGAAGGGCAGAGCCAGAGGATTATCCTGTGGCCTTAAAATCTAATAGAATTTTCCTAGCTAGGTTTCAGATTTGCTTGGGACCAGTGACTCCTTTCTTCTTTCTGAGTTCAGTCCTCTGCCTGTCCCACTACTGTATTTCAGAAGCACATCACTTGTCTGGCTTCACAGGTTCATGGTATTTTGCTTCAGGATGCTTCATACCTGTGTCTCACCCAAATCTGATTTACATGGTATTTAGATGAGACTTTGGACTTGGAATTGGTAGTATAGTGGGTTGAGACTTTTGGGCTATTGGGATGGGGTGAATATATTTTGAATATTAGAAGGATTTTTGTGGGGGATGTTATGGGCTGAATTGTGTCCCACTTCCAAATTCACATATTGAAGCCGCAACTCCAGGACCTCTGAATGTGAGTGTAGTTGGAGGGAGGGTCTTTAAAGAGGTGATTAAGGTCAAATGACGCCTTCAGGGTGGACCCTAGTCCAGTATGATGAGAGTCCTTAAAAGAAGAGGAGATCAGGACACAGACACACACACAGAGAAGACGGCCATCTACAAGCCAAGAAGAGAGGCCTCAGGAGAAACCAGCCATGCCAACATCTTAATCTTGGACTTCCAGCCTCCAGAATTATGAGAAGTAAATTCCTGTTGTTTAAGGACCTGTTCCATGCTGCTTTGTCACAAAAGCTCCAGCAAATTAAGACAGCACACAAAAGCCTGCAGCATGTGACCAGGAGAAGCTCTGAGAGCAGGGCACTGGGGTTATGTGTGTCTTCATGTCTGCACCCACCCTTCATAGTTTCTTTTTATTTTGATTTTTTGAACTCTATGAATATGTTCTCTATGAGTGTATCACCTATTAAAATTTTTTTAATTCCCCAAAAGCTAATAGAATAGCCTCATAAATCCAAATAACAATATAAAAAAGTTCTTAACATGATTTTCTGATTGTAAAAAAAGATATCTTTATTGTAAAGCCTTTTGAAAATATATAGTATATGGAGAAAAAACATGATAAGTATTTGAAATTCTTTAAGCCCTTTGAAATTCCTTCATCACTCCCAGTTCTCTATTTTCTTTAACTTTTAAGTTGATTTTACATAGGATAATATTACATATGGTCAATTCTATAGATATGTTTCTTACAAAATATCACTTCGCTGTGTCATTAAAAAATATAAAATAAACAGCTACATATACCACACCTTACTTGTGATTTCCTATTTAATTAACATTTAGCTTGTTTCTGGTATTTTGCCTTGGATAATAACTTAAGGAATATTTTATTTTTTTAATCTTTTTGTTTTCTTATTTTTTATTTTATTGTGGTAATAATGGCTTATAGCATTGTGAAATTTCAGGTGTACATGACTATTTATCATTTTCTGTATAGACTGTATCATGGTCACCACCTGTATTCTAATTTTTATCTGTCACCATATAAATGTGCCCCTTTACTCCTTTTTCCCACCCCTGACCCCTTCCCGCTCTGGTAACCACTAATCTGTTCTCTTTGTCCATGTGTTTGTTTATCTTCCACATATGAGTGAAATCATATGGTGTTTGTCTTTCTCTGTCTGGCTTATTTTGCTTAACATACTACCCTCAAGGTGCATCCATGTTGTTGGAGAGGAGACCATTTTGTATTTTTCAGGGCTGAGTAGTATTCCGTTGGAATCTTCTTTATTCATCCATGCATTCATCAGTCAATGCGTACTTGGTTCGCTTCTATGTCTTGGCTATTCTGAATAATGCTGCAATGAACATAAGTGCATAAGTCTCTTTGAATTGTTGATTTTAAATTCTTTGGATAAATACCCAGTAGTGGAACAGCTGGATTGTATGGTAATTCCATTTTTAGTGTTTTGAGAAATCTCCATACTGCTTTCCATAGGGGGGGCAACAGTTTACATTTCTACCAGCAGTGTATGAGGGTTCCCTGTTCTCCAGATCCTCTACAACTTTTGTTATTTTTTGTTTTGTTAATTATAGCCATTCTGACAAGTGTAAGATGATATCTCATTGTGGTTTTGATGTGCATTTCCATAATAATTAGTGATGTTGAACATCTTTTCATGTGCACTTTGGCCATCTGTATATCTTCTTTGGAAAAATGTTCATATCCTCTGCCCATGTTTTGATTGGGTTGTTTGCTTTTTTGTAGTGGAGTTGTATGAGTTCTTTATATATTTTGGAAATTAACCCCTTGTCAGATATATGATTTGAAAATATTTGCTCCCAGTTGGTGGGTCATCTTTTCATTTTGTTCATGGCTTCCTTTGCCTTGCAGAAGCTTTTGGTCTGATGTAGACCCTTTTGTTAATTTTTTCTTTTGTTTCCCTTGCCTTAGTAGACATAGTATTTGAAAAGATGCTGTTATGACCAATGTCAAAGAGTGTATTGCCTATATTTTCTTCTAGGATTTTTATGGTTTCAGGTCTTACATTCAAGTCTTTAATTCATTTTGAGTTGATTTTTGTGCATGGTGTAAGATAATGGTCTACTTTCATTCTTTTGCATGTGGCTGTCCAGTTTTTCCAACACCATTCATTGAAGAAAGTTTCCTGTTTCCATTGTATGTTCTTGGCTCTCTTGTCAAAGTTTAGCTGTCCATAGATGTGTGGGTTTAATTTCTGGGCTCTCAATTCTGTTCTGTTATCTGTGTGTCTGTTTCTGTGCCAGCAACATGCTGTTTTGGTTACTATAGGTCCGTAGAATATTTTGGAGTCAGGGATTGTGATGCCTCCAGATTTGTTCTTTTTGCTCAAGTGTAATGAATATCTTTGTATTTCATGGTCAGTTTTTATTATTATTATTACAATAATAGTAGTATACTGGGTATTTCAAAATCCTTAAAAATCAGAAAGTAGTTTGAGATGCCATTTAAATACTGAAATTTTATGCTAAAACTGGGCATTCCTCAGAGTTATTAAAGCTGAAAAGCAGCATTTATTATGGAAGCTAACCCCATGATGAGACTTGAAGCAGGGGTAATGGGGCAAGCTCGGATAACGGTGGCTGAGGCCGCGGGTAGATCTTGAGTAAGTCAAGCCTTTGCTTCCTCACTTGCAAAATGGGAAAATTATTTGATATTTCCTCTAAATTTAATTTTGTTTCTAAAATTTAATCATTGAGCTTCAGAACAAGCCAATTCTAAGAAATGTCTATGAGAACTTGAAATATCCTGAAATACTACGTGGTTAGAAAAATACAGAACAAAGAAATTGCTCTGCAGTGATAAAGAATGATTTCTAGCATTTACTTACTAGCTGAAAATGATAAGATGCACAATGGTGAACATAGTTGTATTTACAAAAAAAAATGAAGAGTTATATGAGAAACTGATAAGAGCTGAGGTAGGTCGGGGAAGAAAGCATACTTAGACTAAAGAAAGAAGATTGGGTAAATAAGATCCCCCAAAATATGATGAAATGTTGCATATGTTGCCCTGGATGAAAACATAAATTGTTGACTTTGATAGTTATGACTTATTTTCTTAATTTTATCTTCTTAGAAATGCTTACAGAATGAGTGAATGAAGCATAAGATAGAGTTTAACATATTAAGGAGATATATATATCTTTAAAAGTGTAATAGAAATTTCAGATTTATAAAATTTAATAGTAATTTCTTTTAGCAAATTAAGAGAAAGCTGAAAGGTCATATAATTATTAAAATGATCTATTTTTGTATAGAATTTAGTACTCTGAAGCAAAATTCTTTCATTTTTTATACCTGGATTATGTTTTCTCTGTTACGAATACAAACATAGAAATATGCATTTTTTCCACCCACCTCGTAAAACCAGGAGCCTTATCTCATCAGTTAATACTTTCTTAAAAAGTAAATTTTATTAATTTTGACAGGAATCTTAAAAATAGTGTCACCTCATAATCTTCTATTCACCAAAAAGGACAACTTGGCAATTTTTGGAGAACCACATTCAGGGGATTTGCTGATGGATGTTTCCTTTAGGACTGTAATTTGATTATGGTGGCGTTATTTCATAATTTGTTTTTCCAGGTGGGATTATGTTGATAGACTGAAGAATGGATTGCTGGTTAGCTAAACTGGTAAAACACACATGGGAGGCCTAGCTCTCTCTCTACTGCATAATCATTCACTTTGTCTCCCTTTGGTGTCATTGCACTCATGTATGTATAACTCTATAATGACCATTCATCAAAAAGAAGTGATGTAGTTAATCAAATGTTGTCACTCTTAGGTATATAGATATATATGTTAACATTTCAAAAATCATTAAAACAGAACAGGAGATAATTCATAGTTTTATTGCTGACTTAGAAGTGATTTAAGCATTTTTGCTGTCTCTTAAATCAAGAGTCAGGGCTTGGCAAACAGCAGCCTGTGGGTTAAATGCAATGTGTTGTCTGTTTTTGTAGGACTGGAAGCTAACAATGCTTTCTACATTTTTAAATGCTTGGAACAAATGAAAAGAAGAATGTTACATGACCTATGAAAATTATATGAAATTCAAATTTCAGTGTCCAAAAATAAGGTTTTATTGGAATACAGCCATACTCATTCATTTACATATTGTCTATATGGCTGCTTTCACACCACAATGGGAGAGTTGAGAAGTTGTGACAGAGACTACAGGCCCACAAATCTTGGAATATCTGCCCCTTTACAGAAAGTTTGCTGGCCCCTGTCCTACGTCATCAAATGTCATCAAGTAGTTCTTGATAGGAAGAGAATTACAAATGAATATGTAGATACAGATTTGTTATACAAATATTTCCAGCTTTCTGTTTGTTTGGAATTTTGCATAAATGGGAGTTTAGATAATATCGCTTTGCACATATAAAGGTTTCTCTGTATAAATGTTGCTACTGTTAATGGTCCTTTCTCTTCCCAAATAAATTTTAAACAACTTGAAGAGGACTTGTGTTGTAAATGTTGGTACTCTCCTGTTGTACTTGCTTCTTTTCTCACAAAGAAGATGTGATAACCCACACATGCTGTGTAGTAAAGGATTCAAAGCAAAGCCTAGTCAGCGGTTTCCCCTTTGTCCACTGGCTGCTTTGCTGCGACAGGTGGATGTTTTGCAAGGTACTGGAGAAACCATGCTGGACAAGTAGGCTTGTTTAAAATGATAGAAGAAAAAGAAGAAGATGTGGACCCCAGGCCAGCCCGTCCTTATTGTGCTTTCTTATTAAGGGTTGAAGTTAAGACGTTTTCAGTGCAAGTATTTATGGACAATTAGATCATAAATATAGACTCAATCAATTTTCAGAAACTGAATACACCTATGTAACAACCGCTCAGATCAAGAAATAAAACATAACTTGAACTCCAGTGACCCTCCCTGGAGATTTTTCCTGAAGTTAATCACTTTCTTGACCTCTTACCATCAGTTAGTTTTACCTGTTTTGAACTTACTATAAATGGAATCAAATGGATGTGCCTGGCTTCTTTAACTTAAGTAATGTTTATGAGACCCATCTATGTCTGTGTGAAGTTGGAATTCATTTATTCTCATTGCTGCATCATAGTCTATTGTATGAAGATCCCCAATTTGTTTACCCATTCTGCCGTTGATGGCTGGTTGGGAGTTTCCAGCTTTCACACTGAACAGGCTGCTGCGATCATCCCTGTGCCTGTCTTGTGATCACCGCATGTGTGTGTTGTTCCTGTGCATGTTCCTAGGAGTTGAGCTGCTCGGTCTTTTGTAGTCACTCATGTTTCCCTCCTCCCTCACTAAACTGTAAGTTCCTTAAAAGGAGAGACTGTCTTATTCATGGTTATCTACCCCCACACTTAGCAGAGAAGCTGCTGCATAGACACTGCATGGACTCCTCGCACGCTAGTGAACTGTTCCTGCATTGGCCCTTTAACGTTCAAGCTGGAACAGGACACATGGGCGCAGGCAGGCTCTGCTGGCCAGCCTGGATTTAATGAGGCAAACCGCTGTAACAAAAAACTCCAACGTGTGTAACGTCTCCAATACCAAGACCCTTTATGTCTTGCTCTTATGAGGTCTCCTCTAAGTGGTGACATAGGGACCCAAACTCCTTCTGTCTAAGGATCCATCATCTTCAGGATGCAGCTTCCAAGATACCGTGCGTCTCTGCTTAAAGCAGGCTGATGTTGAAAGGGCAGACAGAGCCGACGAGAAAGCACAGCTGTCACCTCTGCTCTCGCCTGGCAGGGGGCGCCTGTCCTGAGGCCGGCCTAACCACACTAGGTGCTGGGAATCATACCACACAAGCATCATGAGTATGAGAAACTGGTCCAGTCGCCCGCTGGCCATCTCTGCCGCGGGGTCCTTTCTGGAGTTCCAGGAGCTCTCTCATTGTTGGTGCCTCTTCATCCTCATGAGAGCTTGCTGCCCTCTCAGTACCCTTGCTCCTCTGAGGGGGGAAAGTCTTGACCTCAGGGCCTGTCAGTTTCCCTGTTTCCAGACAACCTTCCATTCCACCTTTTCACAATAACTCACAAACTACAGCCCTTCCGAGGTCCACTTCCACAAGAAATTTCAAGTCTTTTCAAGGGAAAATAACATATGTTTTGTGGCATTTATTTATTTGTTAGCCTTTTAATTTCTGTAGAACTGTGCTACCATCTTTTATTTGGTTCCAATTTTTAAAATAAATATGTCGCTCCAGGCCACCTCAGTCTGTCTCCATGCTCCCTGTTCCTTTATGGAAGTTTGGCTGTAGAACAGCTCTCTCTTATGCTGGGGAAGATTTGGAAGATAAATACAGTCAATTCTCCTCTAATGTGACATACGTGTTCTTAACATTACAGCAATGTGTGAAGTTGTGCAGTAGGGGCACAATACTCAAATATGTGTGACACATTTATTTTAAAAATTGGAACCAAATAAAAGATGGTAGCACAGTTCTACAGAAATTAAAAGGCTAACAAATAAATAAATGCCACAAAACATATGTTATTTTCCCTTGAAAAGACTTGAAATTTCTTGTGGAAGTGGACCTTGGAAGGGCTGTAGTTTGTGAGTTATTGTGAAAAAGTGGATGGGAGGTTGTCTGGAAGCAGAAGAAAAGTTGTATGACAGCTGTACATGGGTGTGGCTCCTATGACATCTGTGAAGTGGTGAGGTGAGGTGCCTGGTCTACGAGTTGTGTGTGCACGTGTGTTTGTTATGTTCTTGTGTAGCTTGGTTCAGTGACTGCAGGTTTCCAGGTTCACCTAGTGAATATCTCAGAGGAAACTGTACATGAGCAAATCATTTTCTGATATATTGATCCCATTGAAACAAATTCCCATCTACAAAACAAGTGTGAGAGCAGAACAGCTATACCAGGATAGTGCAGGTGGTTACAGGTAGCCACAATGTCGCATCCATCAGTTGCAATGAAGTTCAATTAGTGCATATCTCCTGGTATGTAGACATTTTAGCTGAATGCTTTCACCACCTTGGTTCTCTAACAGGTGGTCGACTCTAGGGAAATGAAGAATTGATTGTTGTTTGGAAGCTCCTGTTGCTGGAATAATATGTTCATTACTTTCTGTTTCAGGCCTGACCCTGTATTCTTTTCAGTGCAACATTTTCTCCTTGCTGGT
This sequence comes from Equus asinus, assembly GCF_041296235.1. Lineage (NCBI taxonomy): Eukaryota > Metazoa > Chordata > Mammalia > Perissodactyla > Equidae > Equus > Equus asinus. Next base: position 13,833,115 of record NC_091818.1, read on the forward strand.
AATCAGTACTACTCATAAATAAACCTCACTTCAATGATTCTTCTACTTCTTTCCCTCTCTTTAATTTGCATGAAGATGTCTCTCTTTTTTCCTACTACTGCTCCAAGATATAGTTACCTCCTTTGAGAGCAAGGCAGAATAGTATCACGCTCTTTAGAATACCCTGGTGTACAAAACACATGACAATTTCTGCTGCAAAAGGTCAATTTTATATTGCATTGTTTTTATTAACTGTGCAATGATATTCAAACCTAGAATATTACTATTATTATACATACTGGTAATAGCAATGCTCTTTGTAGTGTTAATCACCAATAATGTTAAAAATGTTAATGTTAGTATTATAAAGAATATTCCTAATTAATATTAGTGTTGACATTGCTACTTAATCCTGCAATTTTTCTATTACAAATATTGCTTCTTACTATTTGTTAGTAATTACCACTTCCAATACCTGTGGGTAACATCACTCTTGACTATACCAACAACTGTTACTACTATTGCTGCTGCTGCTTCTATTACCAGGACTATCTAAAATGTATTGCAGACTTTCTGCTTTGCAGGTCCTTTGCTAAGCATTTTCTAGGCGATAGCACAGTTATTTAATCTTCAAAATAATCCAAAAGATATGTTGTATTATTAGTCTCATTTTACAGACTTGCACACTGAGGTTCAGAGAGGCTACGTGTGTAGGAGAGGAAAATCCTCTCCTCCATCCATCTCAGGTCTCCACTGGGCCTCTGTAACAAAAGACAGATTAACAAGAGAAAAGCCTACCAATTTAAGTTTCACGTGTTGATGAAAATAATCCATAACCAATCTATAAATGAAAATTTGGGTGAGCTTATTCTGAGCTAAAACGTGAGGATCATGGCCCGGGGCCTTTCTTCCCAAAGGAAGAAAGGGCACCAAAGAAGTGGGGTGCACAGAGTGGTTATATACCCCCAAACAGGATGTTTCACATATGATTGAAATGTCCCTTTTACAAAAGTCTCGAGACTGCTCTGTCAGCACAGATTGACGGAAACAGCAGGTAGGTCTGCTGTCTCGGTGGACACAGCATGGTGGCAGGTCTGTTGTCTCCAGCTGAGTGGTCACAGGTGAGCTGGGTCGCCAAAGGTGAGCACAGCAATCAGCTCCTAGCCTAAGGAAAGATGCTTATCCTTAAGGAAATGCCAATGTAGGGGGAAGTTGCTCCTTTATCTTAAGGACATCGTTCTTGCCATAGGAAGTGTTTAAAGCAGATGTACAATGCATGCTTGATGGCCTTGTCAGGCCCTTTTGGAAAAAAACAAAGTCAGGCCGAATTAGGTTTATACCAAATGGCTTCGTCATATACTCGAATATATCCTATTGCTTGCCATTTCTATTTGTCAGATATGACATGTGTAAAGAAAAGAAGACCTAAAGAAGGGGGAAAACCTAAATACTTCTTTATACCAGATTGGAGAAAGGGATGCAATTGTGGAAAAGTAACTAAAGTTTATGGGGAGGGAGCAGAGGGAGACAGGAACCATTCAACAAGGTCTGTCTGCAGAATTCTCTGGACCTTCACTTCCAGTCCTTCGTGATAAGAATGTCTCTTTTCTCCTGGTATAGAGAGGGCATCTCTCATGGAAGTTTTATCTTCTGTTTTCAGAAAGAAAAAGGGAAGATCAGAACGCTCTTCTTGCATCTGCTGTTTTTCTAGTGCCTCCAGCTCAAAACAATCCTTATGCTGAAAGTGGCATATTTGGGGCTCATATATTCTGCCACCCTTCAAGTAACTAACTTGTCCAAGGAAGAAGAGAAAAGATTTGACCCTTAACTGCAGGGTACTGCTTGGAACCAGTATGTATCCTGCAAAAATTAATGCCCCTCTGGTGTGCTGTCACCAAAGGTTTGCCTCTTATGATTACCTGAAGCTGCCTTTTGAAATAGTAGTGTGTTCTCTCATGAAAAAGAGAATATTTTTACTCTCTGTTTTATTTTATATATTTCCAGAGCTATAGATCAAACATTGGTGATCTCATTTCCAATAATGTGGGTATTAAAGAAAGTAGTTTCTTTGCTCTCTTTCAAAGCAGAATGGTTGTCAGGAGATGGTTTCCACGTGATGAGTGGAGCCATGAGGTTCCAATTAGGGACTCTAACCACCCCAGTGCAAGGTGGCTGCAGCAGAGAGAACCAGCATCTGATGATATTTGTGGGTGAGATTTTTCCCAGGACTGTGAGCAAGATAAACTATTCCAATTATTCCTTCTTCTCTGGAGTTAGTTTCTCCTTGTGTTTTCCACTCTTTGGATCTAACATTATTGTTATTATTATTACTTATATGCCCATTATCATTCAATCATTCTTGATTGGCATAATTTTCCACTGAGTGGAAATTGAACTTCCTGGTTCCAATGATCTTTTAGAAAAAAGAAGTGCTGCCTTTGGTCTCAGAGTCTGGCTTTGGTAGCAGCCTTCCTTTGCAGCCCCCTGTGCTTGTAGCTGGCAGGGCTTCAGTGCAGTGCATGCGGGCTTTACTCTGGCCAGTGTACTAGTCCTTTTCCTCTGAGATAGTCCTATTAAAACAGTGACATCATGGGCTCCAGTGTGTGCCAGATGTAGGAAAAACATTATCAGTTGTAACTATACCACCCTGCCCTTTCCTAAGCAACCACTAAATGTTGATGGGAACATACAAAAGACACAGGCCTGCATTTCACTAATTTTTAGCAGCTTCACACTAGCAAGAAGGAGAGGTAGCAATGATGCGAGGGAATTAGGACAGTATAAGCAACTGTCAGTGAGGCCAGTGTTTGACTTAATAATGTCCATTTTTATAATCTCATGGGGTTTGCTTTCACTTGCAAGACTGGTTTTGTGCATAGACTATTGCCTTCCATTGGAGAGAAGCTCGTAGAATGGTGAGTTTGTAAAAGGGGAAAGTTAATACCATGAGTTAGCTACTGAGGTCTGAAAAAGCTCTCAAGGAAATGCTTAGCTTTTTACTCAGACTTTTAAAGACTTCTTAGGTGATGTGTGGATGGGGGTTGTTCCTGTGGCCAGTGTAATGGCTCTGCAACGTTTGCGAAATAATCCAGTGTAGGGGATAGAGTGCTTGTATCTCATGGGAGAATGACATAATGGACTTTCCAGCTGAAGCACTGTGTCTTCAACAGTGATGAGGATCATGTGCCAGATGTATTATGTGAGCAAAGATACCTTGATTAAATATACGTATATTTAAAGGTGAACTTAAAATTAGCCTTCTGGGAAAAAATAGAACACATTATCTCTGATGTGTGATAATGATATTTGTGAATAAGGCAGTGATTGGCAATAGGTCATGATTATGCCCCCCAGGCATATTTAGCAATATTTGGAGACATTTTTTGTGTCAAAACTGCAGAGGTGGTGGGAGTACTACTGGCATCTGCTGGTAGAAGACAGAGATGCTGCTGAACATCCTGCAGTGCATAGGACACACACTCCCCCGCCAGGACTCCCCCACCCAACAAAGAATGATCCAGCCCGAAATGTCAACAGGGCTGATGTTGTGCAACCCTGAGGTAAGGTCCCCATACCTCTCCTGTGCTGGCTGCATTGAGCACTGTGGCTCTATATGTTTACACGGGGACAGTAAATCCCTTCCCATCATGGGGGTGAGGATTCAGTGATAGCAAGTTCTGAATGTGAATAATTTTTGTTGGGATTATTTTGAGGCTAATGTGATGAAACAGTACAAAATGTTTATGCACAGCTAGGCTAATAACCAGGGTACTAATTAGATGAATGGGAACCTTGCTTGCTAGGGACGTAAAGAAATCTATGATGTTTTGCACATAGGATTATTAATCCCCAAATTATAAAGAAGTTGCATTTTTGAAGCTCTGTAAGATGCCTGTTGGTACTACATAAGGAGTTATCATAGAGAAAGAATTTTTAAAGTGTTTTCATTTTTAATTATTTTTTTATGATTGTGTGTTTCTCTTTTCTTTTCCTCATGACGCAGAGCTAGCCTGTTTCCCAGAGGCCCCTTTGACTAGGTGTGGTCTTGGGACTGAGGTCTAGCCAGTCAAGCCTGGATAGAGTGATGTGTCCCGCTCCCAGTCCTGGCCCCTGATAAGTGTCGTGTGTGCGATCTTCATGCTGGCTCCCTTCCGCTGGCAGGAGTAAGAGGCTCTCAACAGGGGCCATTCTGTCCCCTGAGGACATGAGGCAGACCTGGAGATATGTTTGGTTCCTTTTTGGACATTTGTCACAATTATGAGATAATACTACTGGTGTTTAGGGGGTAGAGGCCAGAGATGCTACTCAATATCCTACAATGTGCAGGACAGTCCCCAACACAGAGAATTATCCAGCCCCCAAAATAAGCACAAAGGCTGACAAATGTAAAGATTTAAAGAAGAGCAGAGCCCTCACAGGAAGGTGCCTGGGATCTCAAGTGACTGCCACCACTCACCCACCATCACTTCACTGGACTGGGGTGGGCAAAAGGAAATGCCTAGCAAGCCACTGATGCTCCAGGGTTGTTTTGTCATGGTAAATATCCTTTCTTGCTGATAGAGATTAAAAGCTAGCATGAAAGAATCTCTAACCTGCAGTGTGATCAGAACGCAACATGCAGACAACTCACATGAATGGTGCAGAACCTGATTGTGATGCCATGAAAGACAAAGCATAAGAGCATAAAATTCACAAAGCTTTTAAATTGAAACATGGGAAATATGTTATTAGAGAAAAAGGAAATGTAAGTTTCTGAAAGCTATTTTGCAGATGCTTGTGGGCCTGGATTTGGCCCCATCTCACACTACAGGCCTGCACTACTGGGCTTAGCTACAGTTATCCCCTCAGCTGTCCACTGCATGCCTCTGGCCCAGCCTCCATCACTGGCCTCCACTGCTTTGCACAGACATGGGGAGACCCTGCAGCCACAGGAGAGCACGTCGACATCCAGGGTCCCACAGCTGCTGTGGGTTCAATCAGGTGCTGTCTTCTGTCACCGGCATGCACTGCTGGGCTCAGCTGCAGCTAGCCCTTCCAGCTGTGCATCTACACACCCTGAGTCCAGCCCCCAATGCTGGCCTCCACTCCCGTGTTTGTGGCAAGACCCAGCAGCTATGGTGGTCCACACCATCAGCCAGGGCCCCTGCAGCTGCCAGTGTTCCCACCATCGTCCCCAGCCCTGCCACTTGCTCTGACCCCCATCACTCCATGTGTGTTTGCAACCAGCCCCTCCTGCTACTCGGGAACTTACAGCTGGCCCCCACCACTGAGTGTGTGCACACCACCACCTCCATGACCACTGCTGCCTGTCCTGGTCCCTTACTGCTGGACCTGCAGGTGCTGTTGAGGACTCTAACAGACCTTTCAGCTCACGTGGAACCCCCACAGTGCTCATCAAGGTGATAAGATGTCGAGATGTCTAGGGGCTTAGGTGAGGACTTTGAGCAAGAAAAGACACCAAATATCTCAGTGTCCTATAATTTTTCCAGTTCTCCTGTCTGTTTTTGGTAGTTAATTTCATTCTTCTCCTTTCTCTTCCTGAGTTTTCATTTTTGTTATCTCTTGGTTTACCTACTGTGAGTGATTTTTAAATAGTAACTGATTTAGTCTTTCTCATCCAACACTCGTATCATTGCTACTATGATCACTAGGTTTGTTATAAATATATATACAATATGACGGAGCAGCTTGGAGTAAACTCCTGAGTTGATAGTCAGGTGGTTCTTGCTTTGATATTTTCCTCCCTCAATTACTTTTGTGTTTCTGTGTTTCCATATAGCTGAGGTCTCTGGATATGTTATTCATTCATTCAGCATCTAGAAAAACAGTTATCAAGCACCTACTGTGTGGCAAGTACTAATTTAGGAGCTGTGTGGATATAGGATGTGGAAATTCATAAAAGAAACCTTGATGAATTGGAGTTGGGAAGGCCAGTAGGGGGAGCCCTCAGGCCCTATCATACATCATGGATTACACCAAACATGAAGAGAGGTCATTTGCATCTTGGACAGGAAGTAAAACTACTTTACAAATGAAGGAAGATTTCTCTCCCCACCCAGCAATGGCCCAGCCAATGAGAAACACCACAGCTCAGCCAACGCAGGAATGTCACCCCGAACAGTTACCTTCCCCTAGTGGACTTTGACTTAGAACAGCCCGTCCCTATTCCCCCTTTTTCTCCGTAAAGGTGACTCCCTTCCTTGTTTGTTGGATTTGCCTATGGTTTGCCATAGCATGCACATCCCAAATTGCAATTCTTTTGGTCAGTCCCAAATAAACTCATTTTGAGGCTTTTCAAGTTAACAAGGGCATAAAACATAAATACAAGGCATGCCCTGAGAGCTAGGAAAAGGAAAAAAGAGTTTGTAATACCCTGTGCCAGATGAAGAAGCATTTGCCAGGTCACCTCACCAGGCTGGGGGTTGGAAATCAAAGAAGGCTTCTGGAATCTGGAAGAGGATGGGGGTGCATTTAAGTGTGGACTTGGAAGGCTTGACGTGCTTCTGAGTGGAGGCATCTTGGAGACAGTTGAAATGTCCATGGTCTATGTTGAGTGGCAACCACTCTAAAACGTAATGGCTTAAAATAACCATTTATTATTTCTCACAGTTCAGTGGCTTTTCAGAATGGTTCCACTGCTGGTTTCGCTTGAGGTCTCTCATATGGCTGCATTCACCCAGGACAGCAGTGAGGCTGGAATGGCCATGAGAACCTCACATGCTTGTTTGGCATGGCTTTCAGCCTGGTTGGGCACCATAGTTCCTCAAGTGATATCTGTACTAGATTGGCTTCCTTCCTTTCATGGTCTCTGGGCAGCATTCCAAGGCTGCAGAACCAGAAACAGCAAGGTTTCTTTAGGCCAAGCTTCAGAAGACACACAATATCATTTCAGCCTCAATTTTTTGACCAAGAAATTTACAAGACCAGCCCAGGTATGAAGGATTGGGAAATAGACTCATACTTTCTGTTTTTGTGTGAGCAAGAGTGCCCCTGAGCATTAGCCAATCTTCCTCTATTTTATGTGGTATGTTGCCACAGTGTGGCTTGTTGAATGGTGTGTAAGTCCACACCTGGGATCCTAACCGAGAACCACAGGCTGCTGAAATAGACTGCATGAACTTAACCACTACACCACTGGGCCAGCCCCTATACTCATACTCTTACAGGGAGGAGCAACAGAGGCATCTTGCAAAGGGTCTTTGCACACAACATGGGAAGAATTCACGGCCATGTCTTGTAATCTACCACAGTTGCACAGATGTTTGTGAATCTCAAGAGAGTAATTTGGATGGAAGAGAGAGATTTGGAAGTTATCGATGTATAGATTAGAGGCTTATAAATCCGGGCTGCACATCAAACTTGGCTGTGAAACATGCTCCATGTGCAAAATCCACATCCACATGATCCACATGCAAAAATGGCAATTCACTATGTAAGAAAGAGATGTCCCAAAATGCTGGGTGGAAGAACTCAGCTTCATGGAAAAATGATGCTGGCCTGCTACCGAGGAGTGAAGAATCCAAGCTTACCTCCTGAAGGATTCCATAAGAACTAGGTCAACAAATCTACTTTCATTCCTGATGCTAACCACCAAGTTCAGTGCCCACAAAGTGATTTATTATGTTCAATAAGGAATTTGTAATAAAATTAAAAGTTAAGGAAGGTGACATCAGGAAGAAGGCAGGACAGGAAGTACCTGGAATCTGTCTCCCCACCAAGACAACAATTGCTCTGGTGGAATCTCTGATGTAGCTATTTTCTAACTCTGGATTCTGTTGAAGGCTTACAACTTGGACAGTGAACAGCAGTTACTTTGGGCCATTTTGGCTCTCAGCACAGTAGCAGCTACCCAGGCAGTGCGCACTGCTCTGGAGCAGTTTTCAGACACCTTGTGGAGCCAGAGTGGGGCAAAAAGAGCCCTGATCTCCACGTTGCCCATTGCTCCTTCTGATCATAGAGTGCAGACAGGGAGGCTGGCAGCCCTGTTGTCTTGGACTCCCAGTGCAGAAAGGCCCTCCCCTACAGCTGAAGTGCCTGCCTGAGGAATTAAAGGGCCAGTGCCCTTTTTCCCCATGTCATTTTTTTCTTTTTCCCTCTTTGGGAGCCAGATATTAAAGACTAAGTATTAAAAAACAACTGCATATGTCAGGGAAATTAGAAAGTGACCAAGCATGCCTAGTGAATAGTTCAGAGAAGGCCTAAGAAGACCTTAAGTTTACACCTTGTACTGATCATCAGCACAGAGACAGCTTACAATAATCAGAAAGAAAGAAAAAAAAGGGAAAAAAATCTAGCACAGCCTGGGGAACGAGAGAATTCTCTCCAGAGGCAGTTAGAGCAGAGCCTCAGAAGAGTCATGAATAAGCAAATATTGCTCAGAGAGCATGGGGGCTTTACTCTCTCACACTGTACTGGACAACACAGGAGCGACCAGCCACGCGTGGTTATTTACATATAATTTTAAGTTCATTCGGTTACATAAAATTTAAAACGCAGTTCCTCAGCTGAACCAGTCATGTTTCAAGCGCTCAGTAGCTGTCCCTGGCCCCTGCCTGCTTTCTTGACTGCAGATGCAATGCATTGCCATCAACGTGGGAAGTTCTGTCAGACTGCACTGCTCTGACATTTATTGTCCAATTAAGAATAAAACTAGTAATGCCAGTTTTAGACTCGTGTCTTCAAGATTGCAACCAAGAGTGAGGAGTAGTTTCCTATGTGATCTAAATACCATCTGTTTCACTCTTCACAAGATAGACAGGCTGTGCTGCAGAACAGAATATAACATGTGGACAGCCGAGGTTAAAAGACAGGGACGTTCCACCCAAGAAGGACACCAGTGCGTGATTTGAGGTCACAAAGAACAGATAACTTGCACACCAGGCTCAAGTGGTACAGCTTTTATTTATAGCAAGGGGAGAGAGTGAGTGAGTGTATAAGATCTAGTCTCTTGCAATGCATCTGTCCCCCATGGCCAGTGGACCCGCTCTGCAGTGTGGCTCATGCACCTCACTATGTGCTGCAGTGGGAGGACACTGTTCCCTCTGCAGCAGGGTCTGAAATACAGACTGGAGGACTGAAGACCATTGACCCAGGCACTCAAGTAGAACAAAGGAGTATGCCATAGACTGGAACAGGTGAATATATTCCCTCATGAGGTGATAAGCCCGTCACAGGCTGTGAGCAATCTGTATCTCCCAGTCAGAAAATATTCCAGGCCCAAGCCTCATTCTTACCCAGCCAAGGGTGGTGGGGTCTAAAGACTGTATGACTACCTTCCCCATTGCCATCTCAAAGCATCATGGATCATCATAAACATATTGTAGGAGGAAAGTGGGAATTGGGACTACAATTATGTTTAAGAGATCATTTGTCAGTGAAATAAAACAGCTTAGACGTAAACCATATATTGGTGAAATTAAAGATCTCATCAAGCTGGAAGAAAGGACCCAAAGTAAGAAAATAAAAATCTAGCAAGGATAAATGTGAATGTTTATTTATTTTTAAGATTTTATTTTTTTCTTTTTCTCCCCAAAGCTCCCTGGTACATAGTTGTATATTTTTATTTGTGGGTCCTTCTAGTTGTGGCATGTGGGATGCCACTTCAGCATGGCTTGATCAGTGGTGCCATGTCCATGCCCAGGATTTGAACTGTTGAAACCTACGACTGCCGAAGTGGAGTGCGTGAACTTAACCACTTGGCCACGGGGCCGGCCCCATGAATGTGTATATTCTTGACTTAAATCAGGGCTGGAAAACTTTGTATGTGAAGGGCCAGATATTAAACAAATTCAATTTTGCAAGCCAAACAGTTTCTGTTGCATACTCAACTCTGCCACTGTAGCATGAAAGCAACCCTAGACTGCATATAGAAAGTGGGCATGGCTAGGCCCCAATAAAACTTTGTATTCGAAAGCAGGCAGGGAGCTGGATTCAGTTCGCTGGCTGTAGCTGGCTGGCTCCTGGTTCAAATGGTCAGTTCAAGCTCCAGATGAACAGACTTGATATCAGCTTACCTCTCACTGTCCCGGGGTCTTACTTGGCTGGTAACTTGACTTGAGCCAACTGCCTTAAGTAATGCCATTTTAGCCTGCTTAATTTAATAGACATTTTCCATCCAAAGTCAGGGAAGGAAGAATTCCATTGTAGTTCATGGCATTCAATCTGGATATTGACAATCTGGACATTGCACAGGATGTTCAAGGATTTGCAAACAATGACAGGAGGACGGAGGGCCCCGGGTGGAGTTTGAGCTCACGATGGGGAATTGTTGCAGGATGTGAGCATCCCTTCACATATCCCTTCACTGGAGGCCTGGCACATAGCAGACAGTGAGATTTATCTGAATAACTTTAAAGATCAGAAATATTACTAAACTATTTAAAGATTAGAAATCATACTAATTAAAGGGGAACTTTAAAAATATAGTTGTTATAAAATGGGATACCTTATAAAGTACTGTTTTCCACAAATGAGCTTTTTAGAAAAAGAATGGATAATTATCTATGAACTAGTTGAAGAATTTATTCTAGAATTCATTGTGAGATTGGAAAGATAATCATCTAAGTCGCAGTTGTATAATCTGATTAAGAGCTAGGTTACAAGTGAGAGAAATCCCACTGGAAAGTAGCTCAAACAAAAAAGGGAATTTATTGGCTCATGCAGCTGAAAAGATGCAGGATAGGTCTAACTTCAGGCCTGGCTGAAGTCAGAGCACTGAACACAGTCTCAGGCAGGACTGACTACAGAATTTGCAGGGCCTACAGCAAAGTGAAAACGCAAGGTTTCCTGACTAAAAGTTATTAAGACTGTTGAGACAGCGACCACAGAGGCCTCGGCCAGCGTGCAGCCATGGGCGACTGCACAGCTTCACCGCCTCAAAGCGGCTCTGTCTGCGCGTGTCACTATTTCATCTCTGCTCTTTGGCTCTGCTTTTCTCTAGGTTGATTTCATTTTCAGGCGGTCTTTCTTCGTATGATGTCCCCTGGCAGCTTATATTTTTATAGCTGCAAAAGAGCGTTCCTCTCTCCTGGTGACACTAGCAAGCGATGCCAGGTAATTTCTAATAGACTTCTCATTTTGAATCCAAACACTTGCTCAGTATGTGGCACTCTCTTTGCTCAGGACTGGGTAACATATCCACCCCTAGAACTGATAGTAGAGTCAGCTCTACTCGTGTCATAAATACAAAGAAATTAGAAGACAAAAAGATAAGTTAACTGAAGAAGTGGGAATGGATGCAAGTGCAAGGTAGTCCAATAAGAAGTGTTAACTACTTTGTTTGCCAAATAGCAGATATGGGAGATACGAAAGAAGTGACTCAGAGTAAGAAGAAGTCTTAATCCAGAGATCTTGACTATAAGGAAACAAATCCTTTTCACCCCAATGAGTGTGGTAAATTTTAAAATTCTACTTTCTAGATATGCAAGACAGATTTTTCCTGCCTTATTTGTATTCAGTATAAACTCTAGTATTCTTAGTACAAGCTACTTAAAAATTGCCTGTCAAGATTCCAAGATCTAATACTTATTGCTCTGCTTTGAAATTACTGTCTTACAGTGAAGAGTGTTACAGGAACCTAATTATATTTCTCAGGTTTCACTTCCATCCAAAACTTTCACTTCAGTTTCTTAGGGAAAAATAAATAAATATTAGCCATCACTTTCTATTTTGGTCAGGCCTGCTCCTGAAACAAGACATTGTTTAATAAGTTCTGCATGAAAGTCGCCTTTTTTGGTGAAATCATAGTTAATTGGTTAATTGCCTGGAAAGGTGAAGAGAACCAGGAGCATGAGGACCTTGTAGAGTTTGTGATGGATTCACCACCCATGCAAATCAGTTCAGTCAAGATATTTATTCTAATTCAGTAGGATGTGGCCTGTTTTTCCTGTCAAATTTGGCACTTTTGGGGATCTTTATTAACTAAAAACTTTATTTCAGTCAGTTTAATAGGGAGGCAGGGGTGATTGGTTACAGTCTGCCCCTGCTGTGGTTCCATGCAGCTCCCAGAAAACCCTTTTGTTCTATCTTCTGTTTTTAAAAATAATAATAATAATAATTTTTTTCTTCTTCTTTTTTTTTTTTTTGGTGACGAAGATTGGCCCTGAGCTAACATCTGTTGCCAATCTTCCTCTTTTTTTTCTCTCCCCAAAGCCCCAGTACATAGTTGTATGCCCTAGTTGTAAGTCATTCTAGCTCTTCTATGTGTAGGTGGGATGCCGCCACAGCATGGCTTGATGAGCGATGTATAGGTCCAGGCCCAGGATGCAAACCAGCAAACCCCAGGCCACTGAAGTGGAATGTGTGAACTTAACCACTTGGCCACAGGGCCAGCCCCTTATCGTCTATTTTGTCACTTCTACTAAGGCAGCAGTTTAACACAAGGTTTCTGGAGCCAGACTTCTGGGGTTTGCAATCTGGCCCTGCCAATCATGAACTGGATTTCCTTGGGTTAGTGAATCTCCCTGAGCTGCCATCTTGTCATTTGTGAAATGTTGTTGTTGCTCTCTATGTATAAACTCACACCATGCAAAAAGGAGAAATTTCTTCACTCCTTAAATCCACCTCACCTGCCAAGTTTCACAGTGTATATTTTTCTGGGTTATCCAGCCAGGACCTTAAAATAGAAAATGAAGTGGAGATAGAAAAGTTATATATAAGTAGGTAATATGCTGTCTAGGAGAATGCTGATTGACATGCATATTGGTTGACTTCCCCCCAAATCTGTTTTTATTTAGCATGGTTCATCCACCACAAATCCATGAGACCTACAGTTAGATTGGTTGACTTCCCTACAACATAAATTGTTAATAAATATAGTTCATCTTGTAAAGATTTAGGAAACATATTTACAATGATCAATCTTCACCCAACATCAGTTATCTTAGCATGGCTGATATTCACAAATAGGCAAGACATGCACTTATGTGGTTTGATTTTCACATACCCATCCTTAGCAGCATGCTTCTCCCTCCCCAAATCTAGATTCAGGTGCAAATGTTTGTGCATTTCCAACAAAAATGTGTTTTTCACTAATGTGGCTCATCCATGACAAATCTATAAGGCAAACATTTATATTGGTGGGTTTTCACCCAACATCAGTCTATAACCACCATGTTGCATCATCCACAAATCGTCAAACATTTGTTTAAGTAGATTGACTTTTACCCAACATCTATCATAATTGGCATGTTCCTCCTGTACGAATATATGTTAATTACATTTAAAAATTTTGACTTTCTTCCAAAAGCTTTTTAAAAAATTTATTGAGTTCATCATGGTTTACATCATTGTGAAAGTTCAGTTGTACATTATTTCTTGCCCATCACCACATAAGAGCTCCCCTTCACCCCCTGCACCCACCCCCCACCTCCTTCCCCTGGTAACCACTGAACTGTTCTCATTGTCCATGTGTTTGTTTATATTCCACATATGAGTGAAATCATCTGGTGTTTGTCTTTCTCCGTCTGGCTTATTTCGCTTAGCGTAATACCCTCCAGGTCCATCCACATTGTTGCAAATGGGATGATTTTGTATTTTTTATGGCTGAGTAGTATTCCATTGTACATAGTTATCACATCTTATCGATCCAATCATCAGTCGATGGGCACTTGGATTGTTTCCATGTCTTGGCTATTGTGAACAGTGCTGCAGTGAACACAGGGATACACATGTCTCTTTGGATTGTTGATTTCAAGTTGTTTGGATAGATACCCAGTAGTGGGATAGCTGGGTGTTATGGTAGTTCTATTTTTAGTGTTTTGAGAAGTCTCTGTACTGTTTTCCATGGTGGCTGCACCAGTTTGCATTCCCACCAGCAGTGTATGAGGGTTTCCTTTTCTCCACAGTCTCCCCAACATTTGTTATTTTTAGTCTTAGTGATTATAGCCATTTTAACAGGTGTAGGGTGGTATCTTAGTATAGTTTTGATTTGCATTTCCCTGATGATTAGTTATGCTGAACATCTTTTCATTTGCTTATTGGCCCTCTGCATAACTTCTTTGGAATAATGACTGTTCATATCCTCTGCCCACTTTTTGATGAGGCTGTTTGGATTTTTGTTGTTCAATTGTGTGAGTTCTTTATATATTGTGGTGTTTAACCCCGTGTCAGATATATGATTTGCAAATATTTCTTCCCAATTGGGGAGTTGTCTTTTTGTTTTGATCCTAGTTTCTTTTGCCTTGAAGAAGCTCTGTAGTCTGAAAGTTCCACTTGTTTATTTTTTCTTCGTTTCCCTTGTCTGAGAAGATATTGTATTTGAAAAGACCCTTTTAAGTTCTATGTCAGAGTGTACTACCTTTCTTCCAGAAGTTTTGTGGTTTCAGAACTTATCTTCAAGAATTTGGTCCACTTTGAGTTTATTTTTGTTCATGGTGTGAGATAATGGTCTACTTTCATTCTTTTTTTTTTTTTTAAAGATTTTATTTTTTCCTTTTTCTCCCCAAAGCCCCCCGGTACATAGCCGTACACTCTTCGTTGTGGGCTCTTCTAGTTGTGGCACGTGGGACGCCGCCTCAGCATGGTCCGATGAGCAGTGCCATGTCGGCGCCCAGGATTCGAACCAACGAAACACTGGGCCGCCTGCAGCGGAGCGTGCGAACTTAACCACTCGGCCACGGGGCCAGCCCCCCTACTTTCATTCTTTTGCAAGTGGTTGTCCAGATTTCCCAACACCATTTATTGAAGACAGTATCTTTTCTCCATTGTAGGTTCTTGGCACCTTTGTCGAAGATTAGTTGTCCATAGACATGTGGTTTTATTTCTGGGCTTTCAGTTCTGTTCCATTGACCTGTGTGCCTATTTTTTTACGAGTACCATGCTGTTTTAATTACTATGGCTTTGTAGTACATTGTTAAGTCAGGGATTGTGATTGCTCCAGCTTTGTTCATTTTTCTCAGGATTGCTTTAGCAATTCAGGGTCTTTTGTTGTCCGTACGAATTTTAGGATTCTTTGTTCTATTTCTGTGAAGAATATCATTGGGATTCTGAATGGGATTGCATTGAATCTGTAGATTGCTTTGGGTAGGATGGACATTTTACCTATGTTTATTCTTCTCATATATGTGCAGGGAATCTCTTTCCATTTCTTTATGTTATCATCTATTTCTTTAAAAAATGTCTTAGAGTTTTCATTGTATAAGTCCTTCACCTCCTTGGCTAAATTTATTCCTAGATATTTTATTCATTTTGTGGCAATTGTAAATGGAATTGTGTTCTTGAGTTTTCTTTCTGTAAATTTGTTATTAGAGTATAGAAATGCAACTGATTTTTCTGAGTTGATTTTATACCCTGCAAATTTACTGTAGTTGATTATTTCTGATAGTTTTCTGATGGATTCTTTAGGGTTGTCTATATATAAAATCATGTCTTCTGCAAACAGCAAGAGTCTCACTTCTTCACTCCCTCTTTGGATTCCTTTTATTCCTTTCTCTTGCCTAATTGCTCTGGCCAAAACCTCCAGTACCGTGTTGAATAAGAGTGGTGATAGAGGGCATCCTTGTCTTGCTCCTGTTCTCAGGGGGATGGTGATCAGTTTTTGCCCATTGAGTATGATGTTGGCTGTGGGTTTGTCATATATGGCCTTTACTATGTTGAGGAAATTTCCTTCTATCCCCATTTTGTTAATAGTTGTTTTGTCATAAATGGCTGTGGGATCTTGTCAAATGCTTTCTCTGGATCTACTAAGATAATCATGTGGTTTTTATTCCTCATTTTGTTAATGTTGTGTATCACATGGATTTATTTGTGGATTTTGAACCATTCCTGTGTCCCTGGTATAAATCCCACTTGATCATGTGGTATGATCTTTTTGATGTATTGCTGTATTCAGATTGTCAATATTTTGTTGAGAATTTTTGCATCTGTGTTCATCAGTGATATTGAACTGTAATTTTCCTTCTTTGTGCTGTCCTTGTCCAGCTTTGGTATCAGAGTCATGTTGGCCTCGTAGAATGTGTTAGGAAGCGTTCCATCTTCCCTAATTCTTTGGAATAGCTTGAGAACGATACGTATTAAATACTCTTTGAAAGTTTGGTAGAATTCTCCAGGGAAGCCATGTGGTCCTGGCCTTTTATTTTGGGAGAGGTTTTTGATTACTGTTTCAATCTTTTACTTGTGATTGGCCTGTTCAGATTCTCTATTTCTTCTTGATTCAGCTTTGGGAGGCTGTAAGAGTCTAAGAATTTATCCGTTTCTACTAGATGGTCCATTTTGTTGGCACATAGCTTTTCGTAGTATTCTCTTATAATCCTTTGTATTTCTGAGGTATCTGTTTTAGTTTCTCCTCTTTCATTTCTAATTTTATTTATCTGAGCTTTCTCTCTTTTTTTCTTTGTAAGTGTGGCTAGGGATTTGTCAATTTTGTTTATCTTCTCAAAAACCAGCTCTTTGTTTTATTGATCCTTTAAACTGTCTTTTTTTGTTGCAACTGCATTTGTTTCTGCTCTGACTTTTATTATTTTTCTCCTTCTGCTGACTGTGGGCTTTGTTTGTTCTTCTTTTTCTAAATCGGTTAGGTATAGTTTGAGATTGCTAATTTGGGAATTTTCTTGTTTGTTAAGATGACCCTGTATTGCAGTGAATTTCTCTCTTAGTACCACTTTTGCTGCATCCTATATGAGTTGGTATGGTATGTTTTCATTTTCATTTGTCTCCAGATATTTTCTGATTTCTCCTTCAACTTCTTCAATGATCCATTGCTCATTCAATAGCATGTTTTTTTAATCTCCACATCTTTGTCCCTTTCTTAGCTTTTTTCTTGTAATTAATTTCTAGCTTCATAGCATTGTGATAAGAAAAGATGCTTGTTATTATTTAACTATTCTAAAGTTATTGAGGCTTGCCTTGTTTCTCAACATTTTGTCTATCCTTGAGAATGGTTCATGTGCCCTTGAGAAGAATGTGTATTCTGCTTGTTTTGGATGGAGTGTTCTATATATGTCTATTAAGTCTAACTCGTCTAGCTTTTCATTTAATTCCGCTGTTTCCTTGTTGACTTTCTGTCTGGATGATCTATCCATTGATTTGACTGGGGTGTTGAGGTCCCCTACTATTATTGTGTTATTATTAATATCTCCTTTTAGGTTTGTTAATAGTTGCTGTATGTACTTTGGTGCTCCTGGGTTGTCTGCATAGATATTTATAAGTGTTATGTCTTACTGGTGGAGTGTCCCTTTCGTCATTATATACTGCTCTTCTTTGTCTCTGTTTACCTGTCTTATCTTGCAGTCTACTTTGTCTGATATAAGTATTGCTACACCTGCTTTTGTTTGTTTGCCATTAGCTTGGAGTATCATCTTCCACCCCTTCATTCTGAGGCTGTGTTCATCGTTGGAGCTGATATGTGTTTCCTGGAGGCAGCATATTGTTGGGTCTTGTTCTTTAAACCATCCAACCACTCTGTCTCTTTATTGGAGAATTAAATCCATTTACAATTAGGGTGATTATTGATATATGAGAGCTTAATGCTGCCATTTTATCACTCATTTTCCTGTTCTCCTGCATTTCCTAAGTTTTTTGTCCTGTGTATTTCATTCTACCAATTGAGTTATGCAGTTTTTTATGTTGGGTGTCTTAGTTTTTTCCTTATTTATTATTTGTGTCTCTGTTCTGAGTTTTTGTTTAGTTTGTTACCATGTGGTTTGCATACAAAATCTTGTAGATAAGGTAGTCCATTTTCTGATGGCCTCTTATTTCCTTAGACTAAACTGATTCAGTCCCCTCCCTCTTCCCCTCCTATGTTGTTTTTGTCACATCTTATTCCATCTTGTGTTGTGAGTTTGTGGTTAAAAAGACAAGATTATCTTTGTTTTTGGTATTTGCCTTCCCTTTATCTTTAATGTTATACTTGAATATTTGCTAAACTGTTCTGATGTATAGCTACAATTTTCTGATTCTGTCTACCTATTTATCTCCTTACTCCAAGCTTTGTAACCCCTTTCTCCTTTTTTCTTTTCTTTTTTTTCTTTCTTTCTTTTTTTTTTTTTTTTTTAGGTATGAGGGCCTTTGTGAGGATTTATAGTAGGGGAGATCTTGTGGCTATGAACTCCCTTTGCTTTTGTTTGGCTGGGAAAGGTCTTATTTCTCCATCATATCTGAAGGATATTTTTGCTGGATAGAATATTCTTGGCTGAAAGTTTTTGTCCTTTGATGATTTGAAAATGTAATTCCAGTCTCTCCTAGCCTGTAAGCTTTCTGCAGAGAAATCTGCTGACCTCTTTGTAGGTTGTTTCCTTCTGCCTTGCTGCAATTAGTATTTTTTCTTTGTCATTCTCTTTTGCTAGTTTCACTACTACATGCCTTGCAGTAGATCTTTTTACACTGACATATTTAGGATACCCGGTAGCCACTTTCACATGGATTTCCATCTCCTTACCCAGGTTTGGAACATTCTCTGCTATTATTTATTTGAACAAGCTTTCTGCTCCATTCTCCTCTTCTTCCTCTGGAATATCTACAATTATGTTGCATTTCGTAGTTGAGTCAGATATTTCTCAGAGACTTTCTTCATTTCTTTTTAGTCTTACTTCTCTCTCTTCCTCTATATGGAGAATTTCAATATGTCTATCCTCAATTATGCTGATTCATTCCTTGATGATATCTGCTTGAGTGTTCAGGGAATCCATATTTTATTTCAGCAATGGTGTCACTCATCTCCAATATTGCTGGCCTTAACAAGAGAATGAAGACTCAAAGAAGTGACTAGAGCAGGAAGCTTTTATATCTTTTAGAGAAAGAAACAATAAGTTTATGAAGAATTAGCAAGACAAAGAGGTTTGGGCTAGGGTCAGTAAATTGTGGAGAAGTGACTAGAAAAATAAGAGTTATTTGAACAAGGTTTGTTTTTATAGATTTTTCTCAGCTTCAACTTCCCATCTCTGGTGATAAGAATGTCTTCCTTCCTCCTGGTACAGAGAGACTACCTTTTACATTGGAATTTTGTCTTCCACTTTCAGGAAGAAAACGGAGGGTCAGAGTACCCTTCTTGTATCTGCTGTTTCTCAAGTGCCTTTAACATGAAATATTCAATGTGTCCTTATGGCATATTTTAGGGTGACATGCTCTGAACACCTTCACAATATATTCCCAAAAGGTTGTGTTCATAAAAATCTGCATTTTTCTCCTTTTACTGATTTACCTATTTCTTTTCCATTAAGAAAATGTTATTCACTCTGATTATCACCCTATAATGTTAGATTATTATCAAGTTTAATACCTAGAAAGTATTCCCCTACTATGCAAACAGCAAAACATTCATTTGGCTGTAATGCATTCAGGATGAATTCTAACCAATTATGTGTGGTCTCAACATTAACATGTGATGTCCCAACATTATAGAAAATGATATAAAAACATATTCACACTGCTATTTGTTTATTCATCAATATTTTGCATAAACATTTTAATTTATTCATGTTCCAGTTTAGTCCATAACTAAAAATTACTAGGGAGTACAAACCATAGCTATATATATATATGATTTGGAACTGTAACATGAAATTTGTTTTCTATTGGAAATTGAGAAAGAGCCCTAGTGCTTGAGCTTTCTATACAGTTCATGAAAACATTTATTCTGTTATAGCCTTGATATAAAACCCTAAAGCTGTGGAGTGGAGAGAAGAAAAGCTATGTAGAAAGGTAAATATTAGCATTAATAGAGGCAGAGTAATAGCACATAGTCTCATATATAGCAAATATTTTTATATAATACCGTCACACTGTAAAATGATTCAATTATAAATTTACCAGTATATTAGTTGTTTTGATATATGACTAAAAATATCAATAACAACTCAGAGTAGAGTCAGTGCTGGGGCCGGCCCGGTGGCGCGGTGGTTAAGTTCGCATGTTCCACTTCTTGGCAGCCCAGGGTTCACGTGTTTGGATCCTGGGTGCAGACATGGCACCACTTGGCAAAAAGCCATGCTGTGGTAGGTGTCCCACATATAAAATAGAGGAAGATGGGCATGGATGTTACCTCAGGGCCAGTCATCCTCAGCAAAAAGAGGAAGATTGGCAGTAGTTAGCTCAGGGCTAATCTTCCACAAAAAAAAAAAAAAAAAGGAATAGAGTCAGTGCTGACATTTCCAGTGTACTTTCTGTAGTTTGTATTGCTTAAGTTTTTAAAAAATTTATTGATTTATTGATAAGGATTTATTTTTAGATCAGTTGTAGGTTTAAAATCTGATTGAGAGGGAGGTACAGAAATTTCCCATATACCTCCTGCCTCCACACATACACAGCCTTCCCTGTTATCAACATCACTCACCAGATGGTATGTTTGTTATCAATCATGAATGTACAATCATAGTCACCAAAGTGACCCAAAGTTTGCCTTACAGTCCACTCTTGGTGTTCTACAGTCTATGATTTTGAACAAATGTATGATGACATACATCCATCACTATTCATTATTATTATAATATCATAAAGAGTATTTTCACTGCCCTAAAAATTCTCCATGCTATGCTTATTCTCTCTCCTCACTGCCCCACACCTGTGGCAACCACTGATCTTTTTATTGTCTCCTAAGTTTTACCTTTTCTAGGATATCATATAGTTGGAATCATACTGTATATCGCTTTTTCAGATTGGCTTCTTTCATGTAGTAATATCCATTTAAGCTTCCTGTATGGTTTTTATGGCTTGATATCTCATTTCTTTTTAGCATTGAATAATATTCCATTATCTACACGCCTTAGAGTTTGCAATATACATTTACACGTAATCCAAGCTCACTGTCAAATAACACTATCCCATTTCACAGGTAGCATGGGCATCTATAATAACATAATTCTAATTCTTTTTTTCCATACTTTCTATCATTGTTGTCATTCATTTCACTTATATGTCAGCTTATATATGTATGTATATAAAGCACATACATGTATATATGTATATTATCTATACATGAGATATATACATTTCATACACAATCATAAATAGTTGCTATTATTATTTTAACAAACTATCCATTGATTAAGAATTTTTAAAAAGTTTGAAAAAATTTTACCTTCATATATTCTTTCTTTGATGCTCTTTTCTTCAGGTAGATCTGAGTTTCTGACCTATAATATTTTCCTTCTCTCTAAAACTTCTTTAACATTTCTTGCAAGGCAGCTATTAGAAACAAATTCCCTCAATTTTTATTTTCTAAAAAAGTCTTTATTTCTCTTTCACTTTTGAAGGATAATTTCACAGGCTACAGAATTCTAGGTTGGTGTATGTTTTTTCTCTCAACACTTTAAATATTTCTCTCTATTCTCATCTGCTTGCAAAGTTTCTGAGGAGAAGCTGGATGTAATTCTTATCTTTGTCCTCCAAGGGTGAGGTGCTTTTTCCCTTCTGGCTTCTTTCAGGATTTTTTTCTTTATCTTTGATTTTCTGTAGTTTGAAGATGATTTACCTAGGTGTAGATTTGTTGGAATTTATCATACTTGGTGTTCTCTAAGCTTCCTGAATCTGTGGTTTGGTGTCTGACATGAATTTAGGGAAATTGTCAGTTGTATTGTTTCAAATATTGCTTCTGTTCATTTATCTCTTTCTTCTCCTTTTGGGATTCCAATTACATGTATGTCACACCTTTTGTAGTTTTCCCACAGTTCTTGGATATTCTGTCTGGCTTTTTCAATATTGTTCTCTTTGCTTTTTTATTTTTGAGGATTCTATTGATATATCCTCTAGCACAGAAATTCTTTCCTAAGCCATGTCCAGTCTACTAATAAGGTTATCAAAGGCATTTTTCATTTCAGTTACAATGCTTTTTGTCTTTAGCATTTCTTTTTGGTTCTACTTGCTCTTCCTCCATTTCTTCTTCTCCCTCTCCCTCCTTCTTCACAAAACTTCAATCATACGGATGGTTTTTCTCTTACAATGTATCATGAATAACTTTCCATGCATCCAGTATTTTCTGCACTAACATTTTGAATTGTTCTAATATATTCCATCACATGAATTTATCTAATTTGTCTAATTTATTATATAATTAGTGTATAATTTATTTAACCCTTCCCTATTATGAAAACTGTCCTTAACTTTTTAAAAAAGATGATTTTAGATTTATCTGGATGAATAGTTTGACATAAAAAATGAGCGTTTTTTCCATAGTTGGTTTATTTATCTTATCCTTAGCACTACAGTGAGCTTATTTCGATCTGTTTCAATCTACTTTGTATGATCATGAACTTCAGAAAAGCTTTTCTTTAAAAGCAATACTATTTTTGATTAGTCACCTCCAAATTCATGCATATACAGACAAAAACATTGATCAGTGGATGTTCTTTGCCCTCTAGTCTTATTTAATTATTAATGTGTATAGAGTAAATACTGTGTGCCAAACTCTGTGCAAGGCATGATCCAAAAATATGAAAAATATATCAATAAATAGCAAAAATGATAATAACTAATATTATAAAACACTTATGACTTATCAGAAACTGTTTTACACACTTCCATATATTAATTATTTACCCCTCATTACAATCTATAAGGCAGTACAAATTATCATTGTTCCTATTTTGCAAGAAGAAAACTTAGGCACCAAAAACATTTAAGTGATTTTTCTGAGATCACACACACTTGTAAGTGAAGAAGCCAGGACTGGATCTCTGAAAGTTTAGTTCTGGGTCTGGATTATTAATCATTACAACATGATTGAGGAGACAGTATATTCCAAAAAAATGAAAAACAAAATGGCTCATTATCAGTGTTAAATTCTTGGGTAAATGTAACCAGTACCTCAGTTCTCATATACTGAGCCATTAATTGGGTGGCATAGGCATGAAGTGGAAAGTGAAATTGGAGGAAACATCTTAGGCAAGAGAGATTAAGAAATTCTCCATGGACAGTACATAAATATGTAGAAAAAACCAAGGCATTCCATATTATCTTCATATCACCTAATGTCAGCTTTATATTTTTATATTGTCAATAAGCATTGTTGACAATTATTTGTTTTGTCAAATAACATTATTATTTCTGGTTTATTTGTTGATGACAATTTGGCAGGAAAACTAATGTGAAAAAACATTTTTTTGATATTCTGTATATTTTTATGGATGTGAGTTTCTTTAATTAATTAATTAAAACTCAGGACAATTGCTAGAGAAGAGTACTGTGGAAATTTTAGAGCAATAATATATATTATATATCAGAATTTTAGAAATATAACTTTGTATATCAACTTAGTTACTAATTATGCATGATGCTAAAACTGAAAGCCAAGCCTACAAAATGTAACTTGATTTCCTTTGCAGCAAAAGGGGTGGTTTATCAACTCTAACTGAACAATTATGATTTGTCAGATGCAGATCCCAACCTCTCCTTAGATCTCACATACATGACATTCTTCATTAGAATAAGTTTCCATTGAAATTTTCTTTGGCTAAGATCTCACCCAGGACAAGAGAATGCTGGTGGAATAGGAGGTTACTGACTTTCCCTCCTTCCTTGGAGCAATGAATAAACAGGTACAAATGTATCAGTTCTCTCTGGGATAAATCCAAAAACTAGTTGAATTACTCCAACTTATTGGGTGACTGAAAAAATAACCACATTGAAACAGATGGGAAAGGCTGAGACGTGCTTGTGCCATAAACCCCAAGCCCAGCAGAGCACCTTATAATCAGGAGGGAACCCCTAAATCCCAGCTTCTCCTTGAGGAGTGAAGGATTTTGGCTACATATCAGCACCCCAGTTTTATAGCTGGCACCCAAAATACTGGCTTCCAAATCATGTAGCTTTTAAGAGCTGATGGGACTCTGCATTTGTGAGCCCCAGAGGACTATAGAAGACACAGAGACAGGTTTTAAAAGGGCATGCAAACACATCTCCTGGTGCCATTCTCCTGGGCTAAGCACAAAGGCTGCAGGCAAAAAGGCCAGGCCTGCTCTCACAGTGTCTCCCTTAGAGAGTTTGAATGCATATTTTCCCAGCTGCTGTCTGAAGCTCAGGCTTCTAATTACTCTGCATCTGGGCTCTTCTGGGAGACTGAAAAGGTTTTGGGGCACTTCCCCTGCCTTATTGATCCATGTCAGTCCAGTGATAAAACTAAGTCTCCAGCTTCTCCCTGGAAGGACCTTGTCCAATCATCTAGCACCCCAACTTTTATGACTGGCTCCAAAATCACCTAGCTCTGAGAGCCAATGGGGATTGGAATTCATGAGGCCCCCAGGCGCATATTAAACAAAGAGGCAGTTTTAAACAGAAGTGCAAGCACTTTCCACAGCTATCATTCCAGACTTAGCATAGAGGGAACAGGTAAAACACAAGGCATTCACTTTCTGCCTGGAAGGGGTTTGACTTCTATTTCCAAGACACTGCCTAAGGGTTGAGATTCTAATTAGGTTGCCTCTGGGAGCTGACAGGGCATGTAATTAGTAGTCCTTCAGGAGCCAGAACATGTGTGTGGAAACATCCTGTGTCTTCTCCCTCTCAGCTAGCCCCAGCAATAAAACCAAGTATCCAATTTCATTATGAAAGGAGTGTGCCCACATATCTAGTTCACCAACATCTATGATGAGTGACTGGCTCCTAAATCACTTAGCTCTGGAAGCTGACAGAGCTCAGCAGTCAATAGTCCCTGAGAACACAGAGAACCAAAAGCTGGTTTTATATGGGTACAAAAGCACTCCCAAAGGCTATTCTTTCTGGCTCAGCACAGAGCAAGTAGGCAAAAACACCCAGCTCCCAATTTATCCCTAGGGTCTAGACTGCATATATAATGTTCTCATATTCCCCTCTGCTGTCCAAAGGCCAGTCATCTCATTGGCTGGTATCTGAGAACTGATGGGGCAGTCAATCAGTACTACGAGAGGCTGAATGATTGTGTGGGCTTTTTCCCTGATGGGGGCATCGACAGGACTTGGCACACACTGATCTCCTGGGGGACACTAAGAAAAAAGACAGCAGTTTGGACAGGCACAAAGGTTTGAGAGGCACATTAAATCTTGGGTCAGGCTGATTAACAATTTTTTCCTATATTAGGCTAATCTGTCAAGACTGGGAGACAAAACAATTTATTTTAAACCAATACAGAGAGTCAAGGAAAATGAAAAAACAAAGGAATATATTTCAAACAAAAGAACAAGAGAAATCTCCAGAAACCACCCCTAATGAAATGAAGATGAATGAATTACCTGACAGAGAATTCAAAATAACAGTCATAAAGATGCTAACTGAGATCAAGAGAACAATGCATGAACAAAGTGAGAATTTTAACAGAGGTAGAAAATATTAAAAACTACCAAACAAAAATTATAGAATTGAAAAATACAACTACTGAACTGAAAAATATAGCACAGAGGCTCAGCTGAAGATTAGATCAAGTAGAAGAAACAATCAGCAAGCCTAAAGACAGGTAAGTGGAAAGAAATACTCCCATCAGAAGGGCAAAAAGAAAATAGAATGAAAAAGATGAAGACAGTTTAAAGGACTGAGGGAATACCATCAAGTGGACTAACATATGCCTTATGGGTGTTCCAGAAGGAGAAGAGAAAGTGAGAGGGACAGAAAGCTTATTCAAAGAAATAATGGATTAAAAAATTTCCCAAACTTGGAAGAACCAAGCACTCAGATCCAAGAAGCACCAAAAATACTGCGAAGGAGCCCCACACTAAGACACATTATAATCAAATTGTCAAAAGTTGAAGTCAAAGAGGGAATCTGAGAGCAGCAAGCAAAAAGTGACTCGTTGTATACACAGGAAACCTTGCAGACCAGAAAGGAATGAAAGGATATATTCCAAGTGCAAGAAAAAAATATCCTGCCAACCCGGAATATTTTACCCAGTAAAACCGCCCTTCAGAAATAAAGGAGAGGTAAAGATACTCCCAGACAGAAAAACTGAGGAAGTTCGTTACCACTAGAATGTCCTTGCAATAAATGCGAACTGGAGTTCTTCAAGCTGAAATGAAAGTTTACTAATTAGTAACATGAAAATATATGAAAGTATAAAACTCATTGGTCAAGGTAATTATATAGTCAAATATAGGGAACTCTGATATTGTAATGGTGATAGGCAAATGACTTGTAACTAGTATAAAGGTTAAAAGACACAAATATAAAAAATAACAATTGTTATAAAAAATTGTTAATGGATACATAATGTAAAAAGAAGTGAAATGTGACATCAAAAACAAAATGTGGGGGCCAGCCCTGTGGTGCAGTGGTTAAGTTTGCACATTCCACTTTGGCAGCCTGGGGTTCGCCGGTTCTGATCCTGGGTACAGACTTACGCACTGCATGACAAGCCATGCTGTGGCGGGCATCCTACATATAAAATAGAGGAAGATGGACACAGATGTTAGCTCAGGGCCAGTCTTCCTCAGTAAAAAGAGGAGGATTGGCAGCAGATGTTAGCTCAGGGATAATATTCCTCAAAAAAAGAAAAAGCATAAAATGTGGAGGGGAGGAGCTTAAAGTATAGAACTTTTGCAGGCAATCAAAATTAAGTTGTCATCAGCTTAAAATAGACTGGTATAGCTAAAAGATAATTTGTATAAGCTTCATGGTAACCAAAAGTGGAAACCTATAGTAGATAAAAGATAAAGAGAAAGGAATCAGCAGAAAATCCTCAGATCACAAAGGAAGAGCAAGAGAGAAAGAAAGGAACAATAGCTCTACAAAACACAGAGAAAACAATAAAAAATGGCAATAGTAAGCTCTTATTGATAATTATTTTCATTATAAATGGACTAAAATTCAAGTCAAAACACTTAGACTGACAAAATGGTTTAAAAAAAGTCACAACTATGTGCTGCCCATCAGGGACTCACCTCAGCTTTAGGGACACACATAGACTATAATTCAAGGGATGGAAAAAGATATTCCATTCAAATTAAACCAAAATAGAGTATGAGTAGCTCTACTCATAGCAGACAAAATACAGTATAAGTCAAAAACTGTAACAGGAGATAAAGAAGGCTATTTTACAATGATAAATGGGTCAGTTCATCAAAAGGGTATAACACTTGTAAATACTTATGCAACCAAGACTGAAGCACTTAAATTTACAAAGAAAATATTAACAAATCTAAAAGGAGAAATAGACAGCAATACAATATTGGTAGGAGGCTTTAGGCCCCCACTGTCAGCAATGGAGATCATCCAGGCCAAAAATCAACAAGGAAGCATTGGACTTCAACTAAACAATAGATTAAATGGACCAAATCGACATATATGGAGCACTGAATGCAACAGCATCAGAATACACATTCTTGTCAAGTGCACCTAGAATGTTCTCCATGAGAAACCATATATTAGGCCACAAAACAAGTCTTACAATATTTAAGAAGATTGAAATCATATCAAGTAGCTTTCATGGTCACAATAGTATGAAATTAGAAATGAATAACAGGAAGAAAATGGAAAATTCAAAAATATGTGGAGATTACACAGCGTACTACTGAACAACTAATGGGTCAAACAGCAGGGAAATAAAAATTACCTTGAAACAAATGAATGTGGAAAACAACATACCAAACCTTAGGGGATTTGACAAAAGTAGTTTTGAATGGAAGTTTATAACAATAAACCCCTACAGTAAAAGAAAGGACAGATCGTAAATAACATAAATTTATACCACAAGGAACCAGAAAGAGATAATCAAGCTAAGCCAAAATTTAGAAGAAAGAAGGAAATAACAAAGACCAGAGCACAAATAAATGACATAGTGAATAGAAAGTCAATATAGAAGGTTGACAAAATTAAGAGTTGGCTTTTTGAAAAGATAAATCAAATTTACAAACCTTTAGCTAGACTAAGAAAGAAAAAGATGACTCAAACAAATTAGCCAGAAATGAAAGAGGAGATATTACAGCTGTTACCACAGAAATAAAAAGGATAATGAGAGACTACTGTGAATAATTATACACCAATAAATTGGATAACCTAGAAGAAATGAATAAATTCTTAGAAAAGTACGACCTATCAAGACTGAATCAAGAAAAAGTAGAAAATCTGAACAGTATATTCATGAGCAAGGAACTTGAATCAGTCATCAAAAAACTCCCCAGTAAGAAGAACACATGGCCAAATGGCTCCCCTGGTGAATTCTACCAAACATTTAAAAAATAATTAACGTCAATTTTTCTCAAACTCTTCCCAAAAGTTGAGGAGGGAACACTTCCAAATTCATTTTATGAGGCCAGCCCTCTCCTAACATCAAAGCCAGTGAAAGTCACTACAAGAAAAGAAAATTACAGGCCAATATCCTTGATGAACTTTGATGCAAAAATCCTCACAAATATTATCAAACCAAATTCAACATCACATTAAAAGTATCATACACCGTGATCAAGTGGGATTTACCCCTGGGATACAAGGGTGGTTCAACACACAAATCAATAAATGTGGTACATTACATTAGCAAAATGAAGGACAAAATTTATGTGATCATCTAAATGCAGAAAAGGCATTTGACAAGTCAACCTTCTTCCATGAAAAAAACTCTCTGAACAAACTAGATTAGAAAGAATGCACCTCACTATAACAAAGGTCATACATGACAATCCTCCAGATAATATTATATTCAAAGTGAAAAGCTGAAAGATTTTCCTCTAAAATTAGGAACAAAACAGGATGCCCACTCTCACCACTTCTCTTCAACAGTGCTATGGCTAGCAGAGTAATTAGGCAAAAATACACACAATAAAACTATCCAAATCAGAAGGGAAGAAGTCAAATTGTCTTTGTGTGCAGGGGACATGATCTTGCATATAGAAAGCCCAAAAGACACTACCAAAAAACTAGTAGAACTGAACAATTATTTCAGTAGTTTAGCAGGATACAAAACCAATGTAAAAAATCAGCTGTGTTTCTATACACTAACAATGAATTATCTAAGAAAGAAATTAAGAAAAAAATCCCACTTACAATAGCATCAAAAAGAATAAAATATTAGGACTAAATTCATCCAATTAGGTAAAAAATCTGTACACTCAAAACTATAAAACATTCATGATAATAATTGAAGAAGACACAAATAAATGTAAAGATTTCCCATTTTTATGGATTAGAAAAATTAATATTTTTAAAATATTCATGTTACCCAAAGTGATGTAGAGATTCAGTGTAATCTCTATGAATATTCCAAAGGCGTTTTTCACAGCAATGGAAACAATCTTAAAATTTGTATGGAAGACCTCAAATATCTAAAGCAATTTCAAGCAAGAAGATTAGAGCTGGAGGCATCACACTTCCTGATTTCAGACTATACTACAAAGCTATAGTAATCAAAACAGCATGGTACTGGCATAAAAACAGCTACATAGACCAATGGAACAGAATAGAAATCCTGGAAATATACCTCCACATATGCAGTCAACTAATTTTTGACACAGGTGCCAAGAACACATGATGGGGAAAGGATAATCTCTTTGATAAATGGTATTGGGAAAACGTAATATCCCTATGCAAAAGAATTAAATTGGGCACTTATGCTATACACAAAGATAAACTCAGAATGGATTCAAGACTTACACATAAGACATGAAAACATAAAACCCTAGAAGAAAACATAGGGGGAAAGCTCCTTGTCATTGGTCTTGGCAATAATGTTTTTGATTTTAACACCAAAAGAAAGGCAACAGAAGCAGAAATGAATAAATGGGAATAAACGAAACTAAAAAATTTTTTCACAGCAACGGAAACTCTCAACAAAATGAAAAAGCAACCTATGAAATGGGGGAAAATACTTGCAAACCGTATGTCAGATAAGGTGTTAATATCCAAAATATATAATGAATTCTTATGATTCAACAACAAAATAACAAATAACCCAATCCAAAAATGGGCAAAGATCTGAATAATACATTTAAATGACCAACAGCTACATGAAAGGATGCCAAGCATTACTAATCATCAGTGAAATGCAAATTAAAACCATGATTAGATATCACCTCACACTTGTTAGAATGGCTATTATCAAGACAAGAGATAACAAGTGTTGAGAAAAGGGAACCCTATTGCACTGTTGGTGAGAATATGAATTGGTGCAGCCATTATGGAAAACAGTGTGCTGGCTCCTCAAAGAATTAAAAATAGACTGCCTTATGATCCAGCAATCCCAATTCTGGGTATATATTCAAAGAAAATGAAATCAGGATCTCAAAGTATTATCTGCACGCCTGGATTTATTGCAGCATTATTTACAATAGCCAAGATATGTCTAAATGTCTATTGACAGAAGAATGGATAAAGAATATGTGATATATATGTGTGTAATTCATGTATATATGCAATTCATATAACATATGAATAGTATTCAGCTTTAAAAATGAGGAAAATACTGCCATTTGTGAGAAGATAGGTCAATCCGGAGGATATTATGCTAAGTGAAATAAGCCATAAGCAGAAAGACAAATATTACATTATCTCACTTACATTTGGAACAAAAAGTCAAACTTATAGTAACAAAGAGTAGAATGGTGGTCATCAGAGGCTGGGGCCTGGGAAAAAGGGGAAAGAAAAACTCAAAAGGGGACTGTTGGTTGCCAGGGGCTGGGAGGAGGTGACTCAGTGAGTTATTCTTTAATGAGCACAGAGTTTCAATTTTGCAAGACGTAAAGCGTTCTGGTGATGGATGGTGGTGATGATTACTCAATAAGATGCATGTACATAACACCACTGAACTGTACACTTTAAAATGGTTAAGATAGTAAGTCTTATGTGTACTTTATCACAATAAAAAGCAAGACCTTGCCATCAATGGGGAAAATTTTCATAACATTAAGTATTTCCAGAGTGCTTGCTTTTTATTTGCACAATGTGCTATTCGTGAAAACTATGACAGAGTGAAGATTCCATTACAAAAATCATACAGTTCATTGTTTAATACATGAGTAATTTATCACTAACTGTAGTTATTTCTAAAAGAAAAACAAGCAAATGAACAACCACAAAATCTTATATATCTGGTGTACTCAACCATTAGACTTGGGTTGTGGCCCTGCTTCTAGTAGCCAAATCTGCTAGCATAATTAATTTTTGGAAAAATGTTATAAGGATAATGTCTTATTTATAGAAAATACGCAGTCTTACACATAGATAAAACTCTAGAAATTTTGAATAACTGTGAGAAAACCCCAGCTATGGTTTTAAAAGCCTAGCTAAAGGCATCATCTTTAGTTTTAAAGCAAGTTTTGATGAACGTTTTCTGACAGAGGAGGTGAGGAAAGTTCTTGCTTTGTGATCTGCCTAGATAGTACAAAACATCCAAATCTGGCTTGAGCTAAGACGAGCTCCCATCACATTCGACAATTTCCCCTACTCATCCCTTTATAAAGAGAGACTTCTTCATGGACCCAAAACATAATTCAATCAGTTTATGGTAATGTCTTCACTCAAACTTATATAAAGACTTAGTTTCTGAATTTTTGAAACATCTGAGATCGAATTTATTTTTATTTTGAGAATCTAGCTATACAGTAAATAAAATAATCTTTAACATTATTTATTTATTACATTTTATGTTTCCATTATGAAATGTCTTATCCTATGAATATTCATTCTCATATTGGTCATATTTACTCTCCTATTGCCATGGGTTTGTTCTACATGCCGATGTAGTTTATTTCCAGATCAACTTGGGTGGGCTGATGGCCCTCTGTGTTTTCATATAGAAAGGAAGATCTCTCATTTTCAGAGATTGATAGTATTTCTACATATATGTCATACCCTGATTGCCTTTTCAACTTTTCCTACATGCATATGTTGATTAGCTCCTAATTTAAGAACTTTACTATAAGAATTATGAATCATTGTTTTGCCTATTCTTCTGCAATTCATATCATCCTTCTCTCTTGACAAGATAAAGCTGCTTATTTAAGTTTTGGCATATGAATGAATCTCTTACAATGATTCCAGCTGGAAGAAAAGAGAGAAGAAAAACATAACGTCTATTCATCTTTAAAATTTGATCTGATAAAATTACAAATCTTGGAGAACAGGTATATTATAGCTTGAAATTATAGAAATTCCAAGGTTTGCAAATACCTTAGTGATGATGTTTTAACTTAATCAATAGAATCCTATGAAAATGCTCATTTATCAGTATAATGCTATTGCCCCTCTCTTGGAAGTGAATAGATTTCCTGGAATGTGCAATGGACTTAGTCTTCTTATGTTCAATCCAAAATGATGCTTCTTGACAGGAAACAAAGCAGTTCTTCCCATTGGACTATAGAATGACTGAGTGGGAACTTGAAGCCATAATTCTGGTTACCCTCCAGCAGAATAGAATTATTTTATGCTTCCCTATTCCTTTCTGCCATTTTTATAACTGATTATAATCCCTTCACTCCTTGCCCTATATTATAAAATATCTGCTCTTCATTTTGTGAAAGGAAATTATTTATTCTACTTTTCTTTCTTTCAGTCTTTACAGATATTTTAATGGATTGAATTGTATCTCCTCAAAATTTGTATGTTGAAACCTTAACTCTCAATGTGATTGTATTTGGAGATAGGGCCTTTAAAGGGGTGGTTAAGGTTAAATGAGGTCGTAGGGGTTGGGCCCTAATCCAATAGGACTTGTGTCTTTACGAGAAGACGAAGAGACACTTGGAGTGTGTGTGCACAGAGGAACAGCCACGTGAGGAAACAGCAAGAAGGTGGCCATTTGCAAGGAAAGAGAGAGGCGTCAGGAGAAACCAACCCTACTGACACTCTGATCTTGGACATCCAGAGTCTAGAGCTGTAAGAAAACACGTTTCTGTTATTTAAATCACTCTGTTATTTTGTTATGACAGCTCTAGCAAACTACTACAGGCATAGTTCGGGAATATGATTTCCACAGCATTTCATTCATTTTATAAAGTTCTCACCTAAAATGTCAGCAGCAATTAAAATGTTTCATTTTAGAGAAATTTAAAATTATTGTATGAAAAATTATAGATTTTTATTATAATAATCACACAGTAATTAAGGAGAATAAATACATACCACAAATGTAAAAGGTCAAATATTAAAAAGAGCAGTATAATTCCTAGAGCAGCCTGCAGTATTTTGCCTGTAGCTAAAGTATATTTTTCTGAGGAGCAATAGTTAAGCAGATGCAGAACGCCAAACAGTCTGCTTTAATTTATCATCACATGCTGGCTCTTATGGACTTATCCACTGAAAAGGAGCATCCATCTCCTAGAAAGCATTTCTCAGTCCTTCAAATCAAGGTCGCCTAAGGGCTGGGAAGGAAGTGTAGACTGAGCCTTGCCTCACTCCCGAAGGCCAAAAGCTCACAAAGACTCCCTCACCGTTTCCTTCAATGAGACGACACCAAGGAAACGTGAGTCTGAGGCTTACGGTGTGGGCATCACCTGTGCTCATGAGGTCACAAAATAAGAGAAATAAGAGAAAAAGTGGAGCAGGGGGCCACTGCAGAATGGTTTGTAGAAAGGGTAATAATCTAATGAACTAGAATCTAATCTCAGCCTTGACATTTTTAGTTTATTTTAATTGCCTCATGCATAAGATTGAGGAAAAATACCTTTCCCAAACAGATATTTTCTTCTTTGTTTTTCCTTGTTTTTCTTTTGAGTGTGGAGGATTATTTGATAATAGGATACATATAAAACCCCAGTGGGTTGAATATCATCCTCCAGAAATACATGTCTCCCAGACCTTAGAATGAGACCTTATTCAGAAATAGGGTCTTTATGGATATAATTAATGTAAGGATCGAGAGGACATCATACTGGATTAGAGTGGGCCATAAATCCAGTGAAAGCATTCTAGAAAGAGACCTAAAAAGACACACAGAGACCCAGAAAAGAAAGCCATGTGACAGTCGAGGGAGAGGTTGGAGTTATGCTGCTATGAGCTGGAGAACAGTAGGCGCCTCTAGAAGCCAGAAAAGGCAGGAAAGATGCCTCCCCGGAGCCTTCGGGAGGGCTGTGGCCTGTGACACCTGATTTCAGACTTCTGGCCTCCAGAACTGTGAAATAATAAATTTCTGTTGTTTTTAAGCCACCAGGTTTGTGATAATTTGTTACAGCAGCTCTAAAAAATTAGTGCAACCAGTGTAAAATGTAATATATGATAGTTGCTTAATTTTTGCTTTTAGTTTATGAATATCATTGGATATTTTTTACTATGTTTTGTCAAAACTGAAAAAAATGAGCAGAGGACTGATGCAAAACATTCTTGGATTTGAAAAGTTTAAAGTATGAACTGGGAGAGACCACTCCTAAATTATTTATTGACTAATTGACTGTAGTACTTCTTCCAAAGATTTTAACTTCCCTTATTACCTCCTGCCTTGGGTTTTCATGGTGATATTACCTCTTCCATTGCTAACAATTCTCCTTTTTTCCCTTGAATAGTTGCCCACTACAAAAGATTGGATTTGGTTGACTCTGCTTCTAGGAAAGAAGAGAACATCACTGAATTTATAGTTGAAAGACAATTTTGTGTAATTTCATTTGGTGGAAAATTTTGCTGGCTTAATAGCAAAAAGAATTTTGAACATCTATATGTCCTCTTACACGATGCTAAAAGGTTTTTGTCATAAGTTGAAAAAGCTGCAAATCATCCTGTTGCCAGATCATCAAACATTGGAATTTTTAAAATAAAAGAAACAACTAAAAATTAAGTGCATGTTTCCAGATTTGCCTGATGAATTCTAAATACCATAATAATTTTATATCTGGCATCATCCATTGAGAAATACACATGAATGACCTTAAATTGCAGTTGGATATTTTACATCATTTTTCTTTCTCCATGAATGTGAATTTCATTCCACTTCTTCCACAAAAGTTTGTTAGTACAAATGTTTTTATTCTTGAAATTTCTTTACTGATCACCTTATTAGTTCGCTCTAGTAAAAAATATGTGTGCAGATTTCTGTCACCATAAGATGTGCTACCCCATCTAGTGGGTAAAAATTTCTTCTGCATTGATTGTTTATTGCAACTGTTTATTGATACAAAATGATCAAATAACATAAGTACTATAATCTAATATTTCATTTCACTTTAATTTTCATTTTAGAATTTTTATGTCATTAATTAGTAAATAAAAATATTTTCAAAAGTGTATCTCTTGTTGTTATATATTGTCTTTGAGCAATTCACGTATTAGTGAGTATGTTTTATCATTGGGACGAGGCAGGCAGCAGCACCAATTCTATCCCAATTTTCCAAATACACGGATGACATAAGGAGGACTTGTTCTATACTGATATTTTATGTATACTGTTTCTGCCAAAACTACATTGGAATCTATCATCAAACATTTTTAATCATCCCTTAATACTCCACATGACTGCAATTACACTGAAAAATCTTTGTACACATCTAGGAGTAAATTTATCCCCTTGTGTAATCACTTTTCCAGTCAAATAGCAGAAAGTTCATTTTCTTCTAAAGCTGTTCATATTCTTTTGAGATAATCTCAATTATTAGAACATTTAGCCAGATACTGACTTGGGATTTGCTTCCTTGTAAATTCTATCAATTGATCCTAGTTCTGTCCACTGAACATGCAAAAGAAGTCTACATTTTTCTGGAATAAGCTGGCCTGCTTTGTTTAGGTCAAGTTCTGCAGGAAACAGAATGTGAGACGGGGCTTCATATGCACATTCTACTGGAGAGTTATTCTCAGGAACACCAAATGGGAGGAGGGAGTGAGGAAAACAGTATTGGGCAGAAGGAGTAGTCAACCATGATGCAGTGACAGTAGACGCCTCAGACTCTTCAGAAATTTCTTCAAGGGAAGTGAGGCTACTTCCTCACGCCATGGGCCATTCCCGGAAATGAATTCCAGTGTAAGCAGTCCACACCCACACTTCTGACAAGAGTGGATGCACACCACAGTCCTGGAGGGGAGTTTCAGCAGTGCAGCATGTCATCGCTGCATACAGCAACCTCATTAATTTAGAAGCCTACGCAACACATTGCCTTTAATAAATCATTAATGTAATTAAGAAGCTGGGGTTTTTTTCCTTTTTCTTTTCTTTCTTTTTTTTTTTTGTTTGAGGAAGATTAGCCTTGAGCTAACATCTGCTGCCAAGCCTCTTCTTTTTGCTGAGGAAGACTGGCCCTGAGCTAACATCTGTGCCCATCTTCCTCCACTTTATATGTGGGACGCCTACCACAGCGTGGCTTGACAAGCAGTGCATAGGGCTGCCCTCAGGATCTGAACCTGCGAACCCCAGGCTGCTGAAGCAGAATGTGCAAACAACCACTGCGCCACTGGGCCAGTCCCAATAAGCTGTTTTTTGATAATACCTACTCTGAACTTTCCTTTCATCTCATCTATAAAGAAGTCTAATTTTAGACAGAAGGAAAAAAAAAAGTGGCTGAAGACTTAAAGGGCAGATCATCTTAACAAAATGAAATCAAGTCTTAAAAGAGGTTTTATAATCCAGAAAACCTCCCTATATTTTGCAATTAGTTATTTAGCCTCTGGCAGCAGGACAAGAAAATTATGCAAAGTATTTTGTTATTTTTATTAAATTAACTTTGATATCTCTAGACTGAATAGAACATTTGATTAAATTACCAAGTGAATTAAGACCTCTAGCATAAGTAAAGTCTAAAGTGTAAAATCATAGGCACGAAAAGAAAAAGAATCTAAACTGCCTAATTCATTTTAATAGATAAGGTAATATTTTTTCTACTCTTAAAAATGAAAATCTATTTCCTACCTTTTGTTATTTGTTAACATGTTTGGGCAATCGCACATTTTTCCATAGTAGAATTTTTCTTTTTCTAATTTTGAGAGTAAAGTTAAGACTAGTTCTCCTCCCAAAAGAAAGCATTTTTATGTCTCTTGTTAAGTGGTTAAATGGTCCTTCCCTTTCCTGTTCTGCCCTCCCTCAATTCTATCCTTCCTCGCATGAAAAATGATCGTTTATATATTTTTTATTGATTATGATAGTTAACAACCTTGTGAAACTACAGTTGTACATTATTATTAGTCATGTTGTAGGTGCACCACTTCACCCCTAGTGCCCTCCCCCCACCCCCCATTTCCCAGGTAACCACCAATCAGTTCTCTTTGTCTATATGTTAACTACCACCTATGAGTGGAGTCATACAGAGTTCATCTTTCTCTGTTTGGCTTATTTCACTCAACATAATACCCTCAAGGTCTATCTATGTTGTTGTGAATGGGACGACTTTGTCCTTTTTTATGGCTGAGTAGTATTCCATTGTATATATATACCATATCTTCTTTATCCAATCATGAGTTGCTGGGCACTTAGGTTGGTTTCATGACTTGTCTATTGTCAATAATGCTGCAATGAACATAGGGGTGCATGGGACTTTTGGAATTGCTGATTTCAGGTTCTTAGGATAGATACCCAGTAGTGGGATGGCTGGGTCATAAGGTATTTATATTCTTAACTTTTTGAGGAATCTCCATACTGTTTTCCATAGTGGCTGCACCAGTTTGCATTCCCACCAACAGTGTATGAGGGTTCCCTTTTCTCCACAGCCTCTCCAACATTTGTCACTCTTGGTTTTGGATATTTTTGCCATTCTAACAGGTGTAAGGTGATATCTTAGTGTAGTTTTGATTTGCATTTCCCTGATGATTAGTGATGATGAGCATCTTTTCATGTGTCTATTGGCGATCCGTATATCTTCTTTGGAGAAATGTCCGTTCATGTCCCCTGCCCATTTTGTGATTGGGTTGTTTGATTTTTTGTTGTTGAGCTGTGTGAGTTCTTCATATATTATGGAGATTAACCCTTTGTTGGATAAATAACTTGTAAATATTTTTTCCCAATTAGTGGGCTGTTTTTTTGTTTCAATCCTGTTTTCCCTTGCCTTGAAGAAGCTCTTTAGTCTGATGAAGTCCCATTTGTTTATTCTTTCTATTGTTTCCCTTGTCTGAGGGGTTGTGGTGTCTGAAAAGATTCTTTTGAAACTGATGTCAAAGAGTGTACTGCCTATATTGTCTTCTAGAAGACTTATTGTTTCAGGCCTAATCTTTAGGTCTTTGACCCATTTTGAGTTTATTTTAGGGAATGGTGAAAAAGAATGGTCGATTTTCATTCTTTTACATGTGACTGTCCAGTTTTCCCAGCACCATTTGTTGAAGAGACTTTCTTTTTTCCATTGTAGGCCCTCTGCTCCTTTGTCAAAGATTAGCTGTCCATGGATGTGTGGTTTTATTTCTGGGCTTTCAATTCTGTTCCATTGATCTGTGCACCTGTTTTTGTACCAGTACCATGCTGTTTTGATTACCGTATCTTTGTATTATGTTTTGAAGTCAGGGATTGTGATGCCTCCAGCTTTGTTCTTCTTTCTCAGGATTGCTTTAGCAATTCGGGGTCGATCTTTTATATTTTTTAAGCCAAATCATATAAGTCTCTGGAGAAAATGAAAATCTTTCTAAATTCTATTAATTAAGCACTCCTAATATTTTTGGAAAACACATGAAAATTACAAGCACACACTTAAGATGAGTGTAAATGCATTAAGAAAATATTTCATCTTAAAATTACTTTTCTTGAATTACATAGAATCTTTCTCCAAAAATCAGTTAAAGATGTTAAAAGCCTTTATTTATTGTTGTTAAATGTGTATGCATAAATCTGCCCTTACTGATATCGAGTTACTTTGAGAAAATAAATATAGGATTTGAATTATTGAACTTTTACTTGTATTAATCAAATATGTTATTTTAAACATAACCCTATTTTTGATCCAATAGCCTATGATAAAAAAGCTACTGGGTAAAAAATGATATCTGCATTGAGTTATTTTTCATATAGTGCCTAAGAATGAGTCTGTGTTATAGTAAAACAAAACAAAACCTATCTATATCAGAATATAATAATTATGTAAAATTTTCTTGCTTATAAAGGGAAAATATGAATACCAATTGGGTCATTAATTTTTAGAACTATTTAAGCATAAATAAAATAGTCAAAACATTTATTTTCAAATTCTACACATAGGTTTAGAACTTTATGTT
The DNA here is from genome assembly GCF_041296235.1 of Equus asinus. Classification (NCBI taxonomy): domain Eukaryota; kingdom Metazoa; phylum Chordata; class Mammalia; order Perissodactyla; family Equidae; genus Equus; species Equus asinus. Next base: position 13,872,016 of record NC_091818.1, read on the forward strand.
AAGCAGGCATTACCCTTACAGCAGTAACATTTCCCTGTCCTCACCCCAGCCATATGCAGGCAGCCAAACACATGTTCCTGGAGCAGTTTGCACACAATTTACAGGGGCCAGGGTAAACAAAAAGGACCCTGTCCTCCAAATATTGGGGATCTGTGTTGTGATTACTGCTTCTGGTTACAGACGTGCAGACAAAGTGGCAGGCAGCCATTTGTTCACTTCCCCCACTGTCACAAACCTCTCCACTGTGGGCTGAAGTGACTTCCAGGAAAAGTAAAGGGCCAGTGCCCTTTTTTCTCACTCTTTGTTTTTTTCTTTTTCCCCTTTATAAGCAAGACTTTAAAAACTAGGACATTCAAAAATAACTGCATATATGGGAAAATTAGAAAGTGATTGAATGCTCAGAGAAAGGTCCTGTGAAGACCATAAGTTTATACCTCAGCCTTCCCTCAGCACAGAAACCTACAAAGATCAAAAACTGGAAAACAATGATGAAAAAACAGGAAACCCAGGGAAGGGAGAGAATCTGACTTTTAGAGCTACTACATTGCCAATTCAAATGTCCAGTTTTCAGCAAAAATCACAAGGCATACAAAGAAACAGGAAAGTATGGCCAGTTCATTGGAAAAAGATAAATCAACAGAAACTTTCCTTGGAAATGATCTAAAAAATTTTAAAGCTACTCTCTTAAAGATGCTCAAAGAACTAAGGGAAGATGTGGACAAAATGGAAATATAAATAGTGAGACAGAAAACCTAAAAAGAAGCCAAAAAGAAATTCTGGAGCTGAAAAGTACAATAACCAAAATGAAAAATTTATTTAAGGTATTAAAAGACAGATTTGAACAGGTAAAAGAAAAAATCCAAAAACTAGAAGATAAGACAATGAAAATTGTTGAGTCTAAGGAACAGAAAGGAACAAATGTGAAAAAAGTGAACACAACCTAAGGGACCTGTGGGACTCAGGTAGACCCACATATGAATAATGGGAGTCCCAGGAGAGGAAGAGAGAAGAAAGAGACAGAGAGAGTAGAGGAAATAACATCAGAAAATTTCCCCAATTTGATGAAAGATATGAATATAAATATCCAAAAAGCTCAATGAACTATAAGATGGACTCAGAAACCCACACTGAGACATGTTATAATCAACTTTTCAGTAACCAAGGACAAAGAGAACCTTGAAAGCAGCAAGAGAAGTGAATCATCACATACAAGGGTCTTCAATAAGTTTATCAGCAAATTTCTCATCAAAAACCTTGGAGGCCAGAAGACAGTGGATCAGTATATTCAAAATGCTAAAGGAAAAAAACTCTATCAACCAAGACTCTTATATCTGAACTGTCCTTTAAAGGTGAAGGAGGAATTAAGACATTTCCAGATAAGCAAAAGCTGAGGAAGTTCATTACCACTAGAAATGCCCTGAAAGAAATACTCAAGGGTGCCCTTCAAGGACAAATCAAATGTACTACAGTAACTTGAAGCTGTACAGAGAAATAAATATTTCACTAAAGGTAAATTCATAGGCAATTATAAAAGCTAGTATTTCTGTAACAATAGTTTGTGACTTCATTTTTTTGATTTCTACATGATTTAAGGCTAATGCATTTCATGAAAAAAACAATCATTAGTCTCTTTTAGACTAGTATTATTGTAATTTTGGTTTGTAATTCAAAATTTTATTTTCCACATAATTTGAGTCTAATGAATTTTAAAGTATTATTGGCTTATGTTTGGCATTGCGTAACGTATAAATATGCAACTTTGTGACATCAATAACTGAAAGAGGTGGATATGGAGCTATAAAGGAGCAGAGTTTTTGTATTTTATTAAATTTAAGTTTGTATAAATTCAAATTAGAGTACTATAACTTTAACTTGTCAAATGTAATCCCCACTGTAAGCACAAAGAAAACAGCTATAGAATATAAACAAGATGAGAAAGTAACTTAAACATTTCCCTGCAAAAAATTAAACACAAAAGATAGTAATTCAAGAAATGAATGACAAAATAGCTAAAAGGCATATAGTAAACAAATAGCAAAATGAGAGAAGTAATTCCCTTCTTATCAGTAATTACTTCAAATATAAATGGATTAGACTCCCTGATCAAAAGACAGAAATTGGCAGAATAGATAAAAACACATAATCCAACTTTATGTTGTCTACAAGAGACTCACTTTGGGACATAATATAGTGAAAGTGGAAGGATGGAAAAAGATATTCCATACAAATTATAACCAAAAGAGAGAAGGGATGGCTATATTAATAACAGATAAAATAAAATTTAAATTTGAAAAGGTTATAAAAGACAAAGAAGGACATTATATATTATTTTCAATACAGCAGGAATGTATAACAGTTATAAACATTTACACTCCTAATGACAGACCATCAAAATATATGGAGCAAAACCTGACAGAATTAAAGGGGGAAATAGACAATTTTAAAACAAAATCTGGAGACTTCAATACCATTTTCACAATAACAGAACAACCAGACAGAAAATAAGTTAGTAAATAGAGTACTTACGATAATAAACAAACTAGATGTAACAAACACGTAAGCAACTCTCTACCTAGTAATAACAGTATACACATTTTTCTCAAGGCTACATGTGACAATTTCCAGGAGAGATCACATGTTAGGCCATAAATTAAATCTCAATAAATGTTAAAGGATTGGTAACACACAAATTATCTTCTCTGACCATAATGAGATGAAGTTAGAAATCAATAACAGAAGGAAACCAAGACATACACAAAATTTTGAAAATTAAAAACATACTTTTAAACAACCATTGGATTAAAGAGGAAATCAAGATAAAAATTGTAAAAATATTTAACTGTAAATTAAAACAAAAATGAAACATACCAAAGCTAATGGAATGCAGTGAAAGTTGTGCTAAGGGGCAAGTTTATAACTATAAACGCTTATGTTAAAAAAACAAGAAAGATCTCAAGCAACAACCTAACTTTGCAACTTAAGGAATTAGAAATAAGAACAAACTAAATTCAAAGGTACAGAAGAAATAAAATAAAGATTAGAGCAAAGATTAATGAAATAGAGAATAGAAAATAAAAAGAAAATTAATGAAAGCCAAAAATTGGTTCTTCAAAAAGATCAATAAAATTGACAATACTTTAGCTAGATGGACTAAAAAACAAAAAAGAGAAGGCTCAAATGACTAAAATCAGAAATTAAAGTGGGACATTAGTACAAATTCTACAGAAATTATATGAGAGTGCTATGAACAACCGTATGCCAACAGATTGGTTAACCTAGATGAAATGGACAAATTCCTAGAAGTACAATACCTGCTAAGCCTAAATCATGCAGAAATAAGAAATCTCAACAGAACTATAACAAATAAGGAGATCAAATCAATAATCAATAATCTCCCAAACAAAGAAAAGCCCAGGACCCAATGCCTTCACTACTAAATTCTATCTAACACTTAAAGAAGAAATAATGCCAATCCTGCTCACTTTCCCAAAAAATTGAAGAAGAGGGAACACTTTCCTACTTATTCTAAGAGGCCAGCATTACGCTGATACCAGAGTCAGACACAGACACTGCAAGAAAATAAAAGTACAGAACAATGTCCCTTATGAACACTGGTGTAAAAATCCTTAACAAAATACTAGCAAACCACATTCAGCAGCATATTAAAAATATTATTCACTGTGACCAAACGGTTTTATTCCAGGAGTGCAAACATATTTCAGTATATGATATTTGATCAATATACCACATTATCCAAATGAAGGATAAAAACCACTTGATCTTCCCAATTGATGAAGAAAAAACATTTGACAAAATTCAACAACGTTTATGATGAAAACACTAAAAAAAAAACAACTAGAAATAATATCCCTGTATTATAAAAACCACATATTAAAAACTCACAGCAAATAGCACACTCAATGATGACAGACTGAAAGCTTTTCCTCTAAGACCAGGAACAAGGCAAGGATGCCCACTTTCACCAATTCTATTCCACATATTATTGGAAGTCCTAGCCAGAGCAATTAAGCAAGAAAAAGAAATACAGGCATTCAAGGGGCTGGCCCCATGGCTGAGTGATTGGGTTTGCACGCTCTGCTTCGGTGGCCTGGAGTTTTGTCGGTTCAGATCCTGGACAAGGACATGGCACTGCTTGTCAGGCCACACTGAGGTGGTGTCCCACATGCCACAACTAGAAGGACCCACAACTAAAAATATACAACTATGTACCGGGGGGGGGGAGCTTTGGGGAGAAAAAGGAAAAATAAAATCTTTAAAAAAAAGGCATTCAAATTGGAAAGAAAGAAGTAAACTTATCTCTGGTTGCAGATGACATGATCTTATGCGTAGAAAACTCTAAAGATCTCACATGCAAAAAAACTGTTGGAACCAGTAAATGAACTCAGCAAAGTAGCAGGATACAAAATCAACACTCAAAAATCTTTTGCACTTCTATACACTAAAAACAAAGAATTTGAAATGGAAATTACAAAAGCAACTCCATTTACAAAAGCATTAAAAAGAATAAAATACTTAGGAAATAACCAAGAAGGGGCTAGGCTTGTATAATGAAAACTATAAAACTTTGCTGAAAGAAATTAAATGACATAAATAAATGGAAACAAATCCCATGTTCATGGATTGGAAGACTTAATATAGTTAAAATATCAATACTATGCAAAGTGATCCACAGATTCAATCTAATTCCTATCAAAATTCCAATGACTCTTTTGCAAAAACAGAAAAAAAAATCTTAAAATTAATATAGAATCTTGAGGAACCCCAAATAGGCAAGTGAACCTAGAAAAAAGAACAAAACTAGAGGACTTGTAATTTCTGATTTAAAAATTTACTACAAAGTTACAGTAATGAAAACAGTGTGGTACCGGCTTAAAGACAGATATATAGACAAATGAATAAGCAGCCCAGAAATAAAACCTTGCATATATGGTCAACTGATTTTTGCCAAGGATGCAAAGACGATTCAATGGGGGAAAAGGCAGTCTTCAACTGACGATGCTAGGAAAACTGGAAATTCTTATGCAATAGAATGAAGGTGGACCCTTACCTAACACCATATACAAAAATTAACTCAAAATGGAGCAAAGACCTAAACACAAGACGTAAAACAACAAAACCCTTAGAAGAAAAACTAGGACAAAAGCTTTTTGACATTGAATTTGCCAAAGATATCTTGGATATGACACCATAGCCACAGATAGCAAAGGAAAAAAAAGACAAATTGGGCTTCATAGAAATTAAAAACTTTTGGGCATCAAAAAACTCTGTCAATAGAATAAAAAGGCAAACCACAGAATGGGAGCAAATAGTTGCAAATGATATACCTGGTAAGAGATTAATATCCAGAATATATATAGAACTCCTAAAACTCAACAACAAAAACCAACCAACCAGATTCAAAAATAGGCAAAGAACTTGAATAGACATTTCCTCAAAGAAGATATACAAGTGGCCAATAGACACATGACAGTCAAAATCACTAATTATTAGGGAAATACAAATCAAAACTACAATGAAGTATCATGTCATACCTAGAAAGATGGCTAATACTTAAAAAAAAAACTGTTGGTGAAGAGGATGTGTAAAAATTGGAACATTTATGTACTGTTGGAAGAAATATAAAATGGTACACCCACTGTGGAAAACAGTATGGCAGTTTCTCAAAAAGTTAAAAATAGGATTCAATATGATCCAGCATTTCCACCCCCAGAATATATACCCAAAAGAACTGAAAGCAAGATCTCAAAGCGATACATGTACCCTTATGTTCATATCAGCTTTATTCACACCAGAGAAAATGAGGACAGAACCCCATGTCCATTTTCAGATGAATGAGTAAGCAAAATATGGTATATACCTACAATGAAATATTATTAAGTCTTAAGAATGAAGGAAATTTTGCAATATGCTACTACATGGACAAACCTTGAGTACATTATGCTAAGTTAAATAAGTCCATCACAAAAAGACAAATATTGTATGATTCCACTTATGTGAGGTCCTCAGAGTGGTCGAAATCATACAGACAGAAAGTAGAATGGTGGTTTCGAGATGTGGGGAGAGGAGAATGGGGAGATGTTGTTTACTTGGTATAGAATTTAAGATTTATAAGATAAAAAGATTTATGGAGATTGAAGGTGAGGGTGGTTGCAGAACATTATAAATGTATTTAGTATCACTGAACTGTACACTTAAAAATGGCTAACGTGGTAAATTTTATGTGTATTTTACCACAATAAAAAAATTGAAATAAACCTGCAACTATCTTCATTTTTTTAATATTAAATTAAAAAAGACTCCATACCCTCCTTTATCAGAATCATTCTAAGTCCTGAAAATGGACTAAAAGAATAAAAGCAAATTTGATGACCTGTTCATGAAGGTTCATGTTTTAGTGTGCGGCATGAGGTTTTCTTGAATAATTAGTGGAAATGTTACTAATTGATGTTTCCCTAAGCCTTATTTAGTAGGTTTTTGAGATATCATTCTTTCGTATGTTCCAAATTTTTGAGTAGAAAGCTGAGTTGAGCAGAGATGATCCTACTCATGTAGAGTGGTCTCGAACAACACTGGTGACTAGAGCATGTAGTCCAAATTCTAGAGATCAGCTTAGGGCAGGTGAGTTACAACTAACCTGCAGTTTCATGAGAAGGAATGCATGTTATTTGTTTTATGTCATTGTGACTTTTCTTTACAGGAATATTGTAGCAATAGCTGACAAAAATATCTATACTAGATAACATTCAGCTTCAGGAAAATTAATATGAGCATTCATTCTTGCGAAAAATGGTGAGAAACTCTCATTCTTGACTATATATTCATTTATAGTAGGTTCTCAGGGAAATTTTTTCTATTTTGTTTGTCTTTATTTACTTATTTATTTGTTTTCTGCAGGGAATCAACAATTGACAGTCACAGTTTCAAGAAAGAAATTATTCAAAAGTTTCTTCCAAAATAGTTGGAAACGGGTGGTTTGTCTGGGCCATTTACATAAAGGGTTTTGATTGGTCACCAAATAATATTTAGTTGGTAAAAGGATATATGTGCATTTTTTCAGGTTGGGGACATATCCTATGTCCTTAGAGGAGGATGAGTTTTGGAATCATTCAAAGTTAGCTTTAAATTGCTGCTCTGCTCCTTTTAACTATGTAACCCTGAATAAGTTATTTAACCTACCTCAGACTTAGTCTTCCCATCTTTAAAATGGGGATAGTAATTGTTAACCTAACTTCTAGATTGAAGTAAGGATCAAATGAGATGCTAATAAATTGTTTAACACAAAGTCTAATCCACTAAAAATTCCTCACTCTGTATAAGGTATTCTGTTTAGTAGAGGTATTACTCCAAGAAATTGATGTTAGTATAAATTTTAAACCTGTCACTAGTTATGACGGAGTAATTTTTACTAGAGTAGTCTACTAACATGAACAACCATTGAACTAGACAAAATATATGAAGTGACTTTTTTCAGATAATGGGAAAAAGGCAGCAGAAGAATATTATCACCAAGAGAACATAAGCCCATGACAATCCCTGTTCTCTGCATGGATAAATTTCTTGAACAGAAGTGCAAGAACTTGGTATCCAAGCATAGACTGAGAATTCCACTAATAAGAGAAGATAAAAAACAGATTTTGGGCAGCTGAAGCTGCTAGGATCTGTGAGGCAGAGAGGAGGGATCTGAAGGGAGGTTCAGAAGTTCATGTGAGTCTCATCATGAGTCCTTGACTGAGGTCTGTGATGCAAATGTTGTGTCTGTGACTACCTATATCTTACCAGAAAGCTGCTACAGGGTTTAGGGCAGAACAAAAATAACAGAGTTCTGCCAAAGACATTGGAATTCCAGCCATGCTATAGTGGAGAGATATTTATATCTCATTAACACGCCTGACCCAAAGTTGACACATCAGAAAAGTTTTACCTTAGGCACACATCCTAGTGTAAGGCTTACTCTAGTCTCAGCTTAACAAAGCTTAAAGCAAAGTTGTAACAAGATCTTTAGGAGAGAGAACTGTAAATTGGTTTGTCCAAGTCAGAGAGCCCTGTGAAGTACATTGGCTTTTCCACATTTTAGCCTTGACACACCATAAAACTAAGACTATGTGAGTTGAAGATGATCAGCTAGAAATTAGGTTGCCTAATAATACAAAAATCAACAATTTTCAGGGTATGGGAACAGAATTGAGGCTATATAATATGCCATCTACCAGGAAATAATGTGCCAATATCCAGGATACAATAAGAAAAATTACTAGTTATACAAAGAATTAGGAAAATATGTCCCACTGCCAAGAGAAAAAGTCATAAGGAACAGACCCTCCCTTATGGCCCAGATGTTGGATTTATCAAGCAAAGAACTTAAAGAAGCTATTAAACCTATGTTCAAAGAATTAAAGGAAGATATGATCTTAATGAGTAGGCATAGAAATTCTCAGAAATCAAATAGAAAGCATAATATATAACAAAATAGAGGTTCTACAACTGAATAGTATAATTACTGAAATAAAAAATCTACTCAATAGGCTCAGCAGAAGAAAAGAGTCAGTAAATTGAACATATTGATAGAAATTATGCAATCTGAAGAATAGATAAGAAAAATGAACTAAATTTCAAGTCCTCTGGGAAAATATTAAACAGAGGAGCATATGTATGCTTGAGTCCTGGAAGGAGAATAAAATGGAAGTGGGAGAGAAAAAGCATTTGAAGAAAGAATGCATGTAAACTTTCCAAGTTTGCTGTAAATAACCACTTACAGATCCAAGAAGAATAAATAAAACAAAATGCACACAGGCATATTATTAATATCCTATTTCTATTCATTAAGACCATATAAAGAGGAAATCTTAAAAGAACTGAGGAAAAATGCACATTATGTAGAAGGGAAAATAATAAAAATAACTGTTAAATCATTATCAGCAAATGAAAGAGATCATAAGAGAATGAAATGGAAATTTTAATGTACTCAAAGTTAGAACAAGGACACCAACATGAAACCTGCATGCCCAGAGACCCAGCACTAGGCCAACCTGTGCATTCTGGCAAAAGGCCAGAAAGCAGACCTATGAGTGGACCCCACCCATTCTCAGCCCACTGATCCTGCCAACTGATAAGACCAGAAAGTCTGGCCAAGAAAACTGGTGAAGGGCTCTTTCTGCCAAACCAGGCTATAAAGACTGGAATAGGTGACTGCTTCTTCAAATGTGCAGACACTGGCGCAAGGCTACAGGGATCATAAATTATCTGGGAAAGATGACACCACTAAAGGAATAAAATAAAGCTCCAGTAACTGACCCTAAAGAAATGAAGATTTATGAACTGCCTCACAAGGAATTAAAAATAATCAACTTAAAGAGGCTAAATGAGCTACAAGAAAACAGAGAAAATCAAATGAAACAAGGAAAATAACACATGAACAAAATAAGAGGTGCAACAAAAAGATAGAAACCATAGAAAAGAACCAAACAAAAATTCTGGAGCTGAAGTGTACAATGACTGAACTGAAAAATGAGATAGAGAGCTTCAACAGCAGACAGAATCGAGCAGAAGAAAGAATCAGTGAACTCAAAGATAAATTATTTGAAATTACCCAGTCAGAGGAGCAAAAAGGAAAAAGAATAAAAAAGAGTGGAGAAATTCTACAGGACTTTTGAGACACTACAAAATAAATCAATATATGCATTATCAGAGTCACAGAAGAAAGGGCTAGAAAAATTATTCAAAGAAATAATGGTTAAAAATTTCCCAAATCTGGGTAGGGGAATAGACATACAGATACAGGAAGCCCAAAGGATTCCAAATAGGTTGACTATAATGAGGGTTAAAACAAGACACATTATTAGTAAATTGTCAAAGCTCAAAGGTAAAGGAGAGAATTTTGAAAGCAGCAAGAGAAAAGCAACTCATCAAATATAAGGGAATCTCTACAAGACTATAAGTGCATTTCTCAGAACATACACTTGCAAGGCAGGAGAAAGTGGCATTATATATTCAAAGTGCTGAAAGAAGAAAACTTCCAGCCACAAATTCTATATCTGGCCAAGTTTTCAAGGCAAAAATGAAATACATATAAAGACTTTCCCAGACAAGCAAAAACTGAGGGAATTTATCACCACTAGATTTACCTTGCAAGAATTGCTAAAGGGAGTTCTTCAATTTGAAAGAAAAGGATGCTAAACAGTAACAGGAAAATGTGAAAGTGTAAATCTCACTGGTAAAGTTAAATTTATAGACAAATACAGAATAAAGTAACACTATAATGTTGGTTTGTAAATCATTTTTAACACTAGTATAAAGTTAGAAAGAAAAAGTATTAAGAATAACTATAAAAACAAAATTTGTTAATAGATATAGAATATAAAAAGAAATAAACTCTGGAAAAAATAAATAATGTGTGGGATTGAGGAGCAAAAGTGTAGAGTTTTCATATAATGGAAGTTATCTTAAAATAGCCTGTTACAATTATAAGAAGTTTCGTTCAAGCGTCATGGCACTAAAAATCTCTACAATAGATACAAAAATGATAAAGAGGGAAGAGTGATAGTATGTCACTAGAAAAATATAAAATCGCAAAGAAGACAGCAAGAAAGGGACAGAAGAACAAAAGAGCTAAAAAAGAAAACAGAGAGAAAACAACAAAATGACAATAGTAAGTCTCGGTCAATAATTACCTTAAATGTAAATGGATTAAACACACCCATCAAAACGTGCAGTTACTGAAAAGATTTTTAAAAACCCCCAAGATCCAGTGATATGCTGTCTAGAAGAGACTTTAGATTTAAGGACACACATGCATGGAAAGTGAAGAAATATGAAAAGATATTCTGTGAAAATGGTAACAAAAAGGAAGTTGGGGTGACTGTACTCATATCAAACAAAATACTGTTTAAATAAAAAACTCACAAGAGACAAAAAAGGTCATTATATAATGATAAAATTGTCAGTTCACCAGGAATATATAACAATTATACATGCACACAACATCAGAGCACCTAAATATATGAAGCAAAAACTGACAGATCTGGAGGGAGAAATAGACAGCAATACAGTAATATTAGGTTACTTTAATAACCCATTTACAACAATGGATGATCATCTAGACAGATAACCAATAAAGAAACAGGAGACTTGAACAATATTATAGACCAAATGGTCTTCTCAGACATATACAGAGCATTGCACCAAACAGCAACAGAACATGCATTTTTCTCAAGTGCACACAGAACATACTCCAGGATAGATTATACACTAGGTCACAAATAAGGTCTTAACAAAGTTAGGAAGATTGAAATCTATCCAAGTATCTTTTCCTACCACAATAGTATGAAACTAGAAATCAATAACAAGACAAAAATTCAAAAACACACAAATACACAGAAATTAAGCAACACACTTTTGAACAAAGCTTTGTTCAAAGAAGAAACCAAACCACTGTGTCAAAGAAGAAACCAAAAGTTAAGTTAGAAAATATCTTGAGACAAATGAAAATGAAAACATAATTACTGAAACTTACAGGATACAGCAAAAGCAATAATAAGAGGAAAGTTTATGGTGATAAATGCCTATATTAAAAAAGAAGAAAGATATCAAAAAACCTCTAACTTTAAACCTCAAGGAGCTAGAAAAACAAAAACAAACTAACCCCAAAGTTATGACAAGGAAGGAAATAATAAATATTAGAGCAGAAATAAATGAAATAGAGAATAAAAAACAAAATAAAAAAAATCAAGAAAACTAAGAGCTGTTTTTTTGAAAAGTTAAACAAAATCAAGACAAAATAGAGAAGATTCAAATAAATAAAATGGGCAGTAATATAAGAGACACTACAACTAATGCCACAAAAATGTCATAAGTGAGTATTCATGAACAGTTATACACCAACATATTGGAAAACCTAGAAGAAATGGATAAATTCTTACAAACATATACCTACCAAGACATGATCAAGAAGAAATATAAAATCTGAATAGACCAATAACCATAAGGGAGATTGAATAAGTAATCAAAAACTTCCCAAAAAAGTAAAGCCCAGGAACAGATGGCATTACAGGTGAATACAACTGAACATTTACAGAAGTAGTAGCAACAATTCTCCTTTAACTCTTCCAAAAAAATAGAATGTGAGAGAACATTTCAAAATGCATTTTATGAGGCCACCATCATCCTGATACCAAAGCCAAAGAAAGACACTACAAGAAAAGAAAATACAGACTAGTATCCCTGATGGACTTGGATGCAAAAGTCTTCAATAAAATGTTAGCAAACTGATTTCATCAGCACGTTAAAAGAATCATACTCCACGATAAAGTGTTTTGGGATGCAAGAGTTGTTCGAAATATTCAAATCAACCAACTTGATACACTGTATTAACAGAATGAGGGATAAATATCACATGATCATTTCAACAGATGTGGAAAAAGCATTTGACAATTTCAACACGATTCCATGGTAAAACTCAAATTAGATGTAGAAAGAACTTACCTCATCACATTAATGGTCGTATATGAAAAGCCACAGCTAACATAAGCACAATGGCAAAAACAAATTCTCTACAATCTGGAACAGGAAAGCATGCCCACTCTCACCACTTCTGTTAACATATTACTGGAAGTCTTAGAAAAATTAGGCAAGAAAAAGAAATAAAAAACCTCCAAATTAGAAAGAAAGAAGTAAAATTGTCTGTTTGCAGGTAACATAATCTTATATGTAGAAAATCCTAGAGACTTCACCAAAAGACTGTTAGAACTCATAAACAAATTCAGGAAAGTTACAACATAGAGCATCAACATACAAAACTTAATTGTCATTCTATATACCAAGAATGAACAATCTTAAATGTAAATTAAGAAAACAGTCTAATTTACAAGAGGATCAAAAAGAATAAAATACTTAGGAAAATATTTAACCAAGACCATACTTAATGGTGAGAAACTCAAAGATTTCCCACCACTAGGGTCAGGTACAAGCTTTCACCATTTCTTCCAGCATCATACTGGAAGTTCTAGCTAATACAATAAGACAAGAAAAGGAAATGAAAGTTATACAGAATGGGAAGGAAGAAATAAAACTTTATTTCTTTGCAGATGACATGATTATCTCTGTAGAAAACCTGAAAGAATTGAAAAAAAAAAAACCCTCAGAACAAAAAAGCAATTATCGCAAGATTGCAGTTATCTAGGTGAATATACAAAAGTCAATCATTTTCCTATATATCAGAGATGAACAAATGGAATGTGAAATTAAAAATAAAATGCCATTTAAATTAGTACTCCCCAAAAAGTAATAGTTAGGTATAAATCTACCAAAATATGTGCAAGATCTATATGAGGAAAACTACAAAACTCTGATGAACAAAATGAAAGAATAAATAAATGAAGAGATATATCATGTTCATGTATAGGAAGACTCAATATTGTCAAGATGGGAGTCCTTCCCAACTTTATCTATAGATTCAATGCAATCTCAATCAAAATCCAAGCAAGCTACTCTGTGGATATT